>NC_132790.1:11870833-12174791 GCF_048418805.1 Vulpes vulpes
GGCTTCTGAGATGGAGCCCCACATTGGGCTATGGGACGGGTGTGGGGCCTGCTTAAGATTCTCTCCCTCTATGCCTCCTTCCTCCCTCTCTAAAATAGATAGATAGATAGATAGATAGATAGATAGATGATAGATAGATAGATAAAAAATTAAAACTTTCAATGGCTAAATTTTTTTTCAATGGCTACTTATATGATCATAGTGACAATATTATTTAATTTAAAAATAATATTGAAGCACATATGGATTCTTGAACTCTCTGAAAACAGTTCCTTGAATCCTTTGGGGTCTGAAGCCCAAAGATAAGAAGTCACTGGTATTAAAGATGTTCTCATATAATCTCAGGACCAAAGTTACTGAAATGTGTCTACACATCTCCTCCCATTCAGATATAATCATTTTCAAAAAATTCAAATAAATTACATATTTTCACAATTTCTTTCCATTGGCCCCAGAAAGAATTTTCTGACCTGCCCAAAGATAGAATATTTCAACTGGTTAATAAATTCTCAATGAGACCCTAATTGTCATGAAAGCAGAGACAACATCTTTTCTCCTTTTCTCCTTGCTAAAACACGAGTTTCTAGTGTCATTGATAGCACACAGTGGGTACTCAATGGTTATTTGTAGAATAATTGTTAAATCTGTGGATGTGTCAAGAATATGTCAGATATCGGGATGCCCAAGTGGCTCAGTGGTTGAGTGTCTGCCTTTGGCTCAGGGCGTGATCCCCGGTCTGGGGATCGAGTCCTGCATTGGGCTCCCTGCAAGGAGCCTGCATCTCCCTCTGCCTGTCTCTGTGTGTCTCTCATGAATAAATAAATAAAATCTTTTTTAAAAAACTGTTTGAAAAAAAGAATATGTAAGATATCTATTAGGTAGGTACCTATTCTATAGAGATTTAGGCATTGAAAACATGTTGAACTTTCAATAATTTCTAAGGGCCTTTGAAATAGTATAAAATAAATCTAATAGCCTTATATCAGACTATCATTGTCCCAGTGGAGTCTTTCTCTCTAAATTAAATTCCCAATTCCTTCAACCTCCTTTTATATGATGTGACTTAGAATGTCTTCACCATCCAGAATCAATATAATGCTACAGCTAGAATAAAATAGGAGTCTCATTTATCTTGTCCTAAATAATTACAATATTGTAGACTAAGATTGCATTAGTTTCTTTGACAACAACATTTAGTCTCAACTCTGGTTGCAAGTGATAGAAAGCCAACTGAAGCGAACTTAAGCAAAAAGAAACTTATTGAAAAGATGAGGGTCAAGGAAAGGATTTTGAAGGAAGTTTGTACAGAGGACAATAACTAGAATTCAAAATCTTATTCAATGGCACAAAAAGAGAAAAAACTCTGAAAAACAACTAGTACAAGCATTAGTTCCCTCCAGGACTGAATCCTTCTGGTCTCTCATGCCAGGAAAGATAGGGACTTGATGGGTATCATGTCTCATATCAAGAACAGAAACCACTAAGTCTCTTCCCATAGTTCTATGTGACAAATCAGATGCTATCAGAGCCTGTTGTCTGCGGGTAATTCATTTCAGACATGACCAACATAGGTCTAACCCTGTGTATTGCATTGTTCTCAGAAGGAATAGTGGCTAGTCAGACAGTCATCCTAGTTGATAACTACTACACTGTCATATTGCCAACATATCTCCAAACCAAAAATAACTAAAACTACTAAATGTTTTTCACAACTGGATCTGTAGGGCCATGTCACCTCGAACTTTTCTGCACATATATGCAGGTAGCTTTCAGAGACCAAATTGCAGTGTTATATTAATTTGTCTTACATTAGATTTATTAGGGTTAACTTATCTCTCAAGCCTCTTCAATTCATGTTCATTTTCCCAAAGGCCTGATCAAGAAATGCCAGTTCTCAAAGTACTGGTCACGAGGGAATATATTACACTAAAATAGGAGGAAATTGTTAGGCTAATGAGGATATGAAGAAAAGACATTTTGTAAAAGATTTAGTATGTAAAGTATATAATTATGTCGTTATACATTGTTGTGAACATTTTGCATGCTGTGTTTTATGGTAGAAATAGTATGAATTGATTCAGTGGAAAGAAGTAATTTAACTTAATAAGCATGAAAAATACATTTGGTCAACAAGATGCCTGAAAGCAAAAGCATGAGAAACAGAGACTATACATTGAATATTTTTCTATTATGAGAGAGAACATATTTGAGGTGGATTTTGAAAGAAGTATGTACAAAGGACAGTGACTGGGATTTTAAAAAGAATTGTTACAAAAATATATATAAGAAGATTTTAATTGGTGAAAATTTCTGAGGCATGGTGCCTACCTGTTTCTTTTAGTGGTGTGTAATGGCATAAATAAGACAAATATTTGTGAATATTTGTGGTGTGTAATGGCATAAATAAGACAAATATTTGTGAATCCTCATTGGTTTTCTTGTACTACTATTTAGTTTTTATGCAAGGAAACGCCACAGATTATATAGGACAAAACAAGCTTTCCAAATGGCTTTAGCGAATAACTTGGATTCCCAGAAATAATAAAAGCCTGAAATCTCAGCAACTCACCCTACTCATAGCTGGCAAAGGTATAGCTCACCCAGAATGAAGTAGGATGAGGAATAAACAGACTAAAAATACACTACTACTTCAAGCCAAAATTATTTTTAAAAATTGTTCAATGTTATTAGTGGGGGTAGAATTTCTATTTTTGTAATAAAAATAGTATGTCTATTTATGCTAAAAACTATACTCATAACATTTTTATATATTTAAAATTAAAATGTTTGGAATTGTGATTTTCTGAAGCTACCTGTTGAGAGGTATTTTAAAGAATGAAAAATTAGACAACCAAGTAAATCACTCACTCCTGGTTAAAAAAAGATCACAATGACATGTATGTTAGTGGTTTGGACATTTCAGTTGACTATGACAACAGACTTAAGGCATGCAGGCCAGTTGGCTCACAGCCAGTGGAATAGCTTAAAATATCTGATCTTCCAATGATAGAAATGTTCTGTGTCTGTGTTATCCAGTACAGTATCCATTAGCCACATGTATCTATTCTTCAAATGTGGATGTTGGAACCTAGAAATAGAATTTTTAATTTTATTTAATTCATAGGAAATTAAAATTAAATAGCCACAAGTGGAGAGTGGAAGATGCAGTTATAGTAGGTCGACACCAGCAAGGAGGGTATTTTTGCTCTAATTTCCACTAGAGGGCACTATCTACTTCAGCAGAAGTGGGAACAATGTACATTTCACCATTTTCCACCTGGTACTAGAAAACAGAATGAACAGGCACCATATTTCCAATTGTCTAGAGATATTTTGGCCTCCTTATAAATTGGTTCTCCGAGCAACCATCTAGCTGATCCATTCCTTCACTTATGACTTCATCTGCAGCCTCAGTGTTAGACTAATGTGATTAGTAATGCTTTTATTTTTCCCCCATCTTTATGGAGGTGTGACTGACAAAATGGTATCTATAAGATATGTATATATTATATATAAATTACAATATATTTATAATATATAACTTATATTACATACTTTACATATTTATATCTTTATATTATATTAAAACTGTATTTTTATATATATTGAAAGTGTACAACCTAATGATTTCATATACATATACTTGGTAAAATGATTAGTGCAATCAAGTTAGTTAAGACGTATATCACTTTATATAGTTACCTTTTTTTGATGAGAATTGTTAGGGTCTACTCTTAACAGATTTCAAGTATACAATATAGTATTATTAACGATAGTCATCATTAGAGCTGCAGAACTTATGCATCTTATAATTGAAAACTTGTATCCTTTGACCAACATCTCTCATTTTCCTCGGCCCCCAGCCCCTAGCAACCACCAGTCTATTCTGGGTCTATTTATGGACGCTCTGTTCTGTTTCATTGATCTTTGTGTTTGTTTTTATACCAACTCCATCATATTTTCATTATTATAGTTTTGTATTACAATTTGAAATCAAGAAGTGATACCTCCAGCTTTGTTCTTCTTGCTCAAGATTGCTTTAGCTATTCAGAATCTCTTGTGTTTTTACATGAATTTTTAGACTGTTTTTTCCATTTCTGTGAAAAATGTTGGAATTTTGATAGGGATTGCATTCAATTTGTGGACAACTTTGGGTAGTGTGGATGTTTCAACAATATTAATTCTTCTGATTCACAAACATAGGATGTCTTTCAGATTATTTGTGACTTCTTCAATTTCTTTCATTGATGTTTTGAGGTTTTCAATGTATAAATCTTTCCCCTTCTATGTTAAACTTATTCCTAAGTATTTGTGGGGGTTTTGATGCTATTTTAAATAGGATTGTTTTCCTAATTTCTCTAATAATTCGTTGTTGGTGTGTAGAAAAACAATTGATTTTTGCATATTGATTTTATATCCTACAACTTTATTGAATTCATTTATAAGTCTAACAGAGGTCTTTTTTTTTTGTAACTTCTGTAGGATTTCTATATATAATATGCTGAAAACAGGCACTTTTATTTCTTCCTTTGCAACTTGATACCTTTAATTTCTTTTACCTGCCTAATTGCTATGGCTAGAATTTATAATAATCTATTGAATAGAAGTGATAAAAGTGGGGCCCTTGTCTTGTTCCTGGTTTTAGACGAAAAGATTTTAGCTTGGAGTGCCTGGGTGACTCAGTCAGTTAAGCATCTAACTCTTGGTTTTGGCTCAGGTCATGATTTTAGTGTCCTGGAATTGAACCCCATGTCAGGCTCTGAGCTCTGTACCACCTGCTGAAGACTCTCTCTCTCCCTCTCTTTCTGCTCCTCCCCCTGCTCTCCTTCCCTCCTTCTAAAATAAGTAAATAAAATCTTTTAAAAAGAAAAGAAAATGGGGCACTTGGGTGGCTCAGTCATTTAAAGCATCTGCCTTTGGCTCAGGTCATGATTTTGGAATCCTGGGATCAAACCTGCTTCTCCCTCTCCCTCTGCCCTCCCCCACCTCTGACTGGTGCTTGCTTTCTTTCCCATGCTCTTTCTTTCCTAAATAAATAAACAAACGAGTAAATAAACAAACAAACAAATAATAAAATCTTTAAAAGAAAGCTTTAGCTTTTCACCGAGGAGTATGATATTAGCCCACAGCTAATGGCCTTTATTATGTTGAGATTCATCCCTTCAATACCTAGTTTGTTGACCATTTTAATCATGAAAGGATGTTGAATACTTTTTCTGCATCTATTGAAATGATCATATGATTTTATTTTTCATTTTGTTAATGTAGTGTATCACATTTATTAACTTACATATATTGAACCATCTTTGAATCCAGGGATAAATCCCATTTGATCATGGTGAATGATCCTTTTAATGTGCTATTGAATATGATTTGCTAGTATTTTGTGGATGAGTTTTGCATCTATGTTCATCCACAATATTGACCTATAATTTTCTTCTCTTGTAGTGTGCTTGTCTGGCCTTGGGATTAGGGTAATGCTGACCCTGTAAAATGTGTTAGGAAATGTTCCCTCCTCTTTAACTTTTTGGAAGAATTTGAGAAGAATTGGTGTGAATTCTTCATTAAATGTTTGGTTTACTTTACCAGGGAAGCCATCTGGTCCTGGTCTTTTCTTTCTTGGGAGATGTTTGATTACAGATTCACTCTGCTTACTCATTATTGTTCTTTGCAGATGTTTTATTTATTCATGGTTCGGTCTTGGTAGATTGTATGTTTGTAGGAATTTATTTCTTCTAGGTGAAACTTGTTGGCATATAATTGTTTATCATAGTCTCTTTTGATCCTTTGTAGTTCTATGGTATAAGTTGTGATGACTCCTCATCCACTTGTAATTATATTTACTTGATTCATTCTTTTTCCTTAGTCTAGCTAATTGTTGTCTATGTTGCATATTTAAAAAAAACAGTTTTTAATTTTATTGCTCTTTTCTATTGTCTTTTTAATCTCTACTTCATTTCTTTCTCCTCTGATGTGTTATTCCCCATCTTCCTTAGACATTGAACTTGGTTTGTTCTTTTTTCAGTTGTTTGAGGTGTAAAGTTAGATTGCTTATTTGATCTTTCCTTTTTCTTAATGTAGGCATTTATTGCTATGAACTTCTCTCTTAGAACTATTTTTGCTCATGCCATAAGTTTGGTATGTTGGGTTTCCATTGTCATTTGTCTCAGGATATTTTTTTTTAGATTTTATTTTCAAGCAATCTCCACATACAATATGGGGCTCAAATCCACAACCCAGTGATCAAGACTCACACACTCCACCAACCAAGCCAGCTAGGCACCACCCCCACCCCCCCAGGATATTTTTTAAATTTCCCTTTTGATTTCTTCTTTCAGCCTTTGGTTGTTCGGGAGCATGCTGCTTAATCTCCATATATTTATGAATTGTATAGTTTTCCTTCTGTTAATGAGTTCTAGTTTCATACCATTGTGATTGGAAAAGATGCTGGATATGATTTTAATCTTTTTAAATTTGTTAAGACTAGTTTAGTGGCCTAACATATGCTATATCCTGGAGAATGTTTCACATGTCCTTCAGAAGAATGTGTATTCTACTGCTGTTGGATACTATATCGTGTATTTCTCTGTTAGGTCTTTTTGGTCTAATTTATAGTTCAATTCCAATGTTTGCTTATTGATTTTCTGTCTGGATGATCTATCCATTCGTAAAAGTGGAATACCACAGTCGCCTACTATTACTGTATTACTATCTGTTTCTCCCTTTGTATCTGTTAATATTTGCTTTGGATATTTAAGTGCTCTGATGTTGAGTGCATTAGTATTTATAATTGTTATAGTCTTTTGATTAATTGACTCTTTTATCATTATATAGTGACCTTTTTGAATCTTACTACATTTTGACTTAAAATTTAATTTGTTTGATATGATATAACTATGTGTACCTTTGCTCTTTTAAAATTTCTATTTGAATGGAGTATCTTTTCCCGTACCACCCTGGCCTATGTATGTTTTTAAAGCAGAATTGTCTTGTAGGTGGTATATAATTATTTCTTCCTTTTTTATCCTTTTAGCAACTCTGTGTCTTTTAATTCAAGAATTTAGTCCATTTACATTTAAAATAGTTATTGATAGATAAGGGCTTAATATTGTCATTTTGTCAATTATTCTCTGGGTGTTTTATAGATTCTGTGTTTCTTTCTTTCTCCCTTGCTGTTTTCCTTGATGATTTGTTATTTTCTGCTTTGATCCCTTTATTTTTATCTTTTGTGTAGCTACTATTTTTGTTTTGTAGTTACCAAAAGGCTTACAGAAAACATTTTATAGTTATAGCAGTCTACTTTAAGCTAATAAGCATTTAACTTGATTGCATTCAAAACCTCTACACTAAAAAAAAAAAAAAAAAAAAAAAAAAAAAAAAAAAAAAAACCTCTACACTTTTACTCCATCTTCACACTTTGTTTTTGATGTCACAATTTACATCTTTTTCTATTGTGTATCAATTAGTAAATTGTTGTCACTATATTTATTTTTAATAATTTGGTATTTTTAACTTGATCATAGAGTTATAAGTGACTTACACACTGCTATTACAGTATTAAAGTATTTTGAATTTAACTATATATTTACCTGTACCAGTGAGTCTTATACTTTCATATGTTCACACATTACTAAGGAGTGTTCTTTCGTTTCAGCCGGAATAACTCCTTTTAGCATTTCTTGTAAGCCCAGTCTTTTGGCAATGAACTCCTTCAGTTTTGTTTTTGTTTGTTTGTTTTGTTTTTGTTTGTTTTTGTTTTTATGTTTTGTTTTGTTTTGTTTTGTTTTTTTGTCTGGGAATATCTTTATCACTCCCTCAATTATAAAAGACAACTTTTTCAGGTTAAGTATTCTTGGTTAATAGGTATTTTTTCTATCAGTATTTTGAGTATGACATCCCACTGGCTTCTGGCCTGCAAAATTTACTGATGGTCTTACGGGTTCCCATATATGTATCACATTGCTCTTCTCTTGCTCCTTTCCAAGATTCTCTCTTTGTTTTTAATTTTTGACAATTTGATTATAATGTGTCTCAGTATGGCAGGGTAAGTGCCCATAGTTCTTCCATACTTCAAGAAGGACCTCAGTCAGCTCTCAAATGCAAGTACATTAGAAGCCCAACCACTGAGCAGCAGTTAGGAAAGTATGAAGCTTACCTCTTCCAAGGAGAAACATAGCTTTGCATTTTTGCCTGTTCTCTCTGTACTGAACCTGAGAAGACATCCTTGGGGAGTGGTCACACACTTTTTAAAAAATCACTTCTGTTGGGGATCCCTGGGTGGCTCAGCAGTTTGGTGCTTGCCTTTGGCCCAGGGTGTGATCCCGCAGTCCCGGGATCGAGTCCCACATCAGGCTCCCTGCATGGAGCCTGCATCTCCCTCTGCCTGTGTCTCTGCCTCTCTCTTCTCCCACCCCCCACCCCCCAACCCCAGTCTCTCATGAATGAATAAATAAAATCTTTAAAAAAAAAAACACTTCTGTTGAATGTTGTCCTCAGGAACTTGTGAATGCTGAGCCCCATTGGCTCTGGCGCTGAAAATTGGGGCAGTAGGTGTGTGATACAAACCCTTCACCTTTCAGGGAGAAACTAAGAATCAGAGGTTCTCTACCAATTGTAAGATGTTATTCCTGGGGTGGGTTTATGTGATGAGTGTATTTCAGTTTTTTCTAATCATTTCAATGTGAGTATTTTCTTAGTCACCCAATGTGAAGGAGTCACTCAACTAGAGTAGATTCTGAGTTTCTTTCAGAGGAAATTCATCCATGATGACTATATATTTGGTGCATCCATGGGAAGAGGGAAAGTGAGAAGCCTTCTATTCTATCACCTTGCTAACTTCACCCTGTGGATAAGCAGTGCTTTTAACTAGGTGTCACTGAGGACATAGAACTGACATATATCTGAAGTATAGAGATTCACAAGTTAATGTATATGGGAAATGTTTAAAAAAATGTGAAGTAAAAATATTCTGTACAAGTTTGCTTCCACTTTTATTTTTTAATTTAAATTCAATTAACATATAATGTATTATTAGTTTCAGAGGTAGAGTTCAGTGATTCATCAGTTGTACATAACAACCACTGCTCATTACATTACATGCCCTCTTTAATGCCCGTCACCCAATAACTGCATCCCCGCCCCCGCCATCTACCTGCCAGTAATCCTGTTTGTGTCCTATAGTTAAGAGTCTCCTATGGTTTGTCTCCTTCTCTGATTTCATCCTGTTTTATTTTTCCCTCCCTTTCCCTATGCTACCCTGTTCTGTTTCTTAAATTCCACACATTAGTGAAGTCAAATGATAATTGTCTTTCTCTGACTTATTTCACTTAGCATAATACACTCTAGTTCTATCCACATCATTGCAAATAGCAAGATTTTTTTTGATGGCTGACCAGTACTGACCAGCATTCCATTATGTATATGATATATATATATGATGTATTATATATATGATATATATATCACATCTTTTTTAAAAAATATTTTATTTATTTATTCATGGAGACACAGAGAGAGAGAGAGGCAGAGACACAGGCAGAGGGAGAAGCAGGCTCCAGGCAGGGAGCCCGACATGGGACTCGATCCTGGGTCTCCAGGATCAGGCCCAGACTGAAGGTGGCGCTAAACTGCTGAGCCACCGAGGCTGCCCTAAATCACATCTTCTTTATCCATTCATCTGTCAATGGACATCTGGGCTCTTTCCACAGTTTGGCTATTGTGGATCTTGCTGCTATAAACATTGGGGTGCAGATGCCCCTTCAGATCACTACATTTGTATCTTTGTGATAAATACCTAGTAGTGTAATTGCTGGGTCTAGGGTAGCTCTATTTTCAACATTTTGAGGAAACTCCATACTGTTTTACAGAATGGCTTCACCAGCTCACATTCCCACCAACAGTGTAAGAGGGTGCCTCTTTCTCTGCATCCTCGTCACCATCCGTTGTTTCTTGACTTGTTAATTTTAGCCATTCTGACAGGTGTGAGGTGGTATCTCTTGTAGTTTTGATTTGTATTTCCCTGATGCCAAGTGATGTGGAGCATTTTTTCACGTGTCTATTGGCCATGTGTATGTCTTCTTTGGAGAAATGACTGTTCATGTTTTCTGTCCATTTCTTGACTAGATTACTTGTTCTTTGGGTATTGGCTTGATAAGTTCTTTATAGGTTTTGCATACCAGCCCTTTAACTGATAAGACATTTGCAAATATCTTCATCCATTCTGTTGGTTGTCTTTTGGTTTTGTTGACTATTTCCTTTGCTGTGCAGAAACTTTTTATCTTGATGAAGTTCCAATAGTTCACTTTAGCTTTGTTTCCTTTGCCTTTAGAGATGTGTCTAGCAAAAATTTGCAGTGGCTGACATCACAGGGTTCGCTGCCTATGTTCCTCTCTAGGATTTTGATGGATTCCTGTTTCACATTGGATTTCTTTCATCCATTTGAGTCTATTTTTGTATATGGTGTAAGGAAATGGTCCAGTTTCATTTTTCTGCATATGGCTCTCCTGTTTTCTCAACATCATTTGTTGAAGAGACTTTTTCCATTGGATATTTTTTCCTGTTTTGTCAAAGATTAGTTGACCATAGAGTTGAGGGTCCATTTCTAGGTTCACTATTCTGTTCCATTGATCTATGCATCTGTTACCATACTGTTTTAATGATTACAGCTTTGTTATAGTTCTTGAAGTCCGGAATTGTGATGCCACCAGCTTTGGTTTTCTTTTTCAACATTCTCTGGGTCTTTTCTGGTTCCATACAAATTTTAGCTCTGTGAAAAATGTTGATGGTATTTTGATCAGGATTGCATTGACTGTATACATTGTTCTAGGTAGCATAGACATTTTAACAATATTTGTTTTTCCAATCTATGAGCATGGAACATTTGTCTGTTTCTTTGTGTCTTCCTCAATTTCTTTCATGAGTGTTCTATAGTTTTCTGAGTACAGATCCTTTGCCTCTTTGGTTAGGTTTATTCCCAAATATCTTATAGTTTTGAGTGCTATTGTAAATAGGATAGATTCCTTCATTTCTTTCTTCTACATCATTGTTGGTGTATAGAAATGCAACTGATTCCTATGCATTGATATTATATCCTGCTACCCTGCTGGATAGGAATAATATGACTTCTAGCAATTTGGGGGAGGAGTCTTTTGAGTTTTCCACAGGAGTATCATATTTGAAAAATAAGAGTTTGACTTCTTTGCCAATTAGGATTCCTTTTATTTTTTTTGCTCTCTGATTACTGAGGCTAAGACTTCTAGTACTATGCTAAATAACAGTGGTGATAGTGGACATCCCTGTCATGTTCCTGACCTTAAGTGAAAGCTCTCAGTTTTTCCCCATTGAGAATGATATTCTCTGTGGGCTTTTTGTAGATGGCTTTTTTTTAAATTTTTATTTATTTATGATAGTCACAGAGAGAGAGAGAGAGAGGCAGAGACACAGGCAGAGGGAGAAGCAGGCTCCATGCACCGGGAGCCCGACGTGGGATTCGATCCCGGGTCTGCAGGATCGCGCCCTGGGCCAAAGGCAGGCACCAAACCGCTGCGCCACCCAGGGGTCCCATGTAGATGGCTTTTATGATATTGATGTATGTTCCCTCTCTCCCTACACTGTGAAGTGTTTATCAAGAAAGGATGCTGTACTTTGTCAAATGCTTTTCTGCATCTATTGAGATGATCATATGGTTCTTGTCCTTTCTTTTATTAATGTGATGTATCATATTGATTGATATGTGGCTGTTGAACCACCCTTGTAACTCAGAAATAAATCCCACTTGGTCATGGTGAATTATCCTTTTATTGTACTCTTGGATCCTGTTGGCAAGTATCTTGGTGAGAATTTTTGCATTCATGTTCATCAGGGATATTGGTCTGTAATTCTTTTTGGTGGAGTCTTTGTCTGGTTTTAGGATCACGGTAATGCTGGCCTCATAGAAAGAGTTTGGAAGTTTTCCTTCCATTTCTATTTTTTTGAAACAGCTTGAGAAGAATAGGTATTAATTCTTTAAATGTTTGGTAGAATTTCCCTGGGAAGCCTTCCAGTCCTGGATTCTTGTTTTTTTTTGGGGGGGGGGGGGGTTTGAGGACTATTTCAATTTCCTTGCTGGTAATAGATCTGTTTAACTTTTCTATTTCTTCCTGTTTCTGTTTTAATAGTTTATAAGTTTCCAGGAATGCACCTATTTCTTCCAGATTACCTAATTTGTTGTCAAATAGTTGCTCATAATATGTTCTTATAATTGTTCGTATTTCTTCAGTGCTGGTTGTGATCTCTCCTTTTTCATTCATGATTTTAATATTTAAGATTATGTTTTCATCTATAATTTTTTCAGTCTTTAATATACTGTTATCATGAATTTCCAAGAGGAGATTTAGTATTCAGAATTTTCTTTTTTGTATATTTTTTTATTGGAGTTCGATTTGCCAACATATAGTATAACATCCAGTGCTCATCCCGCCAAGTGCCCCCCCTCAGTGCTCATCACCCAGTCACCCATCCCCCCCACCCACCTCCCCTTCCACTACCCCTTGTTCGTCTCCCAGAGTTAGGAGTCTCTCGTGCTCTGTCAACCTCTGATATTTCCCACTCATTTTCTCTCCTTTCCCCTATAATCCCTTTCACTATTTTTTATATTCCCATATGAGTGAAACCATATAATGTTTGTCCTTTTCCAACTGACTTACTTCACTCAGCATAATACCCTCCAGTTCCATCCACTTTAAAGCAAATGGTGGGTATTTGTTGTTTCTAATGGCTAATATTCCATTGCATACATAGACCACATCTTCTTTATCCATTCATCTTTCGATGGACACCGAGGCTCCTTCCACAGTTTAGCTATTGTGGACATTGCTGCCATAAATATTGGGATGCAGGTGTCTTGGTTTTTCACTGCATCTGTATCTTTGGGGTAAATCCCCATTAGTGCAATTGCTGGGTCATAGGGTAGGTCTATTTTTAATTCTTTGAGGAACTCCACACAGCTTTCTAGAGTACCTACACCAGTTCACATTCCCACCAACAGTGCAAGAGGGTTCCCCTTTCTCCACATCCTCTCCAACATTTGTTGTTTCCTGTCTTGTAATTTTCACTGTTCTCCTGGTGTGAGGTGGTATCTCATTGTAGTTTTGATTTGTGTTTCCCTGATTTGTATTTCTCATGTGCATGTTGGCCATGTGCATGTCTTCTTTGGTGAAATTTCTGTTCATGTTTTCTGCCCATTTCATGATTGGATTGTTTGTTTCTTTGCTGTTGATATTCAGAATTTTCTAAGCTTATTTGACTACAGAATCTTTTTTAATGCAACTCAAATTAACACCTACCTGCCGCACTATTTTCCATGAAGCCTGTTTGGAAGGCATGAGAAGAATTTTTCCAAGATAGAATTGATTTATTATGATTACCCTTCAGACATGCTCTTTAAACACTATTATGTGTTCACACTTGTTGTTGGATCCATCCCATAAATCTCCACTTGGTTCTTCAAGATTGTCCTCTTAATTTTTTTCCCTTGAATTATTTTTCTTTTTTTTATTTTTTTAAGACCTTATTTATTTACTCATGAGAGACACGGGGAGAGAGAGAGAAAGAGAGGCAGAGACAGGCAGAGGGAGAAGCAGGCTCCATACAGGGAGCCAGATGTGGGACTCCATCCCGGGTCTCCAGGATCACGCCCTGGACTGAAGGTGGCGCTAAACCGCTGAGCCACCCAGGCTGCCCGAATTATTTTTCTTATATTTATTGATACATTCAATTCAGTCAACCCACTTATTGGACACCTACTACATGATAGACACCTTTCTAGATGCTGAACATATTGCAGTAAACAAAGCACACAATGATTTCTACCCTCTTACATTCTGGTGAGGACAGATACATAAAAAAGTAAAACATGGATGTCAGATGTTAATAAGTATTATGGAAAAAATAAAATTAAGAATAGAAATGCACTTGCAATTTAAATATAGTGGACCAGGGAAGGTCTAACTAAAAAGGTTTCATTTCAGTGAAGACTAAAGAAGGAGACACAGGGACTCATGCATATATTTGGTGGAAGAACCTTCCAGGCAGAGAGAAAAGTAGAAACAACTGAAATGGAAATGCACCTTGCATGTTTGAGAGGCCTCAAGATAGCTGAGCAGAATTATCAAGTGAGTGGGTCTTGAGACAAGAAATTAGATAAGAGATATCAGGATAAAAGGCCTTCAAGAAGTCCTTTTAAGGATTTGACGTTTATTCTGAAAAATATAGAAAGTTATTCAAAGATTTAAATAGAACAACATGATCTAATTTATATTTTGATAGAATCACTCTGTGTTACAAATAGACTATGTTGATGAGCTTTGCGTAGTGGCAGTATCATAGCCAATGAGGTTTATCCGAAGCACGATTATTGCTAATAGACTATGTTGGATAGTAGAGGTAGAGGATATGAGTGAAATCAGGAAACCCAGTTAGAAAGCTACTGTCATTATCCCATTGTAAGACCAGAGGTGTCTCAGACCAGGATGGTACCAGAGGATGTGAAGAGAGCTAATTCTAGATATAATTTGGAGTTTGGAGCTATCAGAACTACTGATCAATTGTATGTAATACCTTTTACTCTCCTGCACTAGATTCCTTTCTATTTTAGAAATTATGGACATATTTTTCTAACAAGGTAAAGAGCCAAAAAGAATTTATTAATTATCTTTTCACCCCTATTCCACCTTAAAAATATATGAAATCTACCTTTTAATTTTTTCCCTTCTCCTCTCTGGTGTAAAGTTAGGTTTCTTAGAATTAGAACCTATGACAAAAATTGTGAGGAAATTATTCCCTGAGGGAATGCTCTCAGGAGAACATGAGAGGAAAGCAGGATAGGGCAGACAAGAAGCTTTCTTAGCTGGATGCTAGCTTCAGCCTGGTCCCATAGGGGCTCTAGAGCAAGAAGTATATTGCAGAGTTGTTTCTACCTTTTATACCAAATGAGACTTGAAGTAGAAGCACAAGGTATAACCTTAACCAATATCCACTTTTTCCCACTAAAATAACTTTAGATCCAGATCACCCTTCCATTATTTAACAAATTTATAATAGAATAATTTCCATTTCTCTAAATTATATACTTTTTGTGCCTCGTCCAGATTCACTTCACCAGCTGCTCTGAGTGTTGACTCTAATATCTTATAGCCACAGCCTTCTCCAGAAGATTTCTGTCAGTTGATAACTGCTACCTTCCCAGGAGATGCCTATTACCCCTTGTCCAGTGGAAGCCTTCAGCCAATGACCGACTGATACCAAATACAAAAGCCCGTCCCCTTTGCCTCAAGGTAGAAAAACTATGTGGAGCCATTTATACTATAGATCTCCTCATGTGATCAGACTGAGACCAGACTTTATCTAAATTCACATCTTTGGCTTCTTCCCCTGTCCTATCTTGCTTGCTTCTTTTTTTTTTCCCCTTGCCTCATTTTCTTACAGGCTTTTCTTGACACCACCTTCTCAATAAATCACATGTAAAAGAATCCCTGTCTCAGGATCTGCTCCTGAGGACCTGTACCTAAGGAATGGTCCCTTTTTATCTAATTAGGTGGGAAAACATCATAACAATGTATAATGATAGCATCCATTTAAAAAATAAAAAGAACAGGCTCTTCTTTAAATGATCAGAAATTTTACATAGTTCTACTTCTTTTGAATTTTATCATAGCACATTACATTTTATGACTAAGAGTCTTTTACTTGTCCATTACATTCTTCTGTGGGAAAAAAAAAAAGAAAAAAGAATATATTTACAAGAGATAAAGAAGCGCACTATATCATAATAAAGAGAACTATCCAACAAGAAGATGTAACAATTATAAATATTTATGCTCCCAATAGGGGAGCAACCAAATATATAAAACAATAACAAACGTAAAGGAACTCACTGATAATACAATAATAGTAGGAGACTTTAACATGCCACTTACATCAATGGGCAGATCATCTAAGCATAATATCAACAAGGAAACAATGGTTTTGGATGACACATTGGACCAGATGGACTTAACAGATATATTTAGAGCATTTTAACCTGATGCAGCAGAGTACACACTCTTTTCAAGTGCACATGGGATGTTCTCCAAAGTAGATCACATACTAGGTCACAGATCAGACCTTAACAAGTACAATAAGATTGAGATCATACCTTACATATTTTTTGACCACAGTGCTATGAAACTTGAAGTCAATCACAAGAAAAAATTTGGAAAGACCACAAATACATGGAAGCTAGCAACATGTAACTGAAGAATTAATGGGTCAACAAGGAAATCAAAGAACAATTTAAAACATACATGGAAGCAGGGGTGCTTGGATGGCAAAGTTGCTTAAGCATCCAACTTCTGCTTTTGGCTTGGATCATGATCTCAGGGTCACAGATCTCAGGCTTAGCCCTGTGTCAGGCTCCACACTTAGCATGGAGTCTGCATAAGATTCTCTTTCCCTTTCCCTCTGAACTTCCCCCCACAAAAAATACATAAATAAATAAATCTTTAAAAAAATACGTGGAAACAAATGAAAATTTAAAAATGATGATCCATGTTTTTATTTGAGATGCAGCAAGAGTGCTCATAAGAGGGAAGTATATAGTGACAGAGACCTACCTCAACAGCAAGAAAAATCTCAAGTAAACAACCTAACCTTACATCTAAGGGACTTAGGAGAAGAACAACAAATGAAGCCTATAGTCAGTAGAAGGGAAATTAATAAAGATTAGAGCATAAATAAATGATATAAAAACTTAAAACCCATAGAACGGATCAAGGAAACCAGAAGTTGTTTCTTTGAAAAAATTAATAAAATTAATAAACTCCTAGCCACACTTATCAAAAAGAAAAGATCCAAATAAATAAAATCACAAATGAGAGAGTAGAAATAACAACTCATACCACAGAAATACAATTATAAGAGAATATTATGAAAAAAATGCCAAAAATTGGACATTGTGGAAGAAATGGATAAATTCCTAAAAATATATAAACTACCAAAACTGAAACAAGAATAGAAAACTTGAACAGTCCAATAACCAGCAGAGAAATTGAATCAGTAATCAAAAAATCCCCTGACAAACAAAAGTCCAGGGCCACACGGCTCACAATGGAATTCTACCAAATATTTAAAGAACTTTTAAGGGATGTCTGGGTGGCTCAGTGGTTGAGCATCTGCCTTGGGCTGAGGGTGTGATCCCAGGGTCCTGGGATCGAGTCCCACATCAGGGTCCCTGAAGGGAGTCTGTTTCTTCCTCTGCCTATGTCTCTGCCTCTCTTTCTGTGTCTCTCGTGAATAAATAAATTTTTTTAAAAAAATTAAAGAACAGTTAATACCTATTCTCAAACTGTTCCAAAAAGTAGAAATAGAAGGAAAACCCAAATTCATTCTACAAAGCCCACATTACCTTGATTCCAAAGCCAAAGACCCCTAAAAAAAATTACAAGCCAATATTCCTGATGAACATAGATGCAAAACTTTTCAATTAAAATACTAGGAAATTGAATCCAACAGTACATTAAAAGAATCATTCACCACAATCAAGTGAGATTTGTTCCCGGGCTGCAAGAGTGGTTCAATATTCACAGATGAATCAACGTGATACACCACATTAATAAAAGAAAGGACAAGAATCATATGATCCTCTCAATAGACAGAGAAAAGGCATTTGACAAAGTACAACATCCATTCATAATTAAAAACCCTCAACAAAGTAGAGATAGAGGGAACATACCTCTACATAATAAAGGCCAAGTACGAAAGACCCACAGCTAATATTATCCTCAGTGGGGAAAAACTGAAAGCCAGTATTCAATGGTCAGGAACAAGACAGATGTCCACTCTCAGCATTGTTATTTAACATAATACTGGAAGTCTTAGCCTCAGCAATCAGACAACAAAAGGGCCGGGTTAAATAGGTGATGGTACTAAGGAGGGCACTTAATGTGACGAGCCCTGGGTATTGTATGTAAGTAATGAATCACTATATTCTACACCTGAAACTAATATTACACTATATGTTAACTAACTGGAATTTAAATAAAAACTTGGAGAAAAAGACAATAAAAAATTGATATTAGATATGAAAAAAAAGAAATTTTATATTGTTCTACTTCCTTTGAACTTTATTATAATGCATTACATTTTATGCCTAAGTCTTCTCCGAAAAAAATATATTTTTATTTTCTGTATCTACAATATATTGAGTATAAAATTTTCTTCTGAAATAAATGAACAAAGATTAATAAATTAATCTTGCAAATAATATTAAAAATAGAATTTATGAAACATTATATATTTGTTACAGATTTTCAAAAATCAATATTAAATATAAAAAGTAAAGTTTTACTGGACATACATTAGCAGGATGGATAAGATTTTTTTTAATGAGTTCCAGTATCATGGATAATTCTTACAACTAAAATGGAAAAAAATGCTCAGCAGCAATTCTATTCCTATTTTTGTATTTGTTGTTTTATTTTTATTTGTTTTGTTTTGGTTTTTTTTGTTGTTGTTTTAATAGATGTTAAGAGATAAGACACCTCACTCAAAAAAATTAGAATGGGATTGGAATAATCTTTTTTTATTGAAGTGTAATTAACATTCAGTATTTTTTTTTTAGATTTTATTTATTTATTCATGAGAGAAACAGAGAGAGAGAGAGAGAGGCAGAGACACAGGCAGAGGGAGAAGCAGGCTCCATGAAGGGAGCCTGACGTGGGACTCCATCCTGGGTCCCCAGGATCACGCCCTGGGCCGAAGGCAGCGCCAAACCATTGAGCCACCCAGGCTGTTCAACAGTCAGTATTATATTAGTTTCAGGTGTACAATATAATGATGTACCAATTCTATTCATTTCTCAGTGTTCATCGAGACTAAATATACTCTCGATCCTCTTTATTTCACCCATTCCCCACCCATTTCCCCTCTGGCAACCATCAGTATGTTCCCTGTTTTTAAGACTTTGTTCTTTTGTCTTTTTTCTTTGTTCATTTGTTTTGTTTCTTAAATTCCACATGAGTGAAATCATATGGTATTTGTCTTTCTCTGTCTGACTTATTTCACTTAGCATTATACTTTCTAGGTCTATCCATGTTGTTGCAAATGGCAATATTTCATTCTTTGTTAAGGCTGAGTCACATTCCATTGTATATAAATACCACATCTTCTTATCCATTCATCGATCGATCAATGGCCACTTGGGTTGCCCTATATCCTGGCTATTGTAAATACTACTGCAATAAATAGAGACGTTTCTTTAGGTAGTTACTTGGTATTGGAATTACTGGGCTATTAAAGTCTATTTTTAATTTTTTAAAAAATGCCCCATACTGTTTTGCATGGCAATTGTACCAATTTACATTCCTACCAACAGTGCATGAGGGTTCCTTTTTCTCCCCATCCTTACCAACACTGTTATTTCTCTGCTTATTTCTTATCTCTCAATTCTAGCCATCTGACAGGTGTAAGGCGATATCTCACTTTGGTTTTATTTTGCATTTCCCTGATAATGAGTGATGTTGAGCACCTTTTCACGTGTCTTTTGGCAAGCTCTATGTCTTCTTTGAGGAAAAGAAGTTTATTCAGGTCCTTTGACCATTTTTTAGATTTTTTTTTCTTTTTCTTTTTCTTTTTCTTTTTTTTTTTTTAGAGAGAAAGAGAGCAAGCAGAGGGAGGGCAGAAGACAGAGAAAGAAAATCTCAAAGCAGACTCCACACAGCAAGGAGTGTAATGCAGGGCTCCATCCCACAACCCTGAGATCATGACCTGAACCAAAATCAGGAGTCTGCCACTTGACCAACTGAGCTACCCAGCTTCTGCCCATTTTTCAATTGCTTATTTGTGTTTCTAGTGTTGAGTTGTATAAGTTCTTTATATATTTTGGATAGTAACCCCTTATTGAATATATCGTTTGCAAAAACCTCCCATTCAGTAGGTTGCCTTTTGTTCTGTTGATGGTTTCTTTTGCTATACAAAAGCTTTTTATTTTGGTGTAGTCCCAATAGTTTAATTTTGCTTTTCTTACCCTTGCCTGAGGAGACATATTTAGAAAAATGTTTCCATGGCTGATAACAATGAAATTAGTGCCTATGTTTTCTTCTAGGAGTTTTGTGATTTCAGGTCTCACATTTAGTCTTTCATCCATTTTTGTGTACGGTGTAAGACAGTGGCTCAGTTTCATTGATTTGCACGTAGCTGTCCAGTTTTCACAGCACCATTTGTTGAAGAGTGAATGGAAGAAATTTTATCATAGCAATATCACAATTCTTTTAACTGTTTCTGAGTTAATTGTCAGAGAGTACTTGATGATCTAGCCTCAGTAACAAATTTTAATAATTTGTAAGAGCACCTTGATAAAGTCTTTTTTCAATTTTGTTGAAAACAAATGATTAGAAACCATTTGACTTGCCACAAATTTTTTAACACAATATCTATAGATTTCCCTTTCTTTCTTTTTTTTTTTTTTTTTTGAGATTTCCTTTCTTAATACCAGCAACAAAAAGTCCAAATAACTCCTCTCATCCCAAAGGTTTTTAGACTTTAAAGGAATGAACTGCAGTAAACATAAGTTATTCTTTGCTTCCAAAATGACTATTTTTCCTCAGATATGCTGGGTTTTCTTACAATGAGTTAATTTGGGTGTATGGTATTTTGAAACACTTTATTGAGGTTGGAGTCAACTAATCACTTTTCTGCATAACTGAATTTTATATTTATATTTCAAATTCTTTTTAATTGGCTTTAGATATAACTCTAAAGATATTTTAATACCTTTTCCTCAAGCATGTAAATTCTTCTCATGCTTTATCTGGCCACAACTCTTAAACTGTGTTAATGACAGTGAGCACACAATAAAATATAATTATACAATTCTATTTACATATGGGAAAAAGATAAAGTCATCAATTTGCAGAATGTGCAGTTTCTGCATGGAGTAAATTTAAAAGATAGAGTAAAATAAGTATTTATTTTCAGAGAGGACCACAAAGGCCTTTAGATTTTTGTTTTATCCATCAACCTTTGTCCTTTTGATCATCTTTTTTATCTATCATGGTATCGAGGTAATCATTTAGCACAGGGAAGGAGCTTTAATAAAAAGGATCAAACAAAGTAACCATGAAAATCAAAATCCTTCCAGTGACCTTTAGACGTTTAATCGTACCCCCAAGAAAGGTATATCCCTGTGTGGTTTATAAAGCTGTTCTTTTTCTTTAAGATTGTTTGAAGTTTCCAGTAATTATTTTTTATTCACCAAGTGACAATCTCGTTACATGACTGAAACTCCTAATGCTTTAAAAATAAACACAAAACCTTGATGGTAATAATAGGCCTTTTGAGGAAGAGGAGAAATTATTTCAAAGCTACAGGATTTCTTTTTCAAATTATGGTCAAAATCACACATTCTAATAAATACTGTAAGGAAAAAAGATCAGAGTTCTGGGAAAAAGAATTACAGTGAACTCCTAGTTTAGATAGGGAAATAAGAGAAAACCTCTCTAAATAACTAACATTTAAGTCAAGACGCAAGGGAGAAATAGGCTTCAGAAAAATTGATGGAAAAAAATATGTAAACTTCAAGCTGAAGAAAAACAATTCTCAGATAAAGTGAAAGAGAAACCAAGGAGAATTCATTCAAAGAAAACTAACAATCCAGAAAGTAAGCTTGAACTGACAAAGAAAGCACTTTGAAAAATAACATGTGATGAGATGCAGCGAGTACTGGGCTTTATAGAACTACTTAGTAAACATGAATGCAGTAAAATAAGAGTTTAAAGACTGAGTGAAAAATAAATCAACAGAACAGAAAGAAAAAATAGAAATTTTAATGCTAAGAAAATAAAAGGAGAGCCAAAAAAATCACCTATAAATTAGAAATTGCATGGACAGGACAGGAACAGCTAAAACTCAAATGAAGGCAGAAGAAAAATTTAATGTAATAACGATGAATGAATAGAGAAAAACATAGAGAATAAAACAAATGGTGTAAAAATCAGAGGAATAATCTCATATTAGAATATTAGGATATTTAGATATCCTTGAAATAATGAACCTAACAAAGATAACCAAATACATATAAGTATATGTATATATTTATTTTTATATATTATTTTAACATATTATAAATATAAAATAATCATATTTTACATATTATTTTATGATATATTTTATATTTATATTATATATTTCTTATATATTTAAACATATGTATTTAAAAATAGAACACAGGAAACATTTCTTAAACAAAGAAATCTGAAAATCAAAATCTGCACATAAAAATGGTACAACACACACACACAAAAATAATAATATAATAATAATAATAAGCATAAATTACAGATCCTGCTTATTGTTGAACTTTAAGAATAAAAACAGAAACAGGAAAAAAAAACAGCAACAAGGCACCTGGGTGGATTAGTCAGTTAAGTGTCTACCTTTGGGTCAGTTCATGATCCCAAGGTCCTGGGATTGAGCCCCACATTGGGAATCTCCCTTCTCCCTCTCCTTCTGCCCCTCCCCTTGTTCATGTTCTCTCTCACTCTCTCTCTCAATCAATCAATCAATCAATCAATAAAATCTTTTAAAAAAAGAAAAAGAATAAAAACAAAACAACCCCCCCCCAAAAAAAGAATAAAAACAAAAGTCCACAGATAGGAGAGCAACAAATAAAAATAAAATCAGTTAAACGGACTGATGCGAATCAGACTGGCTTCTCACAGTTATGTTCAATGCCAGAAGCAAATGGAGAAAGATCTGTAAATTATAAGGGGAAAATGATTTTGACTCACAAATATTAAGACCATATAAACTGTCATTCAAATTAAAAGATTAAGAGGTATTTCCAAACATGAAATATCTCTGGACATATAGCACCATTGAGCTCTTCAATGAAAAATACTTCACACTGATAAAACCAGTTAACCAAAAGTTGATTCAAAATTAAGAACACAAAGACATTCAATGGCAAGTGACGATCATCATATAAACAGAACTAAGACCAAACAACTAGGGAAAAAAATCTTCCAAAAGACAACCAAAATACTATGGTTTGTGCTCACAACCATGAGGGAGTAAGTGGATTGGGACTTACTCTCCAACCATAAACAAATATAAAAGTGACCACATAAATATAAAATAAATGTTTTGGAACATTGGAAAACATCCAGTAAAGGGCTGTGAGCCGTGAAAAGAAATAACCTATGTGAGTCATACAATAGCCCCAGTTTCCAGACAGTAAACAAGTTCTGGTCCATGGATACAGGTAGGGGAGGGAAATCTGAACAAAATCTGAGTAGGTCTCTCTAAGTTAAAAAGGCAGATATTATTAGAGTGCTCTAGGCAACTAGAATTTTCAGAGTAGAATACTGCAGAGAAGGAAACTTTTCAGAAAAAAGCTCCAGATATCTAAATGAGAATCTCTGTGAGTCTTTGACTGAATACTAATCTGTCTCTACACAGTAAGAAATTCAACAAGACTGCACAAAGGACAACATGTGAGGAAAGAAAAAATAACTCAGAATGGAAGCCAAATAATGTTTGTAGTTTATGCAAGGCCACAGCCATTCAAATTTCTCCCAGCCAGAGCAGAAAAACTTTGTTAAATGCATGTGACAGGTGTACCTGGGTGGCTCAGTGGTTGAACATCTGCCTTTGGCTCAGATCACCATCCCGGGGTCCTGGGATCGAGTTCCACATTGGGCTCCCCTTGGGGAGCCTGCTTATTCCTCTGCCTATGTCTCTGCCTCTCTTGTGTATCTCTCTTGAATATAAATATTAAATCTTAAAAAAATGCATGTGACATTTACAAGTGACCCTTAAAAAGTCACATGTGAGCTAAACTGGTACTACAGGAACATCTACCTTAGACATAACTTTAAAAAGCTTTAAAAAAAAAAGCCTAGAAAATATCAAACTGAATCATGAAAAATTTGTTTGTTAGAATAATATCTACACCCTTTAAAGAAAACAAAATCCAGCAGTTTGCAATGAAATATCTAAAATATGTCCAGCACCCAATTAAAAACTTCCAGGCATATAAATATAGAGGAAAATGTGACCAAGAGAAAAAACAATTTCATAGAAACAGATGCAAAAATAATAAAGTTCATGGACTTATAATGAGAATGATAAAATAACTTTTATAAATATGTTCAATATATTTAAGAACTTAAAGAAAAACATAAACATAGTGTGGAAAGAAATGGAAGATTTAAAAAAATAAAAGAACCAAATGGAACTGTTAGGAAAGAAAAATAAAATATTTAAAGTAAAAATTACATTGCATGGTATTAACCACACTTTGGACATAAAAGATCAGTGAACTTGGAAGCCAAGCAATAAGATATTTGAAATGAGGCTTACAGAGGAAAAGATAAAAATAAATGAGACCCTAAGAATGCATGAAACCATATCAAGCAGTATAGCATATATGTAATTGGGATCCCAGAAATAGAAAAAAAAGAGAAGAGAAAAAAATATTTGAAGGGATAATAGAGATTTAAAACAAACAATGCTAAAACATGATAATATTGAAAGAAACAATAGATAAATCTAAAATTATAGAGATAGATCCAAAACTTTTTTTCTCAATAATTGATATAAAAAGTACAGAAATCAGTAAGGGTATAGAATGACACTACCAAAGAACTCAAACTATCAGACATTTCTGGAAAACTCCACCCCTCAACTAGCAGAATATAGATACTTTTCAAGTACACATGAAACATTTATCAAGACACAATAGATGATATTTGCCAAGTTTCAATAAATTTCAAAAGATTGAAATCATAAGAAATTTAAATAGAAATTACTAACTAAAACACAACTGGAAATACCCAAATATTGGGGAATTAGATTTCATAATTTCATAAGAATGCATAGCTCAAAAAAACCCAGAGGAAATAAAAAAATTGAAACTAAGTCAAAAATAAAATGCAGCATATAAAAATGAGATGTATGTAGAGCATTCCTTAGGAAATTGTGGCTTAAAATCCTTATACAAGAAAAGAAAAAGAGCTAAAATCAATAAAATATAAAGCTGAAAAGCAACAGAGGAAAATAAATGGCACAATAAAAAACTGGCTCTTCGAAAAAAATCAATGGAATTGCTAAAACCTCAGAATGATCAAAAAACAAGGGACACAAATTATAAATATTAAGAATAAAACAGAGTGCCTGGATGGCTCAGTTGGTTGAGGATCCAACTGTTGATTTCAGCTCAGGTCATGATCTCAGGGTTGTTAGATGAAGACCCACATCGTCTCCACACTGGGCATGGAGCCTGCTTAAGATTCTCTCTTTCCCTCTCTCTCTACCCTTCCCCACCCTTGCTCATGTTCTCTCTCTCTCTCTCTCTCAAAAAAAAAGGGGGGAAAAAGAACAAAAAAGAATAAAATAAAGAACACCATCATATAACCCACATATATTAAAAGAACAGTAAGTGAATATTGTAAACTGACTCAAAAAGAAATAAAAAACCTGAATAACCCAACAAGTAGGATATTGAATTTGTAACTCAAATTTCTCATTAAAAGAACTCAAGACCAAAATGATTTTATTAATGACTTTAATCAAACATTTTTAAAAAGTATTATACTAATCCTACCCAAATTCTTTCAGAAGCTTCAAAAGGGAATACCATATCCCTACTCATTTTCTGATGTCAACATTACCTTGATACCAAAATCAGACGAAGACATTATAGGAAAAGGAGACTACAAACCAATATCATTATCTACATAGACAAAAATAATTCCTTAATAAAATAATAGTAATGAATTAGATCCAGTAATATGTATAAAGGATGATATATCTTGACAACATGGAATTTACCCCAGGAATGACAAATTGGTTTAATATTTGGAAATCAATTAACTTAGCATGTTGACAAAATTTTTAAAAATATAGAATCATCCTAATAGATGTAGAAAATGTATTTAACAGATGTTCATGATAAAAGAAAAACCTTCTCATTTCCTATAGAAGGAATTGCTTTTATTTTTTAAAGATTTTATTTACTTATTCATGAGAGACACAGAGAGAAAGGCAGAGGGAGAAGCAGGCTCCCTATGGGGAGCCTGATGTGGAACTTGATCCCAGGACCCCAGGATCACAACCTGAGCCAGAGGCAGATACTCAACCACTGAGCCACCCAAGTGCCCCTAGAAAGAAGGAGTTTGATCAAAACTTTTATAAATACACTAAAACTAACATCACACTTAATTGTGAAAAAATAAATGCTTTCACCCAAAGATTGTGAACAAAGAAAGGGTGTCAATTCCCACCACTTCAACTTTGTTCTAAAAGTCATAGACAATCCAATAAGATAAGACATTAAATGAAAATGATACATAAAAGAGTATGATAGTGTGGTTTTTAAAAGAAATATATATTTGGTCTTCCTCCTGTTCCTAGAATGGAGCTCCAAAAACCCTAGGAATTTCCTGTGATGAAAGCAATAAAGTTGTCTTTTGATATGTTAATAAAATGACTTTGGGAAGACCCTAGGGTCACCTAAGGATGAGGAACATTCACCTGGAGGAACCAATCATGTGATTAGAAGTTTGGAACTTTTGCAGTCCCCAGTGCCTGAACTCTGAATAGGGAAAAGGAATTGGAGAGGGACTGGAGTCAATCACCAATGGCAATCATGCCTATGTAAGAAAGCCTTGATGAAAACCCAAAAGAAGGGGCTGATGAACACCTTTATGTCGGGAAGGTGATACACCCCAACTCCACAGGGAGAGAAGCTCCTGCATTCAGGATCCTCCCTGACTTCATCCAATCTATCTCTTCATCTGGGTGTTCATCTGTATTCTTTATTATATCCTTTAGTAAACTGATAAATATAAGTAAGTCTTACCCTGACTTTGAACCTTTCTAGCAAATAATCAAATCCAAATCAGGGGTGCGTGGGTAGCTTCAGTCAGTTAAATGTCTGACTCTTGATTGCAGCTCAAGTCTTGATCTGGGGGTCATGAGTTCAAGCCCCAAGCTGGGCTCCACACGGCATGGAGCCTACTTTAAAAAAAATCAAATCTGAAGAGAGAACATCATGGAAACTTCCAATTTATAGTCACATCAGATAGCAGTTGTGGGTAGCCTAGTGCTCTGTACTTGCAATTGGCACCTGAATTGGGGGACAGGGCAGTCTTGTGGGACTGAGTCCTTAATCTGTAGAATCTAATGCTATTTCTAGGTAGATATGTCAGAATTTAGTAAAAGTGCAGCCCCCCCCCCCTTTGTCACAGAGACTTCAAAATCGTCAGAAATGTTGTGAGTGGGGAAGCTGTGTGGAGAGGAGAATCCTCTCCACAAGAGAAGAACTAGGATTTTCCCTAACACAAAAAGTAAAATTGCTTTTATTTACCGATGGCAAGGCAATGTATGTAGAGAATCCTGAGGAATCTAAAAAACAAAACAAAACAAAACAAAACAAAATCTGTTAGAACTGGTAAATGAGTTAAGGTCACAGGATACAAAGTCAATACATAAAACACATTGTTTCTAATAATGAACAACTAAGAATTGAAATTTATAATAACATCAACAAATATAAAACACTTAGGAACAAATTTACAGTCAAACTTACAAAATACTCCTGAGAGGACTAAAGAAGAATTAAATAAATGGAGAGAGATATCAAGTCCACAAATCAGAATAGTCAATATCATTAAAATTTCAATTCTCCCTGGGGCACCTAGGTGGCTCAGTCAGTTGAGCATCAAACTCCCAGCTCTGTGGGAATTCCACTTCTCTTCCTATCCTTCTGTCCCCCCATGCTCATGTTCTTTTTCTAAAATAAATAAATAAATCTTTGAAAATAAGATTTCAATTCTTCCCAAGTTGATCTATAAATTCAATGCCATGCCAATCAAACTACTAGAAAGACAATTTTTTTTTTTTTTTTAGTAATTAACAAGTTCATTCTAGAATTTAAATGGAACTATGAAAGACCTAAAATGGCCACAAGCATTTGGAATAAGACTAAGTTGAGAAGACTTATGCTACCTGATTTTAAGACTTAATATAAAGCTACAGTAATCAAAAAGTATGATTATGGAATGAGGATAAACATAGATCAATACAACCAAATAGTCTAGAAATAAAACATATATGCAGTCAACTGATTTTTAACAAACGTTCTTAGGCAATTCAATGGAAAAGGGATAATCATTTCAACAAATGGTGCTGGAACAACTAGACATCTTATATGGTAAAAAAATAAATTTTAATCTTCATATTATACCCAAATATTAACTTGAAGTAGACATAAACCTAAACATAAATACTAAAACTTGTAAAACTTAGAGAAAAAAACAAAGAAGAAAATCTTGCAAGTTTGAAGTTGGTGAAGATTTCTTTAAATAAGTTACAAAAAGGATGAAACATTGGACTTTATAAAAACTAAAACCTCCTGCCATTTGAAAAAAAATCATAACATATAAATATGATAAAGGGCTAGTATCCAACACACATATATATACAGACTCTTACAATTCAACGTTAGAAGACAACTCAATTTAACAATGGGCAAAAGATTTGAACAAACACTTCACAAAGCAATGTACACAAATTGCTAATAAGCATATCAAAAGATGCTAATATCATTAGTCATAAGGAAAATGCAATTTAAACCATGATCAGATACAAATACCCAAGTAGCAGAATGGCTAACATTTTTTAAAGCTGACAACGCGGAGTGTTTGGGACATGTAAAGCAAATAAAATTCCTGTGTGCAGTTGGTGGGAATGTGAATTGTTATAATCCCTATAGAAAATGGTATGCCAGTTTCTTACAAAGTTAAACATATGCTTACCAAGTGACCTAGCAACTAAACTCTTTTTTTAGTCTCCCAAAATGAAAACATATTTCTACACACAAAAAAAAATATGTACAAGAATGTTCACAGGTTTGTTTTATGATAGACAA
This sequence comes from Vulpes vulpes, assembly GCF_048418805.1. Classification (NCBI taxonomy): domain Eukaryota; kingdom Metazoa; phylum Chordata; class Mammalia; order Carnivora; family Canidae; genus Vulpes; species Vulpes vulpes. The sequence goes on from NC_132790.1 coordinate 11,899,776, forward strand.
AATCTGCAAACAACTAATATCAACAAGTGAATGATCAAACATAATGTGACTTATTCACACATTGAACTAGTACTCAGCAATTAGAAGGAACAACTTGATGGGATGAACACTGGGTGTTATACTATATGTTGGCAAATTGAACTCCAATAAAAAAATATACATATAAAATAAATAAATAAATAAATTTTTAGAAAGGGGGAAAAAATAGAAGGAACAAACTATTGTTACACACAACATGAGTAAGTCCCCTAAAGAAGCCAGATAAAGAAGTATCTACTATATATGGTTACATTTGTTCAAAACTCTGGAAAACTAATCTAATCTAATCTATGCCAGATAGCAGATCAGTGGTTTTATGGGATAGAAAAGAGTGATTGGCTGGGAAGTGGAAGAAGGGGAATTTTGGGGTTACAGAAATGTTTTGTGTCTTGAATATGGTGGTAGTAACATGTTCAAAACTCATGAAACTATGTATTTAAAATGAGCGCATTTGATTGTATGTAAATTAGACCTCAATAAAATCAGAAAAAACATAGCAAAGAGATATATAGCATCTTATTGTCAATATAATTTCTCCCAAAATTATGTGGTACATTTCATGCAAGACTTTGGTTTAAAATATGTGTATTTCAAACTTTTTTATTAATCAAATCCTGTCTTTCTACTGGAAAAAATAACATATGTTCTGAAAACAGAAAAATAATGTAACTAAAATGAGAAGGTATGAAGTATTTTTATAGTAGGGAGAAAACCCATATTGTCTAAAAAGGAAATACACACACAAAGAATGAAAATATAGCTTTAAATTTTTAGAATAGTGAAAATACTCTGTATGATATTATAGTGACAGATATGTGTCATTAGGCTTTTTGTCCAAACCCATAGAATGCACAACACCAAGAGTAAAAACCCTAAGGTAAACCATGGACTTTGGATGCTTGCAATGTGTCAGTATAGGTTCAACAGTGGTTAAAAAATGTAAACGTACCATTCAGGAGAATGAAGCTGTGCATGTGAGGGGACAGGAGGCATATGGGAAATCTCTGTACCTTCCTCTCAATTTTTTTTAAATCTTAAACTGCTCTAAAAATTAAAACCTTTATAAAAATTAATAGAAATTTTTATCTAAAAACAGTAAATTTAATTTTATGCAAATTACTCATCAATAAAAGAAATTGATGGGGAAAAAGTATAACTTCAATTCATAATATTCATGATCATGTTGAAGAAATATCTTCAATCCAGTAATTCCTTCAGCATATTTTTCTCTAGTACATTCAAGTATGGTAAGTATAATACATTTATAAGGCATGTACAGTATGATCCTAGTTCATAAAATTATTTCTATTTATCTACTTGCCCACCACCTACATATCCATAGTTCTGTCTGTGTTCCTAAAGATATGTTTGGAATTATTTTTACCAAGTGCTAAACCTTGTTATCTCTGGCCATTTTGAGTAAATTGTTGCTTTCTCCTTGAGGCCTTTCCTGCATCAACTTACAATTGAATCCTCACCACACTGAGGATTCTCAATCTCTCATCCTAAATTTATTTTTCTCTAGTAAACTCGATCGCCATCTGACATACTATTGTTTTTATTTTAATCCACTTTATTACAACATAATTTATATGCAATTAAATGCATTCATTTAAGTATATGCTTGGTCTGTAGCCTTCTTTTCCTATAATGACTTTGATTTTAGTGTCAGGGTAAGTCTGCCCTGAAAATGACTTGAACTCATAAAATCAGTTTGTAGAAGATTGGTATTATTTTTTCCTTAAATGTTTGGTAGAATTTGCCAAGGAAGCCATCTGAATCTTGATAGTTCTCTTTGTGGGAAAAATTTTAGTTATGTATTTAATTTTCTTGGTTGATAAAGTATTGTTAGTTTTGTCAGTTTAGTAGCTTGTATCTTTCAAGGAATGGGTATATTTTAATTTGCATGCTTTATTTACAGACAAGAATTTGGTCCTGATAATATTCTTTAATATCCTTTTAATAATGAATATCTTTAGTAATGACACTCCAACATTCCTGATATTGCTTGCTAATTTGTGACTTCTCTTTTTATTGATTAGGTTCACTATAACCTTATCAACTTTATATATCTTTAAAAAGAACCGCTTGCAGTTCATTGACTATCATTTGTTCATTTGCTATTATACTGATCTCTGCTCTTATCTTCATAATTTCCTTCCTTTTATTTACTGTGGGCTTAATTTGCTCCTCTTCTTTCTATCTTCTTAAGATGGAGGCTTAGTTCATTGATCTTAGAACTGCTTTCTTTTCTAACATAAGCATTTAAGCCTATGAATTTCCCACGAAGCAGTTCTTTAGCTCTTTCTTACAAATTGTGGTATATTTTCTTTCCATTTTCATTCAATTCAAAGTATCTTCTCATTTCCCTATGATTCTGTCTTTGACCCATGGGTTACTTAAAACTGTATTTTTAGCTTCCAGTATTTGTCAGTGTTTCAGAAATCTTTCTAGTATGGATTTGTGATTTAACTCCATTGTGGTTGTATAACTTATTCTTTATTGTTTCAATCATTTTAAGACACAAAAGAGTATACACTACATGATTTTTAATTCATTGAGAATTGTTCTATGATCAGGCACATGAGCTCTCCTGTTTAATGTTACATGCACACTCATAGAGAATGTGTATTCTGCTGTTGATGGTGGAGTGTTGCTTTTAGTGTTGTTCCAGTCTTTTCTAGCTCTGCTTATTTTTTGTATACTTCCATTAACTACTGAGAAAAGAGTGTTAAAACATTGCTCTCAGGTATGGCTTCATATATTTTCAAGCTTTCATTGGGAATAAATGGATGGGATGGTTATGTTTCCTTTACAGATTATATCTTGTTATCATGATAGCAATGCTTCTTTTCATCCCTGGTCATGGTCACTGTTCTGAAATCTTTGTCTGACATTCCACTTTAGGGTGATTAAAATTTGCATGGTATATCTCTTTTCAGTCTTTTACTTTTAACCTACCTTTGTATGCAACCTGACAATCCGTCTTTTAATTAGTGTTCTTAGATGATTTATTGTTTGGGTTTTTTTTTTTAAGATTTTATTCATTTATTTGAGAGAGAGAAAGAGTGAAAGCATGAACCAGGAGAGGGGCAAAAAGAGAAGCAGACTCCCACTGAGCAGGGAGCCCAACTTGGGACTCTATCCCAGGGTTCTGGGATCATGACCTGAGCCAAAGGTAGATGCTTAACTGAGGGAGCCACCCAGGTGCCATTATTATTTATATTAGTACTGTTATTGTTGGGTTTTAACTTACTTCCTTGCTATTTGTGCTATCTGAACTTCGTTCTTTTTTTTCCTATTTTTTGATTCATTGAATACTATTACTCCATTTTATCTTTACTATTTGTTGTACTTTACTGGTTCTTCTAAGATTTATAATATACATGTTTAACATATCACAGTATATCTGGAAATAACATTTTTATATTGTGTTTCCCCATATAACATAAAACATAAAAAAACATATAACATAAAACAACAATATACTTCCATTTACCATCCCCGGTTTTCCTTTCAGTGCTCTTGTTAGCATGTTTTAATTCCTCATACATTATAAGCCCCATAACACATTGCTATTTTTGTTGCTATAAACATTTAATTATCTTTTTAAGAGTTAAAAATATTTTAAACATCCATATCACAGGCCCATGTTTCCCCAGCTGTCCACTGAGGGCCCCCAGGACACTGTAGCAAACTCACAGGAACACCATAAGGTATTTGCAATTTTCTAGAAAAACCTAATATTCTACATCCACTGGAAAAGGCATGAACTACTAGCTAGAGATAGTTGATAGCTTTAATACTTGTTACTTGTGATAGCAAGTATCACACAAAAAAATCGGTGTGAAACAGGCAAGGGAGGTGGTGGTCACTGATCTGATTCTAAAGTCTGAAAAAGCATTGCGATACCCAACAGGTGCATGCATACAATAAATAAATAATTGTGGCTATTCAGCTCAAATTAAAATGCTAGATTTTCTTCCAATCTACATGTAGTATTATTTCAAATGGCTACTAGGTGATTCAGACATCAATACCTTAAGTTGTGTGGCCTTTTAATAAAAACAAGGGCTAAGCATTACTTTGAGCCTTTAGATGCTGTGAGGGAAAAAAAAAAAATACCAAGCCAGTAAGGATATCATGAATGGAGAGATTTTGAGAATCTCTGCCATTGAATATTATCCAGCCACTAAAAATAATTAGATGTATTTCCAGATGACATGGGAGAGCTTCTATTAAGTATTATCAAGTGAGAAGAGCAAGGTTCAAAAATGTATATATAAAATGAGCCCATTTAAAAAAAAATTTAACAAAATCCTCCAACTTGGGTGGATTTGTATTTGATATCAGATTGCAATTTCCCTCTTTTCTAACTATTTTAAGGAGAATAAGCCTGGTTCACAAAAAAAATAACTGAAGTTTTAACTAAAAAAGAAAGGTGTGTTAAATCTAGAACTTGCTGTTGTATAGAATGTGAGCTTAAGACATTTTTATTTAAATATTAAATAAAAGAATGACCCCTAGAAGCTGGAGGAATACTTGGGTTACATTTTTAAAAAGAGAAAAGAGGGATCCCTGGGTGGCGCAGCGGTTTGGCGCCTGCCTTTGACTCAGGGCGCGATCCTGGAGACCCAGGATCGAATCCCACATCCGGCTCCCGGTGCATGGAGCCTGCTTCTCCCTCTGCCTGTGTCTCTGCCTCTCTCTCTCTCTCTCTCTGTGACTATCATAAATAAATAAAAAATTTAAAAAAAATAAAAATAAAAATAGAAAAGAAAATAACAATAATAACAACCAAAAAAAAAAAAAAAAAAAAAAAAACTCTTTATTCAAAAAACTAACCAGAAACTGTGACCAGAAAAGTAAGGATATGTAAATAAGCCTACCTAACCACATCTACAAAGTTTAATGGTTTCCAAGGACAAATTGCTGGGCCAGGAATATCACTACGTCTTCTTCCAAAGTACAGATATTAGAAAGGAAAAAGATGGAAGCCCTGTCATTTTCTTGAGTTTTTGGTTTTTTTTAACTTATTTCTGTAAATTATACCTCACCAGCAAGTTCATCCACATGAGAAATACCTCTTAATCTCTCCCATGTGGACTTCTTAATATTTTTCTTCAGCAGACAGGAAATTAAACACTCTATATTCTTAGTCACATCAGGACATCAGAGTCCCCATTTTACAATCCAGAGATATTGCATGACCTCTGTTTACTTCAAGATGTAAGCAGCCAGAAGCTTCTGATACATCAGATTTGGTATCTGCAAAAGGAAAGAAAGAGAATAGAAAAAAATATTCCCATATAGGCACTAAATGATACCCATTACCACTACTGCTGAGTTAATCCTAAGGCCCCATAGTCTCTCAGGGGTAAGTTCACATACATCACATCCTATCACTATGCCTGGCACATAATAATGCTCAATAAATCTCTCTCTTTTTTTAAGATTATATTTATTTATTCATGAGAGAGAGAATGAGAGGCAGAGACATAAGTAGAGGGAGAAGCAGGCTCCATGCGGGGAGCCTGATGTGGGACTCGATCCTGGGACTCCAGGATCACACACTGAGCCAAAGGCAGATGCTCAACCACTGAGCCACCCAGGTGTCCCTCAATAAATCTCTTCATTGAGTGAGTAAATACATTTTTCCCATTAAACATGGACACTATGGAATTTTCATTCCCTGTGATTTACTTACTTTCATTTAGGACATATGGTATATCCCCCCAGTGCCAAAACATCCAAACAAAAAGACCAAAAAATCAGCCCCAAACTTTGATTATTTTGATTGAGAATCAAAAAAGTTCTGGAATCTGTACTGTCTAAAACAGTACCCACCAGCCATGTGGAAATCTATATTTAAATGTAATAACATTTAAAATTAGTTTCTCAGTTGCCCTACCCAATGTCAAACGTTCAATAACTACATGTGGCTAGTGGCTATAGCATCAGCCAGGTCAAGGACTAAACATTTACATTGATATAGAAAATTCAAAGTTCTGTGACATGGAAAGTTCAAGATGATTGCCTGAAACTTTTTCATTTCATCTGTGTGTTCTTTTTCTTTTATAAATATATCAGAGGTTCAAGATCTTTTCTAAATATATGGTAGAGTCCCTTATGGAAAATGATTTGGGGAGTCAGTTTTTCCTGTGATCAGGGCTTGTGAAAATTTCTACGAGATTGAGGAGGGCCTATTAATACATGCTGAAGTAGACCTAGTATTCTCTGAGAGCAGAATCCTTTTCTTTGTTCATATTTCTCTTCCCAACAGTCAAGAAATTCCACTTAGTAAAGGCTAAATAATGTTCAGTATATGTATGTATCCCCAAAGATTATACGCTCACATTCCTCTCACATATGACACATTTAGTTCAGATGTTAAAGGCATAGTAGATTCCACTGCATAGGTTGAAAGAAAGGGCTTGCCTATCAGTAGCTTTCTCTTTTTATGAGATATGCCTTTCCCCTTCCGGCTCCAGCGTAGTCAGTCTTTCCTGTCTTCTATAGTACTAGATCTTACTAGATCTCATCTAATGATGGCATCTTCAGAATTTATGATGATTGATCAAATGCCCTAAACTGATGATGAATGTACTAGGCAAAAATAGAATTTATTACCAGCTATGGTCTGAAATGTTTGTTTCCTCTGCCCCTCATTCATATGTTGAAATCCTTGTCCAAATGATGATATTAAAGGGGGGGCTTTTGGAAGATAATACTTAAGTGATGAGGGTGGAGCCCGCATGACTGGGATCAGTGTCTCATAATAAAGGCTCCAAAAAGATCCCTAGCCCCTTCCACCATGTGAGGACACAACAAGAAGACAGCCATCTGTTACCCAAGAAATGAGTCCCTGCTTGGCCATGGGTGGCACCTTGATCTTAGACTTCCAGACTCCAAAATTGTGAGAAATAAATTTCTGTTGATTAAAAGCTACTCAATCTATGCATTTTGTTGTAGTAATCCAAATGGACTAAGATGTTTTCCATACTGGTATCCTGAGAGTAAAAAGGGTAGTACAAAGAGTTATCCTGGGACACTAGACAAAACCTAAGGCCACCCAACTGGTTTTGTTCTGATCTTTCAGTAGATTTATGCTATGGTAGACAAAATGTTGTGCACTCCCAAAATTCATATGTTGAAACCTAATCTCCAATATGTTAGTATTTGGAGGTATGGGAGGGGATTAGATCATGAGAGCTCGACCCTCATGATCTAATGGGATTAATGACCACGTGAAAGAGTTCCCTCCACACGTCTACCATGTGAAAACAGGCATCTCTGAACAAGCAAGTGGGATTTCACGAGACACCAAATCTGCCAGTGCCTGGATCTTGGATTTCTCAGCCTCCAAAATAGTGAGAAATAAATTTCAATTGTTTATAAGCCTCCCAGCCTATGCTATTCTGTTATAGGAGCCTGAACCAGACTAAGATATATGCCTACCTTTGTCTTTAATCTTTTAACTACTAGGAAATGTTAAATTTTCCTGGGTTTTTTGGACCATGGTTTCAATGAGTTTCAGACATTCTCAACAATAGCCACACATATATATCTGGCTACACATATAGCCAGATTTGTGAATTCATCATGCTCATTGGGCTCATGTTATTTATGTTCATTGATTAATATAATCCATGTTTTACTCTTGTTTTGGCAGCAATTAATTACAGAGGCTTATATCATCGAAGTCTATACAACAGTGCCAAATGAGGACTTCTCATGGTTTGTCAAGCTGCCTGATATCCTAAGATAAAGCCTTTGGTCAGGACTTTGTTAAAAATGGCAAATAAAAGCCTTGAGCAAGGCCATTAGGATGTTCCCCTGAGAACATAACTCTGATTGGACCTTAGGTAAAAGGAGGTAGCAGGAGGAGGAAGTTTGTTCAAAAAAGGATGATCCTGAGGTCATCCTTGCCTAAAAGCCATGTTACTAGACTCTAGTCTAGCCAGTCATTGATTGGGAGAGGATCCTTGGTCAGATAATTTTTTTAATATCAGAAAAGATTGATTTCCATTCCGTAAATATCTTCCAGTTCATTTAAATTAAAAAGTGTTCCTTCTTTGGCATTCTTCCCCTGGCTACATTAGCAAAGGAGAGCTCAATCCATGACTCAGCCAGCCTGCCTAGGAGCACTGATGTGATGCCTCCTCTCCGACCCTCACCTTCCCTTAAGGAATAGTGAGGAGGTAGTTCCCAGGAATCACTAAAAGTCTCTCAGGAAAAAAAAAAAGAAAGAACTGTCTCTCAGAACACAGAGCCTTCCTTATAACCATTTATCATGTCTTTCAGTGCTCAGCAAAGAGAAATAGCTCCCTGCATTTGCTCCTAAAGGGACTAAAAAAAAAAAAAAAAAAAAAAAAACAAGTAATGGTTGTCCACGGATTTGATCACAATAGGGATATTTAATGGAACAGGAAGCGAAGGATTTTAGTGTTTCATGTAAGTTATCCCAGTATGCAATGTGGAATGGGTGCCTGGAGAAATGTGAGTCCCTAGTAAGGGCTTTGACATTTCTGTATGCAGAATGGCAGCACTTTCAATAGGAAATAGTGTTGCAGTGCTCAAGTGAGAGCTTCTTTCTTGCCCTTTGGGAACTGCTCCTCCAGGACTCATCCTTAAGTGCAGCATCAGATGAGAGTGTCTGGTGGGTTCTTTTAGTTCTTTTTTTTTTTTTTTTTTTTTTTGGGTTCTTTTAGTTCTTGAATGGCAGCAGCACTGGCCTGGGCCATGGGTGTCACCCCACAGAGCTCCTCCAGCACAGAGTGATGCAACTAGCACAAATATACCTCCTTTGCACATTCTATTATGTGCACTCACATTTGTGTTTCATCACAATGGAGGAAAAAAAGCCTAAGATGGGGCAACCTAGTTGATAATATAAAATATAATTATATAAATATAATTATAAAACTACACAAGAATATATGGCATTCCTAAGCAGTAATAAATTGAAAAGTAAGGGCTTTGTCCTCTATTGGGTATTCATAACCACAAAGCTAAAAAAAATTTTTTTGTAGAAGATCTTGTATGTTTTAAGATCTACAGAGCCTTCCTAGCACCAAGAGAAACAATACTTTCTTTCAGTGATGGATGAAATTCCACTATCAGAGAGCTATTCATTTCCTTTAAGCCTTATCCATGGCAGGATGGGAATATTCAGAGTACTTGGCTATTATGATGGGAATGGTGTCAGCTAATAAGGATCCTTCCAACTCTCTCAGTCAGCTAGAAAACAAACAAAAAATCACTGTTTCCACACTTTATTTGTTTTGCCTATGCTCCTTTGTCAAAGATCAGTTGCGTATGCTTAGCGGGATCTGTTCCTGGACTTCCAATTCTGTTCTATTAATCTGTCTTGATTACTGTAGTTTTATAACAAATCTTGAAGTCAGATAGTCTCAATCCTCCAACTTTGTTCTTCTTCAAGGTAATTTCTGCCCCTCCATTTAAATGTTAGAATGAGTTTGTCAGTGTTGACAAAATAATTTGCTGACATTCTGTTTGGGATTGCACCAAATCAATAGATAAATTTGGGAAGAATAGATATCTTGACAATATTGAGTTTTCCTAACCCTGAATATGGAATATCTCTCCATTTACTTAGTTATTTTTTTATTTCATTCATCAGAGTTTTGTAGTTTTGCTCATATAGACCTTATACATATTTTGTATAGGCATAGATCTATGCCTAAGTATTTTATTTTGAGGGGTATAAATGTAAACAGTATCGTGTTTTTAACTTCAAAATCCACTTGTTCATTGTTCGTATATACGAAGACAAATGACTTTTCATATTAACCTTACATCCTACAAGCTTGCTATAAACATTTATTAGTTTCAGGGGTGTTTTTTCTTCCTTCTAATGTGTATGCCTTTTATTTCCTTTTCTTACCATATTGCATGAGCAAGGACTTACAGTTTGATGTTGAAAAGAAGTGATGAATGGAAACATCCTTGCCTTGTGCCTGATATTAGTAGGAAGGCTTTAAGTTTCACAGGATTAAGTGTTATGTTACTCTAGGCTTTTCTAGACAGTCTTTATCAAATTAAGGAAGTTACCCACTATTCTTACTTTCCTGAGAATTTTTATCATGAGTGAGTGTTGGATTTTGTCAAATGCTTTTTCTCCATCTATTGATATGATCATGGGATTTTTGTTCTTTAGACTGTTGATATGATGGATTACATTGATTTTCTTGACACTTCCCTACAGGTAAGGTCTAAAATGCGAGGATCTAAATGCAAATTTTGTCCAATTAGATGCCTTATGTGGAACTGGAAGGACAGTTCTATTTTTCTGCACTGCCATTTCCTGCAGGAGGGCACAATAAAAAAGCCAGGGGTTCTATAGCAACATTCCAGATCCCAGCCTTTTGTGAGTGTTGACAGGCAGTTGTGGCAGCTCCAGGCAGCAATTTCCTGACCCATGGATCACAGCCTTCATGGAATTTTTTTTGTCTTTATGATTCTCCACCTTTCTGATCATGGTAAACCTAGTCTCCTCCAGAACTTTAAACATTATTTTTTTTAAGATTTTATTTATTTATCCATGAGATAAATAAATATCCATGAGAGACAAATAGAGAGAGAGATAGGCAGAGGGAGAAGCAGGCTCCATGCAGAGAGCCCGATGTGGGACTCGATCCTGGGTCTCCAGGATCACGCCCTGGGCTGAAGGCAGCGCTAAACTGCTGAGCCACCCAGGCTGTCCTCAAATATTATTTTTTAACATCTAATTCTTGTATGAAAATTCTTCCTGCCTAGGATACCTCAAGTAGCTTCTATTTCGAAAACTGAATAGGGACTTTCACAGATGTGAATAAGCATGCCTATTGGGGAGAGGGAATGAAGCAAGGGAGGGAATAAAATTCCTCATGAAAACATGAGCTCTAAAACATGGTGAGAAAACAAGGCTGACAAGGAAATCAGTCCTTTTTCATATGTGACTGAAAGATGGTTTCCCTTAAAATTGCTTCTTTGAAAAAAGTTTATTGGTAGGTCAAGCTGGCCTTTCTCACACAAATACAATAAAAAAAATCATCATTGTACCTTCCAACTAATATCCAAGTAAATCTCATTGCCACTACAAAATGTCTTTCATTTGATTTTTTGTTCTATATCACCTTATTCAGCCCTCACCATTTTAATAAAATAAATAAGATTAGAAGCCATCTTACAGCTATTTTAGTTAAGTGTTGCTATTTTCTACATACAAAGAGGCCAAGTCGATATGATTTCTTAATAATGATCTATACACAATCTAATGGCTACACATGATATAATGTTACCCCACACCTCATAGGACTGCAGAGGAAAAAACAATAAATGTCACAAGGTAATTTTAGACTTTTAATGGTTAACACACATGACAAAGTAGGAATAAAGTTTCTCAATAACCTCCCCTTGACCTGCTTCATCACCTGAAGAAACCTAGAATCTCTAACTTCCTACAGAGACAGAAGAAAAGATTTCTTAGTAGCATTTTTAGCAAGTGAAAACTCCTGACCTTGTGAGGCAAAAAACAAATTCTTCCCATCTTTAACACAATGCAAAGCAGTGACAAGGAGAAACCAGTCATTTTCTTCCAAGTGGTCTCTGCTCAGTCCTTGGGCTCCTTGAGGAGCCCATCCATATATTATCATTTTTTTTTTTTATTTATGATAGTCACAGAGAGAGAGAGAGAGGCAGAGACACAGGCAGAGGGAGAAGCAGGCTCCATGCACCGGGAGCCCGACGTGGGATTCGATCCCGGGTCTCCAGGATCGCGCCCTGGGCCAAAGGCAGGCGCCAAACCGCTGCGCCACCCAGGGATCCCTTTATATTATCATTTTAACTGGAGGTCTCTCCAAGGATGACACCCACTGGGCTGAAGAGAAGTTAGGCACTGATAGCTTAAGTGTGTTTGATTATGGCTTAAAGGTGTGCTGAAGACAACTGGACCAGGGTTGAGGGGCTTCCAAGGGTCTTGAAGATTCTCTGAGATCTTTGGCTTTGACGCCAAAGACTGACTTGGCTCTGAACATCTGACAGCTGATTGTTCTCTTACAATCTTCAGGGACCAATTATATACCTGCCTGGAAATGAAAACAACTTCTACTTGTGTCCTCAGAGCCCAAATATCCAGGGACACACCTCTCATAAGATTGTAACCTGGATCACTGGGTTCATCCCACATGGTGGATTTGGGTCTTCACCATGGCTGCGCCTCATCAAAGAAATGCAAGAACATCCACTCATCAGATCCCCCTGCCTGCAGACCTCCCTTAAACCAGACAAAGCTGAGGAGGAGAGACCAAGAAACTTGCCTCTGGATGACTGACATAGGTGTCACAACAATTCATTCTTGCCACTGTGACCATGATGGAATTCTCAGTCGATGTCTGTAGGCTCTGCATTCACACACAGCTCTCACATGCTGGGCTGCTTTCTGTTGTTGCCCTGAGCACAAGTTAGTTGACGCTGTTGTGGAAGACCATGGAGTTCCTGACCAATATTTGTAAATGCTCTCTCAGTATCTGTTTGCTCTGTGTTTACACATAATTCTGGTAAACTCTGATTCTGTTCCCTTCAGCACAGATCAATTGCGTAGATGTCCCAAAACCCATTTTATAGTTATTGACCAATATTTACAGGTTCACATTCAGTGCCTATAGACTCTTTTGTTCCTATAACATTCAGCAAAGCTTGGGTCTTGTTGTTTATTTCATTGCATACCAATTAGCATAAGAGTGGGTGGGTTTGCAAAAGACAGTCAATTGACACAAGCAAGAAGTAACTTAATGTGACAACTTAATGTGAAAAGATTAAACAACCATGAGATTATATAGATATTAGACCTCAAAAAGAAAGATAGCATGATATCATCTAGGTTGAGGTGACTGACCCTACACATCTTATAGGCCCTAAGAGCAGATAGTTTAATGCCCAAAACATTAAGTGATATTTTTATGATGGTGTCAATAAATCCTCAAGAAAGGTTTTACATTATATTCAGCTTATTTTATTAAAGGATGGGAGCATATAACGCATTTTATCCAACTTTCCATACAAATTGATATAATTTGGCACCTGAAGGGGTAATCTTTTGTTATAATGATAATAACAGCCACTACTCTTGAGTGCCTCCTTCATGCTAGGCAATGTGCCAGATATTTAATAAAAAAATGTCATTAATCCTACCAGGTAATGATGCTACCACCTAGCCAGCCATGGATCTTAAGAGTTTGGGGAGGTAAATTCATTCTGTTACAGCCAAGGTAATTGATTTTTACTTTGAGAATTAAAGACTTTCTTTTTTAAAAAAGGAGAAGAATGTATAATGATTTCAGTCAATTTACTGTACTAAACTGATATAATTTGGAACTTGAAAGATAAGCTTTCATAATACTACTACTACTAACGATAATAATAAAAGTCACCACTCTTAAATATCTGCTCCATGCCAAGCAATGTATCTGATCTTTCACATAAATATCTTAACTCCAGACAGGTGGTTATTACTATTCACATTTTACATGGTGAGAAACACTTTGTCTAGGGGACTATCATCTGCTTTAGGACAATAGGTGAGTGATGGAGCCAAGACTCAACTCCACTTGCATAAGAACCTAAAGCCAGACTCTTCCCAATCCCAGACCACTCCAGTTAGAAAGGAAATCCCCTTAACTGCACCTTATGGTTCCTGAACACTGCCCTAAAGGAGTCACCTCTGCAAAGAGCTTTCTGGTATAGTGGAAAGGTTCCTATTTCTATCCCTCTTTGCCATGGAACAGTGTTCTCAGCCAGGAGGAAGAGAGTTCTACATCCTGTAAATCTGAGGCAAGGAAGAATTTTAATCATCTAAGAGGAGCCCTGCCAAAGTAGTTCCTTGTTGTCACCAGCTGAGTCCATCCACCTCTCAGGGTGATCTGGCCCTTCTCCACCACATTCAGCTCTTGCCCTGGCAGCTGAAGACACCCTAAACATGGTCTCTGGACTTGGAAGGAACCTCTCCTGGTGCCCACAGGAAAGGTGGTGTGCAGTTAGGAGAGCATCCTCAGGGCAAGTTGACTCCACTGGGTTCTCTTACTTTCCTACAGTGAGAGTCCCAGAAGACTCCATGAACACAAAATATCATTCTTTCCTTCTTCCATAAATGTCTTTCTCATGCCTTCTGTACCCTAAAATCCACTGACATCACCTCCCAGATTCTAGACTCTTTTTTTTTTTTATGATAGAGAGAGAGAGAGAGAGAGAGAGAGAGAGAGAGAGGCAGAGACACAGGCAGAGGGAGAAGCGGGCTCCACGCACCGGGAGCCCGATGTGGGACTCGATCCCAGGTCTCCAGGATCCCGCCCTGGGCCTAAGGCAGGCGCCAAACTGCTGCGCCACCCAGGGATCCCCTAGATTCTAGACTCTTAGTGGCAGTTGATATGTCCCACTTAAGGGACAAGGAAACCTACATCAAAGCTCCATAAACCCTGATGTCTGACTGTAATAATCACCTTCTCTCTTGATGGTGGGAACACATTAGAGAGCTTCCCCAACCTTGGGTGGTGGAAAGTCTTAGGGTTCATGTGCACCCACACATTTTAACACTTCTCAATTGCCTGCTCAACCTCAGTGAAGTCTCTAAATACCAGATACAGATTTTTTTAAAGTGGTTTTTTTTCCAGGTGGGTTTTAACCAGCCAGTGCTCATTTAGCAGTCTTGCTGTTTGGTTATTGCCAAAGAAGTCTAGCAGAGGCATCTAAAGCATGGGGTCAAAGTCCATGTCCCAACTTCAGGGTTGATTTAATAGCATCATAGGTCTCTAGCAAGGCCTGGAGTGGTATAATGGCAAAACTCTCCATTTCCCACCTCTACTGGAGTTGCACCCAATCGGCACCAATTTGTTCTATAGCTCCCTTTTTTCTGTAGCACATGTGAACAGGACTATTGCAGGACACATACCACACTGGAAGTTGCTAAGGGAAGAACATCTTATAATTGAGATTTCATGATTTCTAGACACACCCTCTGCAGGGATTGAATGCAAACAGCTGTACAGGTCATGTTTGGAGGACTCCCTTTCCAACAGAAAAGGCACAGAGAATCACACTTGGTCTCTCACACCCTGCCCACATCCTTATCAGGGACTCTATAATTTCTCTATTCAGCCACTTTCTGGCTATAGCCCACAGCAGCCTCTTTCTCCAAACTTCTAGCACTAATAGTCCTTGCCTATCAGCCTAGCATTTTCTTATTGCAGTAGGTAGAATAATGACCCACACCCTCACACCCAGAAATGGACATGTCCTCATTTTCATCTCTAGAAACTCTGAATATGTTACTCACATAACAGAAGGGACTTTGAAGATGTGATTAAATTGAAGACATTGAGATGGATAGATTGTTCCGGATATGATGTACAGGAAGTCAAATATTAAGTGACCTGGTATTTTAAAAAGTCTTTTGAAGATGGCATAAAGTTTAAAGCACATTTCTAGAAAATCAGAATTATGAATTTCTGAATCTCCTGCTCTAGTATATTTGTGTAACAAATGTGGAAATTAGGGCCTCAATGATTTTCCCAAAGTCATGTCCTTGGTGTTAGGATAGGAATTAGTACCCTATTTCCTGACTCCCTGCATTCTTTCCATTACCCCCTCCCTGACTGCATTCCCTGGCAAAGTGAAACACTTTACAAAATCAACCACAATTTCAGAAAAGATGAAACGATGAATAATGCAAATAGAAAAAGTTTAATCATTTAAATTTGTGTTTGAACATTGAAGCATCTTAAATTTTTATTTTACAAATGTTGTTATGAATTGATTTTGATTTTATTATTTAGCAATTTACCTATCTTAAATGGCAGCACTGACATTTATTTTCCTGCTGCAAAATTGTCAATCTCCCAAATGTTCTTCCAGGAATTTTAAATGATTTATGCCCTGTCATTGAACCACTCACTACAAATCACATTAGCCCTGAAGCAGACAGACATGCCCATGTCTTCCTCTGAGTCAGTGCCAGGGACCAGACCTCTTACCGGATATGGCCAGAGAGATAAGCCATGTTCAGGTATCTCAGAGCCTCAGTAGCAACTGGAAAATATAATTAAGTCAAGCCAAATACTCTTATCATCACCTTGCCCATAAAACAAAGATAATATCCATTTTATTAGACTTTTGAGACTATGAGAGATATTGACTACACAGTGCCTGGTACACAGCTGGGACTCAATTGATGGTAGTTGTAATATTTATATATTGTTTTGCTTTGTTTTATATATAACTTTTCATATTGACTGCGCATGCAGTCTCTTCCAGATAATTTTATATCTAGATTATTATCATTTTTATTTTTAAAAATATTTTATTTATTTGAGAGAGATAAAACTAGAGACAGAATGAGAATGGGGGGAGGGACAGAGTAGGAAGGGCAGAGAGACAGCAGCAGAGGGAGAGGGAGGAGCAGGCTTGCGGCTGAGCAGGGAGCCCAATGTGGGACTCAATCCAAGACCCTGGGATCATGACCTGAGCCGAAGGCAGACACTTAACTGACTGAGCCACCCAGGTGCCCCTTATATCTAGATTATTAAGAAAGCATTTTCCACTACTTCCTCCAATGTTTACAGAGATCTACCTGTTTAGAGGTCTCCGCAAAATCCCCACCAGGGGGCACGTGGGTCACTTAGTCCATGAAGTGTTTGCCTTCATGGGTGTGGTCCCAGGGTCCTGGTATTGAGCCCTGCCTAGGGCTCCCTGTTCACGGAGGAATCTACTTCTCCCTCTTCTTCTGCTCCTATCCCTGCTCATTTTCTCTCTCTCTCTCTCTCTCTCTCTCTCTCTCTCTCTTTCTCTTTCTTAAATAAATAAATAAATAAATAAATAAATAAATAAATAAATAAATAAAATCTTCTTTAAAAATTCCTCACCAGGGTTCACTTCCTGCCTCTTTGTCAGACAATTCTGCTCTCCTTCCCCCAGTAAAGGCATCTCTGAACTCTAAACATGTTTAAGGAAAATGATTCAAAAGCCTTGAATCTCTTCTTATGTTTAGCAGTAAAATCACTGATATAAATCTTTAGTTCCTACCCTTCTTTACATAATACAATCAATACTTTAAGACTTTAATTTTTTGGAGAAATTTTAAGTTCACAGCAAAATTGAGAGAAAGGTGCAGAGTTTTCCATAATCCCCTTGCACTTACAAATGCATTGAAGGACATACCCCAGTATCAACATCTCCCACCACCGTGGTTAGTTTGGTACAATTGATGAACCTATAGTGACATTAACCCAAAGTTCATATTTTAATTTTAGGTTCACTCTTGCTATTGCATCTGTTATAGGGTTGGACAAATCTGTAATGACATGCACCCATCACTATAGTATTATATAGTGACTGATATTAATTTGGAAAAAATCTTAATCTTAATCTCAATCTCTTTTGTTCCTTTCTTCTCTTTCTGATATTCCTATTACATATATGTTAGACCTTAGGTGTTGTCCCACAGTGCATGGCTATTCTGATTTTTCAGTCTGTGTTCTCTTTGCTTTTTAGTTTTAGAGGATTTCTTTTTTTATATGTAAGTATATTTTTATTGGAGTTCGATTTGCCAACATATAGTATAACACCCAGTGCTCACCCCATCAAGTTCCCCCTCAGTGCCCGACACCCAGTCATCCTATTCCCCCCCCCCCCCAACCTCCTCTTCCACTACCCTTGTTCATTTCCCAGAGTTAGGAGTCGCTCATGTTCTATCTCCCTCTCTGAAATTTCCCACTCATTTTCTCTCCCTTCCCCTATAATCTCTTTCATTATTTTTTATATTTCCAATATAATCAAAATCATATAATGATTGTCCTTCTCCGATTGACGTATTCCACGCAGTAAAATACGCTCCCTCAGTAAGGACATAGACGTTGAAGCAAATGGTGGGTATTCGTCGTTTCTAATTGCTGAGGAATATTCCATTGTATACATAGACCACATCTTCTTTATCCATTCATCTTTCGATGGACACCGAGGCTCCTTCCACAGTTGGCTATTGTGGACATTGCTGCTATAAACATCGGGGTGCAGGTGTCTCAGCTCTTCACTGCATCTGTATCTTTGGGGTAAACACCCATTAGTGCAATTGTTGGGTCGTAGGGCAGATCTATTTTTAACTCTTTGAGGAACCTCCACACAGTTTTCCAGAGTGGCTGTACCAGTTCACATTCCCACCAACAGTGCAAGAGCGTTCCCTCTGGTGTGTGAGGTGTGAGGTGGTATCTCCTTGCAGTTTTGAATTGTGTTTCCTTGATGGCAAGTGATGTGGAGCATTTTCTCATGTGCTTGTTGGCCATGTGTGTCTTCTCTGGTGAAATTTCTGTTCATGTCTTTTGCCCATTTCATGATTGGATTGTTTGTTTCTTTGCTGTTGAGTTTAATAAATTCTTTATAGATCTTGGATACTAGCCCTTTCACTGACAGGTCATTTGCAAATATCTTCTCCCATTCTGTAGTTGTCTTTTAGTTTTGGTGACTGTTTCTTTTGCTGTGCAGAAGCTTCTTATCTTGATGAAGTTCCAATAATTCATTTTTGCTTTTGTTTCTCTTGCCTTCATGGATGTATCTTGCAAGAAGTTGCTGTGGCCAAGTTCAAAAAGGGTGTTGCCTGTGTTCTCCTCTAGGATTTTGATGGACACTTGCCTCACATTTAGATCTTTCATCCATTTTGAGTTTATCTTGGTGTCTGGTGTAAGAGAATGGTCTAGTTTCATTCTTCTGCACATGGCTGTCCAATTTTCCCAGCACCATTTATTGAAGAGACTGTCTTTTTTCCAGTGGATAGTCTTTCCTCCTTTGTCGAATATTAGTTGACCATAAAGTTCAGGGTCCACTTCTGGATTCTCTATTCTGTTCCATTGATCCATGTGTCTGTGTTTGTGTTAGTACCACACTGTCTTGATGACCACAGCTTTGTAGTACAACCTGAAATCTGGCATTGTGATGCCCCCCAGATATGGTTTTCTTTTTTAAAATTCTCCTGGCTATTCGGGGTCTTTTCTGATTCCACACAAATCTTAAGATGATTCGTTCCAACTCTCTGAAGAAAGTCCATGGTATTTTGATAGGGATTGCATTGAATGTATAAATTGCCCTGGGTAGCATTGACATTTTCACAATATTAATTCTTCCAATTCATGAGCGTTGAATATTTTTCCATCTCTTTGTGTCTTCCTCAATTTCTTTCTGAAGTGTTCTGTAGTTTTTAGGGTATAGGTTCTTTACCTCTTTGGATAGGTTTATTCCTAGGTATCATATGCTTTTGGGTGCAATTATAAGTGGGATTGACTCCTTAATTTTTCTTTCTTCAGTCTCATTGTTAGTGTATAGAAATTCCACCGACTTCTGGGCATTGATTTTGTATCCTGCCACACTGCCAAATTGCTGTATGAGTTCTAGCAATCTCGGGGTGGAGTCTTTTAGGTTTTCTATGTACAGTATCATATCATCTGGGAAGAGGGAGAGTTTGAGTTCTTCTTTGCCAATTTGAATGCCTTTTATTTCTTTTTGTTGCCTGATTGCTGAGGCTAGGACTTCTAGTACTATGTTGAATAGCAGTGGTGAGAGTGAACATCCCTGTCTTGTTCCTGATCTTAGGAGAAAGGCTCCTAGTGTTTCCCCATTGAGAATGATATTTGCTGTGGGCTTTTTGTAGATGGCTTTTAAGATGTTGAGGAATGTTCCCTCTATCCCTACACTCTGAAGAGTTTTTTTTTTTTTTTTTTGAAGAGTTTTGATTAGGAATGGATGCTGTATTTTCTCAAATGCTTTCTCTGCATCTATTGAGAGGATCATATGGTTCTTGTTTTTTCTTTTGCTGATATGATCAGTCACATTGATTGCTTTATGAGTGTTGAACCAGCCTTGTATCCCAGGGATAAATCCCACTTGGTCATGGTGAATAATCTTCTTAATGTATTGTTGGATCCTATTGGCTAGTATCTTGTTGAGAATTTTTGCATCCATGTTCATCAGGGATATTGGTCTATAATTCTCCTTTTTGGTGGCGTCTTTGTCTGGTTTTGGAATTAAGGTGATGCTGGCCTCATAAAATGAGTTTGGAAGTATTCTGTCCCTTTCTTTCCTTTGGAACAGCTTTAGTAGAATAGGTATTATTTCTTCTGTAAAGGTTTTGTATAATTCCCCTGGGAAACCATCTGGCCCTGGACTTTGGTGTCTTGGGAGGTTTTTGATGACGCTTCAATTTCCTCCCTGGTTACTGGCCTGTTCAGGTTTTCTATTTCTTCCTGTTCCAGTTTTGGTAATTCGTGGTTTTCCAGAAATGCATCCATTTCTTCTGGATTGCCTAATTTATTGGTGTATAGCTGCTCATAATATGTTTTTAAAATCATTTGTATTTCCTTGATGTTGGTGGTGATCTCTCCTCCTTCATTCATGATTTATGTCTTTTCTCTTTTCTTTTAAATAAGGCTGGCTAATGGTTTATTTATCTTATTAATTCTTTCAAAGAACCAACTCCTGGTTTTGTTGATCTGTTCTACAGTTCTTCTGGTCTCTATTTCATTGAGTTCTGCTCGAATCTTTATTATCTCTCTTTATTTGCTGTTCTTTCTCCAGTTCCTTTAGGTGTGAGGTTAGCTTGTGTATTTGAGTTTTTTCCAGTTTTTTGAGGGATGCTTGTATTGAGGTGTATTTCCTTCCTAGGACTGCTTTTGCTGTATCCCAAAGATTTTGAACTGTCGTATCTTCATTTTCATTAGTTTCCATGAATCTTTTTAATTCTTCTTTAATTTCCTGGTTGACCCATTCATCTTTTAGAAGGATGCTCTTTAACCTTCAGGTGTTTGAGTTTCTTCCAAATTTCTTCTTGTGATTGAGTTCTCGTTTCAAAGCATTGTGGTCTGAAAATATGCAGGGGACAATCACAATCTTTTGGTATCAGTTGAGATCTGATTTGTGACCCAGAATGTGGTCTCTTCTGGAGAAAGTTCCATGTGCACATGAGAAGAGTGTGTATTCATTTGTGTTCAGATGGAAAGTTCTGTAATTATCTGTGAAATCCATCTGGTCCAGTGTATCATTTAAAGCTCTTGTGTCTTTGGTGATGTTGTGCTTAGAATATCTGTCATTTGCAGAAAGTGCTGTGTTGAAGTCTCCTACTATTAGTGTTTTATTACCTATGTCTTTACTTTGGTTATTAATTGATTGATATATTTGACAGCTCCCACATTAGGGGTATATTTATTCATGATTTTTAGGTCCTCTTGTTGGATAGACCCTTTAAGTATGATACAGTGTTCCTCTTCATCTCTTACTACAGTCTTTGGGATATACTTTAATTTATATGATATGAGGATTGTTACCCCAGCTTTCTTTTGAGGACCATTTGAATGGTAAATGGTTCTCCAACCTTTCATTTTCAGGCTGGAGGTGTCCTTAGGTCTAAAATGAGTCTCTTGGGATGCCTGGGTGGCTCAGCAGTTGAACTTGCCCTGCCTTTGGTTCAGGGTGTGATCCCAGTCCTGGGATCGAGTCCCACATCAGGCTTCCTACATGGAGCCTGCTTCTCTCTCTGCCTGTATGTCTGCTTCTCTCTCTGTGTCTCTCATGAATAAATAAATAAAATCTTAAAAAAGAAGAAATCTAGAACATATTTATAAAAAAATAAATTAATTAAATAAAATGAGTTTCTCGTAGACAGCAAATAGATGGGTCTTGTTTTTTTATCAGTCCGAAACCCTGCATTTTTTGATGGGATCATTAAGTCCATTCACGTTCAGAGTTACTACTGAAAGATATGAATTTAGTGTCATCATAATACCTATTCAGTCCCTGTTTCTGTGGATTATTTCTTTGGGATTTCTTCTTTCTTTTACAGGGTCCCTCTTACTATTTCTTACAGAGCTGCTTTGGTGGTCACACATTCTTTCAGTTTCCACCTACCTTGGAAGCTCTTTATCTCTCCTACTATTCTGAATGAGAGCCTTGCTGGATAAAGTATTCTTGGCTGCATGTTCTTCTAATTTAGGTCCCTGAATATATCATGACAGCCCTTTCTGGCCTGCCAGGTCTCTGTGGAGAGGTCTGCTTTTAACCTGATATTTTTCCCCATATAAGTTAAGAATCTCTTGTCTCTCACTGCTTTAAGGATTTTTCTCTTTCTCTTTGGAATTCACAAGTTTCATTATTAAATGTCAAGGTGTTGAATGGTTTTTATTGATTTTGGCAGGGGGAACCTCTCTATCTCCTGGATTGAATGCCTATTTCCCTCCCCAGATTAGGGAAGTTCTCAGCTATGATTTGCTCAAATATGCTTTTTGGCCCTCTGGCCCTCTTGGCATTTTCTGGAACCCCAATTATACATAGATTCTTCCATCTGAGGCTGTCATTTATTTCCCTTAACCTTCTTCATGATCTTTTAATTGGTTTTCTCTTTTTTCCTCAGCTTCCTTCCTTGCCATCAACTTGTCTTCTATATCGCTCATTCTTTCTTCCACCTCATTAACCCTCATCGTTAGGACATCCAGTTTGGATTGCATTTCATTTAATTGATCTTTAATTTTGGCCTGATTAGATCTAAATTCTGCAGTCATGAAGTCTCTTGATTCCTTTATGCTTTTTTCTAGAGCCACCAGTAGCTTTATAATTGTGCTTCTGAATTGGCTTTCTAACATCAAATTGTAATCCAAATTCTGTAACTCTGTGGCAGAGAGTACTGTTTCTGATTTTTTCTTTTGTGCTTAGTTCTTCTTTTTAGTCATTTTGCTCAGTGCAGAGTGGCTGTATGAGTGGGCTGAGTCAAAAATATCAACCACAACCTAAGTAAATTTCACCCTAGATGATTCTGTCAAGGTCAGAGACCAGAAATTAAAAAGAAAGATCAGAACAAAATAAAACAAAAGGACCACTAAAGTGAAAAACAAATTTTAAAACAAAGTAGCAAAAAATAAAAGACTAAGAATCCCAAAGAAGAAGAGGAAAAGAAAAGGAGAAGAAGAAAAAGCAGGGGGAGGGGGCTGGGAGATAGTGGTGGTGATGAAGCTGTAGTGGAGGGAGAATGTAGCCTACCCGAGGGATCCTAGGTCATAATCCTCTTGGTTCTGAGTATTAAGTTCTGTATGTTAGAAGATGCTCAGTCCCAAATTTACATAAACCAGCAATACTTGTAGAGAGCCCCACCATTGACCACCAAAACATAAATGAGATAAAGAAGAGGGCAGAATGGGAGTGAACAGAGAATATAATCTCACAGAATGAACCAGCATAGTATTCCACTTGGTTCTGGGTGCATGCTGGTCATGTTTTAGAAGGTATTAACTTCCACCATTGTACAACAAAACGAGGCAGAGAAAACAAAAACACAAAGCAAAAAAACATATCTCATATACCTCCCAAAATTAAATTGAGTATGTTGAAAGGAATCTAGAAGTCGAAAATATATCTAAGACATCTAATTATAGATATATGAAAGTCAAAAAGGAAGAAACTTATAAATGAAAAGGTGCTAAAATATTGTAGTTAAAGTGGGAAAAGAAAAAATATTGGAAATTTTTAGTCTGATATAAAAACAAGTTATACTGGAAAAAGGGGGGGAGAGGAGGGTTACTCTCTAGTTCTATATACTGTAAATCCCTTGACTTCCCCTGGAGCTTTCCAGCGCTGCTCGGCCAAGAACTTGCTCTTCCCTGTCCTCCCAGCTGGTCTTCTGGGGGAGGGGCCTGCTGTGCTGATTCTCAGGTGTGTGCACCTGGGGGAGATGCCACCCCCCCCCCCGCCGGGTGCTGGGCTCAGTGGGAGCTGTTGACCCCGTGAGGCCTCTGTCCCCTGGTGGCCCCAGGTCTCCCAGGGACAGGGTGACACCAGGAGGAACAACCACACTGGCAGCGGCCAGCTCTCCAGCGCTGGAGTCAGCTTCCCCAGTAACTACCGCAGTCTCCCAGTCTACACTGGCTGGGTGCTCCCGGGGCGGGGGGGTGCTGACCTGCACAGCTCGGGGTGTCCAGCGGCAGGAGCATCCTCGCTGTCCTGGGCCCTCCCTGCCTCCGCCTGTCCTGGGGGTAGCACAGGATGCTGGGCTGTGTCCCCTGGCACCCTGGGATCCAGGCCTGTGCAGCTGGAATCGGGCTCCTGGGGGGGGCCCGAAGGCAGCAGGGCACGGCCCCCTCCACCCGGAGCCCCCACCTGACCGACCCGCTTCTCCCCGGGGCCCCACCAGGCGCGGGCTCCAGCCCTTTACTGCGCTCGGCAGCGTGTGGGTGGGCTTTCCCCCCGGCGCCCCTCCTCTGTTAGTGACCCCAGGAACCTGGGGGGCCCACCGCCTCTCCTGCGGTCCTGCCCGGTTTCCCTGCTGAGCGCCTTTCCCTCTGGGAAGAATCCGGTGCAGATTGTTAAAGCTCCCGCTTCTCGGGGGCGGGCTCTGCTGTCCCCAGGCTCCCACCTCCCCGCTTAGCCCGGCTCCTCGCGGGCCCCTCCCCCACTGGATTCTTTTTTTTTTTTTTCTGCCTTCCTACCTTGCAAGAAGCAAAAACCCTTCTCTCTGTAGCGTTCCAGCTGTTCTCTCTTTAAATCTCGGGTCAAGGGATCCCTGGGTGGCGCAGCCGTTTGGCGCCTGCCTTTGGCCCAGGGCGCGATCCTAAAGACTCAGGACCGAATCCCACGTCGGGGCTCCCGGTGCATGGAGCCTGCTTCTCCCTCTGCCTGTGTCTCTGCCTATCTCTCTCTGTGTGACTATCATAAATAAATAAAAATTAAAAAAAATAAATCTCAGGTCGAATTCGTAGGTGTTCAGGATGTTTGGAAAGTTATACAGGTAAGTTTATGGGGCCAGGTGAGGACACTGCTCCTCCACCATCTGGCCCCGCCCCTAATTTTAGAGGATTTCATTGAGAAGCACTCAAGCTCATAGATTCTTTCCTCAGCTATGCCCAGCCTATTAATATGCCCACCAAAAAAACATTCCTCATTTCTGTTATGGACGGGGTTTTATTTATTTTTATTTTTTTAAAAAAATTTTATTGGAGTTCAATTTGCCAACATATAGCATAACACCCAGCACTCAACCTGCCAAGTGCCCCCCTCAGTGCCCATCACCCAGTCACCCCAACCCCCCACCCACCTCCCTTTCCACTACCCCTTGTTCCAATACCAGAGTTAGGTGTCTCTCGTGTTCTGTCTCCCTTTCTAATATTTCCCACTCATTTATTCTCCTTTCCCCTTTATTCCCTTTCACTATTTTTTATATTTCACAAATGAATGAGACCATATAATGTTTGTCCTTCTCCAATTGACTTATTTCACTCAGCATAATACCCTGCAGTTCCATCCATGTTGAAGCAAATGGTGGGCATTTGTTATTTCTAATGGCTGAGGAATATTCCATTGTATACATAGACCACAGCTTCTCTATCCATTCATCTTTCGATGGACACCGAGGCTCCTTCCACAGTCTGGCTATGTAGACATTGCTGCTATAAACACTGGGGTGCCGGTGTCCTGGAGTTTCACTGCATCTGAATCTTTGGGGTAAATCCCCAGCAGAGCAATTGCTGGGTCAGGGAAGCTCTATTTTTACCTCTTTGAGGAACCTCCACACAGTTTTCCAGAGTGGCTGTACCAGTTCACATTCCCACCAACAGTGCAAGAGGGTTCCCTTTTCTCCACATCCTCTCCAACATTTGTTGTTTCCTGCCTTGTTAATTTTCCCCATTCTCACTGGTGTGAGGTGGGATCTCATTGTGGTTTTGATTTGTATTTCCCTGATGGCCAGTGATTCGGAGCATTTTCTCATGTACTTGTTGGCCATGTCTATGTCTTCCTCTGTGAGATTTCTCTTCATGTCTTTTACCCGTTTCATGATTGGATTGTTTGTTTCTTTGCTGTTGAGTTTAATAAAATAAGTTCTTTATAGATCTTGGATACTAGCCCTTTCTCTGACATGTCAATTGCAAATATCTTCTCCCATTCTGTAGTTGTCTTTTAGTTTTGGTGACTGTTTCTTTTGCTGTGCAGAAGCTTCTTATCTTGATGAAGTTCCAATAATTCATTTTTGCTTTTGTTTCTCTTGCCTTCATGGATGTATCTTGCAAGAAGTTGCTGTGGCCAAGTTCAAAAAGGGTGTTGCCTGTGTTCTCCTCTAGGATTTTGATGGAATCTTGTCTCACATTTAGATCTTTCATCCATTTTGAGTTTATCTTGGTGTCTGGTGTAAGAGAATGGTCTAGTTTCATTCTTCTGCACGTGGATGCCCAATTTTCCCAGCACCATTTATTGAAGAGACTGTCTTCTTTCCAGTGGATAGTCTTTCCTCCTTTGTCAAATATTAGTTGACCAACCATAAAGTTGAGGGTCCACTTCTGGATTCTCTATTCTGTTCCATTGATCTATGTGTCTGTTTTTGTGCCAGTACCACACTGTCTTGATGACCACAGCTTTGTAGTACAACCTGAAGTCTGGCATTGTGATGCCCCCAGCTATGGTTTTCTTTTTTAAAATTCTCCTGGCTATTCGGGGTCTTTTCTGATTCCACACAAATCTTAAGACGATTTGTTCCAACTCTCTGAAGAAAGTGGTGGGGTTTTTTTAATATTTAGTTTTTCTTCTTTGGTTCTTTCTTAGATTTCCATTTCTCTATTCACATTGTGCACCTGTTCTTGTATAGGGTCTATCTTATCCATCGGAGACCTAAGCATATTAATCATGGTTGTTTTAAATTCCCTGTCTGATGGTTCCAACATCTCTGCCATGTCTGCTTCTTCGACTTGCTCTATATAGGAGGGTTTTTAGCTCTCAGTGTGCCTTCCTGATAGGCAGACATGATGTACCAGGTGGAAGGAACTGCTGTAAATAAGCCTTTAGGAATGTGGTGGGGAGGTGTGGGGGGAGGGAAGCATGCTAGCATCCCAGGCTTTTAGCAAGCCTATGCCTCCAGACTATGAGCTTCACCAGTGGTTCTGATTTTTTCTTTTCCCTTAAGGTAGTAGAAGTGGGTAGAGTGGGTTGAAGTCGGTATTTCCCTTCCCCAACTTGGGAAGCTAGACCTGAATATAGTTGGGAATTTCCATTCTTGCAGGTCAATTAGGTTCTGAATATGCCCCAGCGAATCAGGATCTGCTTAACGAGCTTCTCCTGAGGCAGGCCTTATAAGAAAAACAGAAGGCTCTGGTGTATTTCAAAATGGTGCCTTTTCTCCTCCCATCCTCCCACTGCTGGAAGCACCAGGGGGGTTGTCTCCCATATTTCACTGTGAGAATCTAGTCCAGCTCCTGGAAGAAAACTCACAACTGGGGGAGAGTGGTGTATGACTGAGCACCCTGGGAGTTTTTAATGTTCAGAGCTGCTCACGCTGAGCCTCCAGCAGTTCCTCAGTGATGGATCATGTTTTCCTCCGCAGCAGTGGTTCCAGGTTGAGGTCTGACCCTGTGTGTTTCCCTGTAATCACCTGGATATCTCTGCATTCTTGGTGACAGCAATTTGCCCGTAAGTCCTCACCTCTCGTAGGGTTGCAGAAAATGTTGTTGATTAGTCTATTCACCTTTTACTTGTTATTATGTCTTCTGAACAACTTATATGTGGAATGCAGTGTGATCAATTTTCCATTGAGATTCTCCAGTAGTATGACAGCTCCAAATCTACCCCAGGCAAAAGAGAATGAATTTGTCGTGTTGTATTTACTGCTGCTGCAGTTGTTATTGTTGTGGTTTTGGTGTTGTTGAGTCTCTATCATACTCAAATTGTGTAGAATAAAAGGAGCAACTTTATAGGTATGACCCTTGTAAAGGCACAGAAATTTATATAATAGTTTTCAACCAGACACAAAACTATGGCACACCCTGAAAAATCATAATTTAAAATATTTGAAATCAGAAAGCACTGAAACTTATTTAAAAGAATGGAAATAAGAGAGTTTCTCAGCTTGTTGTAAAACAAGATTATTTCCAAACTGACACTGATTCTAGCTTTAAAGTTCTAAAATAAGATCATAAAGTAAAGGGCCAAATAATCAGATGAATATTGTTAAATCAATACATTCTTTGGTAAATTTTATTAGTTCATGCACTATGTAGTCCTAAAGGTTGGAGAAGTTTCAGGGATAGCAGGACATAATCTAAGCAGTGAACACACTCCTACTTCTAAATTCTTCAGTAAATCAGGAATGGTCTCAGAGGAGAATAGTTGTGTATTTCACACTAGGAGAACTTACATTTTACAAAGAATTCTTGGGGTAACTCTTATTTCCCTGTCTTTTTGCTGGAAAGTTCCCTCAAGAAACCAACCCTCCATATCAAAGACAAAACAAAACAAACAAACAAAAAAAGGAGAATAGTCTGTCTGAAATTTCAGCATTCAACAATTATAAAACCAACCAGAATGCTGCTCTACCTGAGTTTGGATTTTCTGTAGGCTGGAATTTGAATTGTGGTGGTAGTTGGGAGACTGGCTGGTGAATTTGCCAGAATAAATTCATTTCCATTCATTCAACAAATACTGGCTGAATGCCTATGGGTATGTCAGACTTGGTGCTAAATGCCCAAAAAGAAGAATTTTTTTTTAACCTTGGCCCCGAACTCACCATCAGGTACTTCTTAAAAGTTCATAGATACTTGAGGGATGAGTTCCTCTAGAGAGAATGACAAAGTAAAGCTTGAAATTGCTGGGAGCCACCCTAGCACCCTCAGGTGCTAGCACCTGATTCCTCTCACACACCAGCAGCCTGTGTTTTGTAGCCACCAAAGAACTCAGAGTGAGGAATGAATGTAGGGTTTGCACACTTAGAGCAAAATGACAGCCAGGGGACAAGTGCTGAGCCGGCAAAGTGAGGTGGCTACGAAACTGGCTACTAGAGTAGGTCATTTCTCAGCCATTCTGCAGTCACCACTGTACTGGTGAATGGTATGGCTGGTTCTCTCATCAGAAAAATGCAGTCCAAGGACACGTATATTTATAAATGATTCCACAGGGTTATTTGTTGGAAACCTCGAGTCATGGGGGCAATCACATTTCTGTCAAAGTCCGTGGTCCCTTAGAGCAGAGCAGTCACCTACAACAGCCTCAAGTGGCAGAGTCCAACCTCCTGCCACACAGTCTCTATGATGCTGCCCTCACCATTTTGGCTCTGCACCTCCAGGTGAAAAGCCTGTGGCCAAAACTCAGGGCCTACACCACTGAGCCCCAAAGTTCCCGACTGGGTCTCAGCAGGGGCTCTCTGTATGTAGCCTCTAGGAGGCACTGAGCCTGGGATCTACCATCCGGAGCCCTGTCCCTTGCTCAGCTCCGCTTTCTTCGCTCTGTGCCTTAGTGCATTTTCATCCCATCAACCAGGTTTCCCATTCCTGGTTCCCCCACAGCCTTGCCAGTATATCCTGCCAGGAGTTCTCCAGCCCGGAGCTTTCATTCCCTCATGGCAGTGCCGCACCAAGAGTTAAAAAGGAGGAATGCTGAATAAGGACATCTCAGAGGCAGGGTGTCCCCAAGCAGAGGCCACCGACCTGGAAGGGGAAGAGATGTGGCACAAGGCAGGTGTGTCCTAAAGTGCTGAGGCTTTTGGGGACCGCTGCTCTTGTCACCCAGAGCACAATCGGGGCTAGTTTCTGGCTGGCTGGGGTCTCTGCCTGCCACCTACAGCCCCGTGATGCAGCCCAACCAACCGGGTTCTCAGCCCGCCCTGTGGGCGGGGGGATTTGCAGCCGGGGGCTCTCAATGCACGAGCAATGGCCATGCTTGCAGAGGCGCTGGGATACTGTGTATAGGCTGAGGGTTGTACACTGCGTGCTCAGACTCCCGAGATCCTGGCAACAGGGAGAAGCTTCTTTCTAGGTACTCTACACGTTGAGGGCAGCAAGTCAGGACCACAGACCCTGTAGGTGTGACATCGGGAGTGAAGGGATCGGGAGTCTGGTCCTAAATCCCTCCTTTGCGTTGCTGTATAACTGTTTTAGGGCACATACTTAAAATTGAGAGTGAGGGTAAGTATGATGAGAGCAGATCATCTCATCATGCTGTTTGTGGATGCAACCCCATGAAAAGCTCAGATAATGTTCAAGGTTTGCCTGTCTCAGAGCGATCTGCACACACAAAGATCTAAATTTGTTCCTTCATTGCACTTGATAATCAGGTAGGAGCTCAGGGGAAAATGGTTTGGATTCTTTTTTCTCTTTAAATTATTTTATTCCAGAAGATTGAGAGGAGGGGCACCTGGGTGGCTCAGTTGGGTGTTCCTGAGATCAAACTGCACTTGGGGCTCCCTGCCTAGTGGGAAGCTTGCTTCTCCCTCTTTCTGCCTGCCGCTCCCCCTGCTTGTGCTCTCTCTCTCTGTCAAATAAATAAATAAATCTTTTTTTAAAAAGGCTCTATTTGAAAAAAAAAAAAAGAAGAAGAAGAAGAAGAAGAAGAAGAAGAAGAAGGTTGAGAGGATAGTCAGGGGGATCCCACTGATCTCTGACCCAAACTCTCAGTTCTCCTCCCGCAGTAGGACAGGAAAAACGTGGGGGACTCTAGTCCCACCGGACAAAACTGAAAACAGACAGGACCCACGAATGCAGATGGCCATCCTTCAGTTTGTCCCCCACAGGCAATGAATGGCCAGGATACTTGGCATGCAGCCTCAGACTACCTCAAAGAGAGCTGGTAGGGAGTGCCACGGTTCTTCTGGGAGTGCTGAGGGTCCTAATTTGCCAGAGGCGCCCCTATGCTGAAGGCATCCACCACACTTATGGACACGGTCTTGTCTGGGATCTGGGTGAAGCACATATTGTGCCTGTCATCCCTGCGATACCTTCCACTGTGGAAGTCATGACGGTAGGGGTCCCCCCCCCCCTCCCCGACAGCAGGTGGGAGCTGGAACTGCTCAGAGGCAATCAGGAAGTTGTGGCCATCGATCTCCTAAACTTCTTTGAGAAAGCACTTCTGTGGTTTGTCCGCTTCTCCCGCCAGGCAGCAGTGTCACAGGGCTTTCTGGAAGATGAATCTTGTAGGACCTGGTGCCGAGCTCCGCGTCCAGCCACGCACCTGTGTACTCAGGCACTGATGGCAGGGAGGACACATTGCTGCCAGTCCCCCAGTTGCGGTGGTCCGTGGTCTCAGCTACGAGCTCCGGGGCAGACTTGCCTTGCCTACTGGGGGACCTGACTCCGGAGGGGGATGGAGCTCAAAATGTGAGCCTCCTCACACCAAGTTATTCAATACGGTTACAAAACCAAGAGCAAAATAGGCAAGTGGCTATCTTAAAATCAGTATTTACCTTGGCAACTTATATATTAGGTCGTGTTCTATGTAGCCCTAAGTTTGGAGAGGTTTCAGGATAGCTGAACACAATCTAAGCAACCCGCAGGCGTGAAGGTCTACACTTCCTTGAATTTACTCGGTGTATCAGGGATGGACTCAGTGGAGAATGGTTTTGTAGTTCACACTAGGAGGAAGAACCCGCTGTCCGGCCAGTCCACCGTGAGGAGAGCGAGTTTTATTTATTTATTTATTCATTTTTAAAGATTTTATTTCTTTATTCATGAGAGACACACACAGAGAGGCAGAGACATAGGCAGAGAGAGAAGCAGGGTCCATGCAGGGAGCCCGATGTGGGACTGGATCCCAGGACTCCGGGATCACACCCTGAGCCAAAAGCAGACACTCCACCGTGGAGCCACCCAGGTGTCCGGAGAGCGAGGTTTAGAGACTCCATTCACCAGTCCCGAACTCACTCCCTCAGGGTCAGGCGGTACCAGGGGTTTAGATGGAAGACGGCGCTATACGGGCATCTTGGAAACTAGGTGTCCCCGACACAGAGGCCACCAAACAGGAAGGGAAAGCCGGGGCACAAGGCACAGGTGCCCCATGAAATGCACAGTCTCCTGCGGACCGAGGGGAGGGGTGCACCGTTGCCCGGATCACGTACGACGTACCCGGGCGGTGTTTCTGCTCCGCCTGGGAGAACCACCTAACTGGGTCCCTGCCTGCGCGGCTCAGCCCGGGTACAGAGTCCGCCCCCGCCGGGCTGGCACACCTTGCTTGTCCCCGCAATTCTGGCGGGTTGCTTGCGCAGTTCCTGTGCATCCCTGGCTCACATCTGGCGCAGGGCTCACGCGATTCCTGCGCATCGCCCTCGACCTTCCCTGGTGCGTCCCTGGCGCAAATCCGGCAGGTACCCTGCACCAAATGCTGTGCCACAACCTGCCTAGCCCTGCGGGAACCTGTGTAGAGAATGAGGACTGTGCACTGCCTCTGGCCAGGAGATCCTGGGAACCTTGAGAAGCTTCTTTCTTAGGGCTCTATGTGCTAAGAGCAGCAAGTCGGGTCTCAGGACCTCAGAGGAGCTGGCAGTGGAAAGAACAGGTGGAGGGGTCCTAAAACCCTCCAGTTGGTGGGTCCTGGAGAGAGTGGAGGTGCAACACAGAGAGCACGCTTAAAATTGAGAGTGAGTGCGGGTGTGGTTTGAGCAGCTCACCACCTGCTTCGTGTCAGAGGGTCGGAGGCAGCTTGGGCTTGATTCAGGGGGATCCCTCGTGGATGCCCGGGTGTCAGACCCGCTGTGCCCGCCGTGCTCTGGGGAGCACGCGCACGTTTAGAGGTAGAAACGAATTTGGGGGAAAGCTTTGGGTGTGAGCGTCCGTATCCACAGCAACTCTTCACTATCTTCACGCCAGCTCTGCTCTCTAGTGGAGGACTGAAGGGCGGTGGATGCAGGCACGGGGCTGGAATTTCACGCTCCTGGGATAACTTGGCAAACAGCCGCCGGAAGCCAGGGGCAGCTGGGCAAATGGCTCCAGCAGGCTGACGGGCGGGAGGTGATGGATGGCGAGCTAGGAAGAGGAAGGGTGGATGTCCATCTGCAGCCTGGGGAAGCATCGGTGCTTTCCCCCCCAGGCTCAGCCCCCACGGGGCTACCAGCATCTCTTCACCCACTCGACTGAGCACCAGGGGCCAAACGCAGACCCCACACATGGTGGGAATCTGGAAAATTGAGACCGCGATTTCACTGAATCCTCCATGTGGACCTGAGGGCTCTTCTAAATCCCTCCTTAGCTAGAGAACAGACGCGTTGCTACTAATGAGAACATTTTGTCAGGATGAGACTTTGGTCCCCATTTGGAAGATGCATATAGTGAGGTGCTGGGAAGTTAATTGCCCTTGATCCTACTGCGTGAAACTGGAATAACTGGAATTCAGTTCTTCTGACAAACTTGTAGCTATTAGTTCCCACACCTGCCTCCTATGTTGTTAACCTTCCAAGCTCCACTGAGAGGGGGGATCAGGGTCAGACTTGGGGAGCCAGGATTCCCTGCCTCCGGAATCTTGCCCTAGAAGACTGCACTGCTGGGGATGGAGAGGAGCACACATTCAAACCCCAGCAGAAATGAACCATGACATCAAATTGCCCTCAACTTCCTGTTCATATTAAGGCTATTTTTCCCTGGTTCCCCCCACCCCCTATCCCTCTCCCTCCATCCACCCCCATCGATGACCTCAATGCAAATACAAGTGGGTTGATCCTGCTGAGTGTTCTAGGTTATAGACGCAAATGGGTGACACAATCCATCAGATACTGAGATCTGTCTCCTCATTGGTTGCTCAGAGCTCCTGGACCCCCGCCCAAACCCAGAGCGGCGGGAATAAGAGCAGCCACTGGTGCTGGGAGGCAGCAGAGCCACTGCTCAGCTCAAGGGTCCCTGCCACATCCACGGTGCCATCGGACACCAACACTGCCACAGCTGCCACCGCCTGTGCTCCGAGCCACCGGCTGCCTGCAGACAGGTAATCCCGAGATTCCTGCTTGGTTGGGTGATTCTCTCTCCCACTTCTCTCCCTCTTCTGCTTTCGTCTTTCTTGTGGCTGCTCCCCCTGCATGCACAGACTACTGTCTGGGTCTCCTCATCACAAAATCTCTGTTACTCTGCAGTTCATCCCAGGATCCTGCCCCAGGTAACACTGGACAGTCTCATGGCCTATGGACGTTTGAACTGTAGGTTATGGCATCACTGTTCTCTTTCAGAGGCGTCATGGGATTCTGGAAGTTGTCCCCGTTTCTGGCTATTGGTCTCCTGGTCATGTATCAAGCAGGCATCCTACAGGCTGCACCATTCAGGTAAGAGAGTTCTGCTGGGAATGCACTCCCATCTTACTCTTAACACCAAACAGTTCTGTCTCTCTTATGGTAAAAGTTTAGCCCCCAGCTCTCAGGGGAAAATGGACATGGGACTCATGCCCTTTCCACTAGGATTTGGGGTGACCACATCCTCAGAGGACTCACAAAAAGCAGGAAGCCTGGCTACTTATCCAGGAGAAATGGCAGACAGGGACTCAGAACCTCCATTGTGCTTGTGCTTTGCTTGCTTGTCTCTGTAGGTCTGCCTTGGAGAACCCACTGGAATCTGCTACGCTCACTGAGGACGAAATATGCGTCCTACTGACTGCAGTGGTGAAGGACTATGTGCAGATGAAGGCTCGTGAGCTGCAGCAGGAGCAGGAGACTGAGGGCTCCAGGTGAGGCTCACCACC
Organism: Vulpes vulpes; assembly: GCF_048418805.1. NCBI lineage: Eukaryota > Metazoa > Chordata > Mammalia > Carnivora > Canidae > Vulpes > Vulpes vulpes. The sequence continues at coordinate 11,934,297 of NC_132790.1, forward strand.
CTGTTCAGCTCAGAGCATCCCCTCCCTCCTGTCATGCCCAGGAAGGCATATCCCAAGAAAAAAGAGAGAACACAGCAGGACAGGAAGCCAGCACGCTGCCCCTGTTCACCTCAGCCTGGGGTCCAGCTTATCTCAGTCTCCACTGAAACTACAGGTCACACAGAGAGACTATGTGTTAGAGCACACGTAAAAAGATCCCTTTCTGAAAGCAGTTGGGGAAGGTATGAAGTCCCCCACTCTAGAAATCGGGCTGGCAGGACTGGGGGTGCTTCCAGCATTGGAGGAGTTAGGACTGGTAAGTGTGAAGCCAGAAGATGGATCCCATATATCTCAGGAAACTAGAAATTTGGTTTCTTGTAAACCTGCACGTGGCCTCCTCTCCTACTTCATTACACATTTGCAAGGTGAAGCCAAAGGCCGTGCAGAAGATGGGGTCAAGTAGGGCAGGGTCCAAAGTAGGTCGGGGGTCCTTAGATGTGTAGGATTTGTGGAGACGCACATGTTGTCCTGGGGCCAGACCCTTCGCCAACATCACCTCCCAGAGTCCCTGAGCTTGGAGCATGCTCCAGCCCCTGACTTGGCCCTGGCACCACCAGGTCAAAGGCGAGTGATGCACATGCAGCTACCACAAGGATCTCACTACACTGCATGAAGAACTGATGCATTGCAGCATGTGGAAAGTCAGAAAAGGCCACCTTTCCCCCACTACAGTCCTTCCCCATACTGCCCTGGCTTGGCAAACTCTAGGTTCTCCTAATGGAGGATATATGAGCTGCTCTCCTGCCTGCCCCTAGAGCTACCACTCAAAGTGGCCCTCCCTGGTCCAGCCTTCTGTGCAATAGCCACAGGGGGCAGACCTGGTGCTTGGTACCACCTGGCATGTCTTTTCCCTGCAGCCTGGACTCCTTCCGAGCTAAGCGGTGCAGTAATCTGAGTACCTGTGTGCTGGGCACATACACACAGGACCTCAACAAGTTTCACACGTTCCCTCAGACTGCAATTGGGGTCGGAGCACCTGGCAAGAAAAGGGTCCTGGCCAGCAGCTTGGAGAGAGACCACCGCCCTCACATTGGCATGATCCAGGATGCCTACTAATCCCCTCCCTCTGCTTTCTAATTTCTTTCTTCCTATATTGTGATACGTGTGGTCCTCTCTGGTTGCTGGTATCAGTGGCTTTCTTTGTGGCAGTGGATGTCTGGACCCTCAGATGGGAGGAAAGCAAGATGTTCAGGCCAGAAGAGAATCACCCAGGAAGAGATGAGAAGTGGGGATGGAGGTGGGGGACCCCTGTGACTCCCCTGAGGAATCGCAGCCCTCTCTGTACTGCTTGTGAATGTGTTGGTCATTGGGGGAATAAAAGGATATTTATAAGAAGGCATGAGTGGTGGTGGTTATTGCTATGGCCACACCACAGGATTCAGGGTTTCAGGGACCTGTGCTTAGGAGTAGCCTTAGCCCAGTGGTAGCTGGATCCGGGGCACAGTGGGCAGTCCCTGTGGCCAACCTGAAGTGGGGGAACAGGAGCAGTAAGGAGCAGGTAAGCACCTCTGGGACTCAAGGCTCTAAAGTCTCTTCATCTTCCAGGTGAGTCTCGGGAATTTTTTTATTTCTGAGAAGGGATATTGGGTGCCTTTGAGTGGGATGTGGCTTCTAGACAATCCTTGTATTGGGGTCAGTGTGGGGCCATAATTCTCTCTGTGTCATAAGCCTTGCTTGAATTTTAGTTTATTTATACAGGAAAGAGAAGCTGTTATAGCTCTGAGTTCCATTCTCACTCACCCAGAGCCACTTTGGGGGTGCTGACACCTCTGGGAATGTGTATGGGAGTGATCATGGCCCTTTCCCCAGCAGCCTATGTATTTCTGCAGTGATAGTTCTGTTTAGGGAAAATGTGAGGTTAACTGGTGCCTCTCAGAGCAATAATTTTACCATGACTATCCCAGGGGGCAGATAGGATCTCTCTTTGACAGCCTCTCACTGATGGGCCTCTTTCTTCCATCCTACAAATCAGCCTCACTGCCCAGAAGAGCTCCTGCAAGGATGGCCCCTGTGTGACCAACCGTCTGGAAGGCTGGCTGGCCAGAGCTGAGCGCATGGTGAAAAACACCTTCATGCCCACCAATGTGGACCCTGAACCCTTCGGGCGCCAGCACAAGGAGCTTGCAGCCTGAGCAGTGACATGACCCCAGGAAGAAGGTGATTGCCCTTGTACTGTCAGATGGGAGGATGGAAAGCTGGGAATTGCAGGGGTGCAGTCCACACTGTAACCCTCTGTGGGCCAACCGAGTAGAAAAATCCACAGGGAATATGCCCACTCCAGTCTGGGGAGAGAACAGGCAGTCCCAGGACCTGAAACTCCTAGAATCTGGGTTCATTCCCCCCAAGTTACCAGTATTTCCCTGTGACAGTGAGATCATCTGCCAGAAAAGACAGATCTGTAGATTTCAATGACTGTCCCCTGCAGTTACAAGTGATCATTCTATCCTTTAAAAGGTAATGACATCCTCTGGGTGTAAACACTTGACTGTCAGGTACCCCTGATTCAGAGCATACTCTTGGGATCAAGAACTGAGTTTGCCTTCTATTAGCTGTATGCCCCCTGCCCAGATGCTGTATTCCAGTGAGTTCCCCCATCTGTGAACCAAGGGCAACAATAGTACCAATTGCTGGTATTGTTACGAACAGTCAACGAGATAATAGATGTCCATATTTTCACAATTAATCAGTTACTAAATTCTGGCTGTGATTTTTTTTTTTTTGCAGGTCACCATGAAGCGAACTCTACTTCTCTTAACTTAAAATGAAAACAACTTATAGAATGCAGAGCATGGAAGACACATACATATGCATGCTTACTATTAAAACATTGTGTCTTGATTGAAATAAAGTAAAACTAAATAAATAAACTAAATAAAACTTAAATAAAGAGAATAAAATCATTGCAATTGCCTGGTGTGAAATCTTTTTGTACCTGATGACTTGATGAATACAAGAGCCTATCTCATTGGATTATCTGGTAGCAAAGATGGGCCCTGTCAGCCAACCTACAGATGTTGGCAATCCTGGTAAATATTGGGGAGGGGGGATGTGGAAAGCTGCTTGGTGGGTGTCTGGGGGGCCCATGATCCATGCTGAGCCTGCACAAAAGTGTTTGAAGAAATTTTGTCACTGGTGAACTTCATCATGATAAGAAAGGGTTTTCGATCCACTTAAAAAGAGTCCCTACTGTTATTTGTGGTGTTTTTCCCAGGAATGCCTAAAGACCTATGAAGGCTTTGTTGACCAGGGTGATCCATGAAGCAATGCAACATGCTTGGGGTGGGATGGGTCCTCAGTGTCCTGTCCTTTTGGCTTTTAGGATGACACCCTTAATGGAAGTAGAACTCTATACATCTGAAAGGCAATTCCCTCTTACCTTCAGAGTTCCCTGGTCCCCAGCACCAGAGGTTATCTGTGTAATTCCTCTTGACTCAGGTTTGCCCTTATCCATCTCTCCCTTTCCTGCCCATAAGCACCCCTCCTCCACCCCATAGCCTGCAAAGCCCTTTACAAACAATGGCTCAGAGTCTGAGATGCAGTCACAGACCAGCAGGCCTGGAAAGGTCATCAGGTGTCACCCAGTCCAACTTTTCTTATTCTCTGGGGTGCTGAGAAGAAAAGCATGGTGCTCAAAACGCTGCGATATGTGTAACAGAGACATTCCCACACCCAACGAGTACTCATCGAGTGGCTGCTATTTGGTGGACACTATTCCAGGCACCAGGACTACAGCAATGAACAGAAGGGACCAAACCTCCTGCATTCGAACTGCGGGAGATTAGGGGGACATGTGCTGTGGCGTCGGAGATGTACTGGATGTACTGGAAGGAGTCTGGGATGTCCGAGTTTAATGCCTGATCTGATGTAGGAATTTCCCAGACTCAGCATCCCTGGCATCTGCTGGGACTGTCAGTAACATGCTGCTGACTGCCTCCCAGGGTGACTGTGTGGCCAGGTTCACTGGTGGATGGTCAGTTAGGTGAGGTAGTTTACTTGGAAAAGTCACCCCCTTCTACCCATCGATTCTAGTTATTTCCTCAGGAGCCCATAGAATTATGACCCTCGTCCCCATTCAGTCTATACTCCACACTGTCACCCACTGTTGCTGTAAATCACCCAAATGTCTCCTTTATGCAGAAAGTACTCCACTGACTGCCCATTCCATGGAGTAGACACCTAGGGCACTGCAGTGACTTCTGAGGTCCACATTGGTCTTCCCTCCCCTCCTCTCACCACCACTGCCATGACCTGCCTGGCTTCATCTTCATCTTCCCTCTCATACACTGGCCTTCTTACTATTCTTCATCCCCACCCTCATGTTTGGCACCAACCCCCTCATGTTTTTGCTCTCGCTGTACCTGTTGCAAAATGCCCTCCACCCCATGACTCCATGTCCTCTAGATCACACTGAAATGTCATCTATTCTAGCCATCCTTTCTAAATTGTACCTCATCTTTCCAACACACCCTAATCCTCTTCTCTGCCTTATGTTTTCTCTTTACCACTTATTACCTTCTATATATTAAATAAAATAGATTTTTAATGTTCATTTAATTAATGTTGGTACCCCATTCCATCAACAATGTAAGTTTTACATGGTCAGGGATTAGTTATTTTAACAAAATAATGTTAATTTCTGAATTCCCAATACACAGAACAGCATGACTGGCACAAGGTATCACTCAAATATTTATTTATTGAGTAAATGAGAGAATGGAGTTATGTCTTCTCTTTTATGGTCATGGTCAACTCTCAGGTCCCCTCTTGGCCTGATTTTCTTCAGGACAAACTGTCCAAGGGCCTTCATCTCCAGCAATTCAGACTCCTGGACAGTGAACCGTCCAAATGTCTGGATGCTGCTGCAATGGCCACCAGTTATCAGTGACCCTGCATCCTGCCTGATGACCTCCACCAGGCCTCATACTTTGTTTTCAGCACCCTTCTTGCCCTACAATGCTCCTCCTCCAGGTTCATCTGACCAGCGTTTCTTCCTCCCATGCTGTCAACAAGGCAGACAGGCAAGGTGCTCTCTAGGAGTGATACATTAGACTAGGTAAGTAAGTTTAAATCAGAAGGGGAAATAATTGAGAAATCACTTTAGTCTGGGATCCAAGGTAACTTCACCAATACTGAAGCTAATACTGCATTGAATTCCCACCAGCACTCTGGATACTTCTCCAGAGCTGACTCTGAGCTCAGAGATTAAGAGTGCCACTAAGGAACCTTCAAACCTCAACATATGGTATACTGGCTCAAAACCCTAAGAAGCTATGGAACGAGTGGGTAAGGAATTAAAATACAACGTGGACAGACAGAAGCCTTTTGGTTGGCTGGAGCATCAGTTTTTACAACTCAAAATCTACACGGGCCTTTGTAGCAGAACAATGTCTTTTGGTATAAGCCTCATGCCAAACACTCAGAGCTGGAGGATATATGCCTTAGCTGAATGAATTATCACTCGCAAGTCTTCACTATGCTATGGTAATTTACATATTCTTAGTCTTGCCATGGCCCCATGGTAGGTGGAATGGACATTCCCGTCTCTTGATTTGCAGTTTAGCCAAGTAACTTGCTTAGGCTGATGGGATTTGGTAGATGTGGTATAAGCTGAGGCTTGAAATGTGTTTATGTGGTTAGGTTTTGTGCTCGTTATACTGCCATTACCCCAAAAAGTACAGGCTTAGGTGTCTTTTGACCTTTTTGCCTGGATCCCAAAATGTGGTCTAGATCCCTGCCCTGCAGTCTAGACCCACATGCAGCCAACATTAGTGGAGACTGTCCTTTAACCCCTACTACATGCCCATGACCAAGGAGAGTTAAGTATTTGCTTTTTCTAGCCACATAATATTTATGTAATATTGCCATGGCAAAAGCTAACTGGTACATGTGACTCGGGAATGTTATAAAGTGAATGTGTCCCCCATAATCCATGTGTTGAAGCTCTCACCCCCAATTTGACTGTATTTGGAGATAGGGCGTTTAGGGAGCAGTTAAGATTAAGTGAGGTTGTAAGGATAGGATCCCAATCTGATATGACTGCCATCCTTATGAAAACACAGAGAGATATCAGACATCTCTCTTTCCCTCTCCACGTACACACAGAGAAGGGGCCTAGAGGAGACACAGTGAGTGGATGGCCATTTGTAAGACAGGAAGTGAAACTTCACCATATAGAAACGCAGATGGGACTTTGATATCACTTTTCCAATATCCAGAATGAAAGAAAATACTTTTCTGTTGTTAAGCCACCCAGCCTGTGCCATTCTATAATGATTGCGAGAGCAGACTAATACAGGGGTCATTAGTTGATGGAATTATTTTTAGTATCACAGCTTGTTTTTCTTCCTATTGAGATTTTGGGCTTTATGTCAATTTGCTAAATATCCAAATTAGCAATTTTACTTTTTTCTTTTTATGAGTTCATTTTCATTTTTTTCTCCTTAAAATCATCTGAAAGAATGTTCATTTTGTTTTGGTTCCAATCTCCTGCTGCTAAAACTGGATAATCTGTACCATAGATAATGAAGTTTGGTTTACTCATATAATAGATATATACAACACACATAGAACAGTGAATATAGATATCTGTATCAATCTGGATAAATCTCTTATATAATGTTGAGTATAAAATAAAGCAAGTTTCAAAGAACGCATCCCAGATAATACTATTTGTATTGAATTTAAAACATGTATAGCATTACTATACAAAATCTATGGGGATATATATATATATATATATATATACATATATATATATATACAGTCATTCACAGAAAGGATAAGCATCACATTTTTTTTAAAGTAATTTTATGCGGTCAGAAGGAAAATTCAATTAGAGGAATATTTAGTCAGCACCCAGAAAGATTTTGTTTTATTATATAAGCTGGGTAGTTGGTATATATGAATTGTCATGATATTTGTGTTTAGTAGGAAAAAATTTCATAGTTTTTATATTTTTATATTACATATTTTAAATTAAGGCAACTGTCATAATTGTTTTAAGTATGAATTTTAAATACCAAAAGAAGACCTGTTCTGTTCAATGCAAAGCATGAAAAATATCCCCAATATATACATTGAATGCATAATTGAGTAGAGATGGTAGTAATAAATACTCATGTAGCTTTCATACTGGTATATTAGGGTTACCAATTCAGATCCAAGACTACCAGGTTGCATTTTTTTTTCAAGAATCCAACAATGTTCTTTCCATGAGAGAAACATTTAATACAAAAGGACTGAGAATTGATTAAAATAGATGAATAGTAAAAGATATGTGACAAATATGAATAAAAATAGTAGAGTAAGTTTGTAATATATGATCAAAATAGAATTCAAGGCAGAAAACCTTAAGAAAAAATGGAAAGGTGTTATTTGATGGGAAAAGGAACCAAATGGCAAGATATTTTGGTATAGACACACATGCATCCAACAACATGCCCTCAAATTATGTGAAACAAAAACATATAAAACTGCTGGAGAAATACGTGTATCAAGAATTCTCGTTATGGAATGAATGTACCCCACAAATAAGCCATTAGGTTTAGGAATCACCTCCAAATGCCTGGTTTAATGTTGGCTCTGTAAATACCCCATGACAATATGATAGGTTTGAGAAAACAGTGTTTACAACCACAAAGATGTAATAAAGTATATCAATAAAAAGATTATATCTACTTTTCTAAACCCATTCATTAAATAAACCAACATGTCTCACATTGATTTCTAACACTATCCTTATATGCTGATCTCCTTCTGGCCTGTCTTTTCTCTTCCATTGAGAATTGTCTAAGTACTAGTAATATGTCTTCATTACTAGTAGGACAAAGGTACTTCATACTTCTCTTTTTCAAAATGCTCCTGGCAATTTTTACACATTTATTCTTCCAGGAGAAAGTTAGACTAATTGTCAATTGTTTTTTTTTTTAATCCTGTTTGGATTTTAGTTGTGACTGGGTTTTCCAGGTACACAGTTTTGTCATCCTTATATAATAGTAAATCTCAGTTCATAGATTTGTTCTTTTTGTATCATGTACAACTTCCTGACAATGTTGAGACACAAATGATTATAGGTATCCCTGAAGATGAAGGCTATTGATTTCAAACACAGCTTCTTTATCATCCTAAGAAAGTGTCTTTCTTCTTATTGCATACCGAGAGAGTTTTTAAAATAAATGAATATTAAATTTTATCAAAGTATCTTTTGGTACTAACTATAAAATCTTAGGGCTTTTCTCCTCTGACTTACTATTACGATAATACATTTCCAGGCATAGAATCTAATAATAATTAATATTTCTGAGTACTTACTACATGCTAGACTATAGTAAATGCTTCACAGAATTAACTCTTGTAATCTTTACAAGGATTGCTTAAGTAGAGAGTATCATAGATCCATTTTATGGGTGAAGAAACTGTGATACAGAGACATTAAACAGGTTAACCAAAGCCATTTGGCTATCAGATGCATATCAAGATGTAAAACTATTCGTAGGCTATCTAGCTCCAGTCGGGTGTCTTAAATCACTACACTGCTTCTTGATAAACTCTACTTGGTCAGAAAATATGTAATAAAATATACTTCCAAATTCAGTGTGGTTGTGATTTATTAAGGATTTTGTACTACCATTGTGAAGTTTAGTATTAGGGCTATGCTAATGTCATCCAATGAGTTAGCAAATTTTTGAATTTTTAGAGTTTCACATCAATGTAAAAAGCATGAAACTCAGCTCAAGGCTTTATATAATTCAACTGTTAAACTTTCTCACATAGTTCCTTTAGGTTTAGGTTTTCTCAGGGAGTTCTTAAGGTTTTCAGTTTCAGCTATACTTATTCTACTCTATTGTTATACTATTTATTTTATTCTATCTATTCTTGTTTTACCTATATTTCCGTGAAATTTGCTATTTTGAATTTTTTTGATGTGTTAGCAAATTGTACTTTCATTTTAATTCAAAATCTTCATATTTGACATTATATCTTTCTTTTCATTCTGGATGTGGTATATCTGCATTTTCCCTTTTCATTTCCCTCACTTTATCGGAAATTTCTTTTTAATTAAACTTTTTAAGTAAGAGCTTTAATATTAATTTTTCAACACTGCTATCTTTCTTCTCTTTAATTCACTCCTTTCTTTGCTGATCACTTATTCCCTTCTCCCACATAATTGTTGAAAACTTTATTGAGCTGGTCTCTTCCTAGATTTCTGAGTTGAATTATTAAATTAAACTGCACATATTCTCTTTGTCTTACTTGCATGTAACCACTTCTTCCCACCCCCTCTGACTCTTCCTGATCCAGGTCTCCATCATGTTTGACATGAACTATAACAACAACCTCCCAACTGATCTCCATGTTTCTACCCTTTTCATATAGACACTTCGGAGTGATTCTTGCCAAATGTAAGTCATATTGCTTCTATCCTCTGCTCGAAACCTTCCGCAGATTCCCCATCTCACTTAGAGTCAAAGTCAAAGTCTTCAGGGTAGCTGAAGAGGTACTGCATGATCTGACCCCATATCATTTCTCTCATCTCCCCACCTGCCTAACTAACCCACTGCCTACTCCATTCCCAGCTTCCTCAGGGCCTTGGAACTGTGTTCTCTGCCTACAATGCTATGCCCCCAATTCCTGCACGCCTGACTCCTCTCCCTTCCTTCAGAATTCTGATGCAACATCACCTTCTCAGGACTGTCTTCCGAGTACTGTACACAAAATGACATCCCTCTCTGAACACTCTCCATCCACCTTATTTGGCCTTATTTTACCCAAAAGTTTTATCACCGTGTGAGATATTATATATCTATAGGGGGGTTTTGCTCACTGCTTCCACTAGCATGTCACTCAATGAAGGAAGTTAGATTTTTCTCAACCTATATCCCTGGTGCATAGAAAAAAGTCTAGAATAATGTAACCCTTCAGTGACTATCTGTTGGCTGAATAAGTAACTTAGGAAACTCTGTAAGTTTTACTCTGACTTTATTTTTAACCATGCATCATGTTCTGAGATGTGAAGTTCTCATTTTGAAAACTGTCTTTAGGGACTCCTGGGTGGCTCAGCCTTTGAGCGTCAGCCTTTGGCCCAGGATATGATGGTGGAGTCCCTGGATTGAGTCCCACATCGGGCTCTCTGCATGGAGCCTGCTTCTCTCTCTGCCTGTGTCTCTGCCTCTCTCTGTGTGTGTCTCTCAAGAATAAATAAATAAAATCTTTTAAAAAAAAACTGCCTTTAATTTTTTCTTTTGATATTTTCTTTAACTCTAAGGTAATTTAGTAGATATATTTCAAATTTAAAATAGCTTTTAAGATTACCCTTCAATGATTTAATTCCAGGTTTTTTTTGCATTGAGGTTTGATAGATAGTGATCTTTAGAATTTTTTGCTTGGGAAATTTATTGAGATTTTCTATCAGGCTTATTATGTGATCCTTTCCCACAAATGTTTTAAAGATAACAGAAAATATTCTGAGTACTTTTCCTGAGGTAAAAACTTTTATATCAATAACTAGCTAGCTAGCTATGGATATGTAATTAAAGCAAATAATTATAATATTCTTATATATTATGTTTGCCTGTGTAGTTGATCTTGCAAAGACAAAGAGAAGGCAATACATTTTCTAAGTATTATTTAATTTCTGTGAATTATCCCTGGTATACTCCTAAAAATATTTAGTCTACATTTGATAATTTTTCTTAGTTTTAAAAGCAGCATTCATGAGGTAAAAATTATATAATATAAAATTATACACATGAATTATACTTCCATGAGTTTTAGTGCAAGTGTTCTATAAAACTGATATCATTATCACCACAACAAAAGATAGAAAATATCTCCATCATCCCAGAACATTTCTGATGCCACTTTGAAGTCCATATCCTCCAAAGCCCTATGCCTCATCCAATCACTGATTGATTTCTATCACTGTTGATTCATTTTTCCATAGGCAGAGGATATGTACTCTCTTGCATCTAGCTTCTTTCTGTCAGCATCATCTTTGGGAGACTTATTTACATTGTTGCATGTATCACATACAACTATTTGGGGGACATTAAGTGGGTATTAATTGGCTCTTAATGCTCCAGGATTGGGGTGAAAGAGTTAAGTAGTATTCCATTATATACCAAAATTCATTGAGTGGACACACGTATTATTTCCAGTTTTGCTTGTTATGTATGACACTTTTATGAACATTCATGTACACATGCTTCTATGACAGGTCACAGTCATTTCTCTTGGATAAGTAGCAAGAAATTACATGGCAAATGCCTATTTTAACTAAATTGTACCAGTTACAAATGGCTATGCCATTTTATACTTTGATGTCAAGCAGCAGAAATTTATAATCATTTGCCCTGTTCCCCAATTCCTTGACAAGGCTTGATATTCTCAGCCTTCTCAATGGTAGCTATTCTTAAAATATTGTGGCAGTACCTCATTATAGATTTTAATATTTATTCCCCTAATGACTTGTGATAATTGAGTATCTTCTCATGTACTTTTGTTTTATCCATTTACCTTCATTTGTGAAGTTCCATTTCTACTACTTTACCCATTTTAATTGAGCACATTATCTTACTGAGTTGTAAGAGATCTTAATGTCTTCTAGATAAAAGTCCTGCTCCTTTGAGGGCAGATTTCACTCACCTGTTCATTCTTCTCTCCCTCTTGAATCTCTCCTTCTATGGGAAGCCAGATGCCATGAAACGAGACCAGTCAAGCAGGCTATGGAGGGGTCCACGTGTCAAGAATGGAAGTCTTTAGCCAACAGGCAGTGACAATGGAAGCTTGTCAGTAATCAAGTGAGAGAACTTATATGTGTTTTCTGCAGCCCCATTTGAGCCTAGATCTGACTCTAGCTAGAGCTGGCTGAGAGCTGACTGCAACCTCAGGCAAGATCCTGAGCCAGAACCACCAGCTGAGCCTCTCCCAGATAGCATACCCTCAGAATCTGAGTGAGATAATGAATATTTGTTCTTCTGAGCTGCTAAATTTTTAGGTAATTTGCTACACAGCTATGAATAACTAATATCCATCCAGGCCATAATACTGTACTTCAATCCCAAATCCGTGTATCACATTCAGGGCATGTGGGCTAGACGTGCAGACCTGTGATCAAGCTAGAAGCCACAGTTCCCAGAAGGGATGCAGAATTGTCTTCTCTGGTTCCCAACCTCCAATCATATTAGGTACAATGGCATAAGCTGCTTCTACTCCAAGCAAAATTAAGTCATTCTGTTCTTTCTCGTTATTGAGTGCCTTTTACCAACACTCCTTATCTCTCTCTGTCTCTGTCTCTGTCTCTCTCTCTCTGAGTTCTTAGTGCTCCATCATATAGTTAGTTGTTCACATTATTCTTTCTGCCTCTGAGATTCTCACGGTGGGAAGAAACTGTTAAGTCCATGTCAACCAATTCACATGCTTGCATCTCCTCTCTAACACCCCAAGTGGTCTCCTAGATTATTTTTGAAGTTTTGATATCACCACCTTCTGAGGTAACTCATTCTATCCTTGGATCACTCTGACTCTTAGAAAATTCCTCTAATAGCAGAATTCACTTGCTATACTCTCCCACTTCACTTGGTTTTTAAGAGATTCATCCTTGGGCACATTCTCTAGGGAGAATTGACTGTACTGAGAACACATGTCTCAAGCAAGGACCATTTAGTAATCCTTGGGATTTAAAGTAAATCTTATTTTCTTTACTACACAAAGTTCCTAGCTTAATGTGTCCTGACTCTCTAAGAGCCATCTCATTACTTGGACTCAGCCTAGACTAGTAATTATTCAGTTCCAAGAATGTCTCTGGAGTAGGGGGTAAGGCTCTTCAATTATTTGGATCCTCAGATATTTCTCTTCTTGTTGAAACTTTCCTGGATATTCTTGTAGCAGCCTCTGTGTTTAAGTGATGAGTAGGACTAACAAAGGTCTTGCCATTTTCTCTGGCAGGGCCCGGAGCCAAGCACTATAAATCTGGGCTTCATCACTTTTACTCAGGCTTGCCAGGACAATGATAAGATTGATTGTTTCCATAAAGACGGTAGTTTTAGACTTCCTGAAGAGCTTATCTTATACATAGATCTAGGAAGATTGCAGGTATCATTTTGTGCCTTCATAAAGATAGTCAACAAGACCCTTAATACAATCCACAAAGCTATATATGACGTGGTGCATGACTGTTGTTTCAGCCTCATTTCTCACTATGCTCTCCCTCTCCCTCTGAATTCTAGTTATACTGGCATTCTTTCAATTGGTCAGAATCTGCATGTTCTTCCTACCACAGCTTTTCCACATGCTGTTTCCATGTTCCAGAGTCTCCATATCTCCCCTATTCTCAATCAACTCTAACTCTTCTTTCAGTTCAGCTAAGCATTGCCTCTTCAAGGAAGTCTTCCCAGATGACCAGTCACCCCTTGAGTTTGGTTATAATTCTTTATTTCATTTCAAAGAGTAGATAAACCTTTCTTTCACCTCACCCTCTCAGTTGTAGTTTACACATTTATACAACACTTGACCTTAGCCAAAAGGCCGAGAAGTGATTAGTTGACACATTTATTAACATGATTACTTGATTAATGTCTACCACCCTTAGACTAAATGTTTTATTCACATAGTAGTTGCAACTGTTTTTGCTTTCTGTTGTAACAATCAACATAGTGTCTTGAGGTCATTAGAGCAGGATGCTCCTAATGGGATTATTGCCATTATAAGAAGAGTCATCAGAGAATTTGCTCTTTCTCTTTCTTTCTCTACCATGTGAACATACCATGAGAAGGGGTGACCATCTGCAAGCCACAATGAGAGACCTCAAGAACCTAACCATGTTATTAGCACCTTAATTTCAGATTTCCAGTCTACAGAACTGTGAGAAAATAAACATCTGTTATTTAAGCAACCCAATCTATGTATTGTACCATGGCAGGTCACAACTAATGCAGTGGTGATACAGAGATGAATAGGAAAGACATAACCCCTCTAGTCATTGGTGAATGAATAGGGAAGACTGATATCAAACATTAACATAAAATATACTTACTTAACAGTACAGTGCAGCAGAAGTATATGTAAAGGAGATAGAGCCTAGCCAAAAACTAGGGAAAGAGCTCCCTTAAGGAAAAAAAACAACTTTAATTAGAGATCTGAAGATTAAAAGGCTTTGGTTATCTGGAAAACAGTGTGGAGGTGCCTCAAAAAGTTAAAAATAAAGCTACCCTACAAGCCAGAAATTTCACTACTGGGTATTTACCCCAAAGATACAGATGTAGTGAAATGCCAGAACACTTGCACCTCCATGTTCATAGCAGCAATGTCCACAACAGCCAAACTATGGAAGGAGCCACGATGTCCTTAGACAGATGAATGGATACAGATGTGGTCTATATATACAATGGAATATTAGCCATTAGAAAGGATGAATACCCACCATTTGCTTTGATGTGGGTGGAACTAGAGGAAATGCTGAGTATAAAGCAAGTCAATCAGAGAAGGACAATCATCATACAGTTTCACTCATATGGGGAATATAAGAAATAGTGAAAGGGACTATAAGGGAAAGAAGGGGAACTGAGTGGGAAAAATTATAGAGAGGGAGACAAACCATGAGAGACTCCTAACTCTGGGAAACAAACAAAGGGTTGCTGAAGGGGAGGTAGGCAGGGGGATGGGCACTGAGGAGGGCACTTGAAGGGATGAGCACTGGGTGCTATACTATATGTTGGCAAATAGGACTCCAATAGAAACGAATGATAATAAAATCTCCATTACTTGGTTAAAAAAAAAAAAAGGCTGTGGTGAAAGGTGGGGGAATTAACGGGCATTCAAATGTCAAGATCAGGAGCATAGGCATAGTATCAGTGACATGATGGAGCCTACTCATACAGCTCGTGCAAGCCATTGTTAGCATCTCTTCCCAAATCTGTGTTCAGTGATATCTCATTTGTAGCTGGAAACCAGATATACTGGGGATACTCATACAGCAGAAATTTTGCAAAATTTGCATATCAGGATTCTTCTTCCCAGAGAGCCATCATTTGTAAAACATTTACCACACCCAGCTGCAAAGTATATTCAAAAAACAGGGAGAATATTAAAGTCAGAGCACAGAGAATAATAGATGAAGTGGAAAGATACGTGGCTAGAATTAGACTTTTAGGGATGGTGTCTATCATCAGTATTTAATATATATATAATATATATATATATATATATATATTCACTTGGTTTTTGCAACTAATGGTCTGAATCACGGGGTTAGATTTAGAGGGCTTTTAAACCTATGGTAAGAGGTTGGTATTTATACTAAGTCAAAGAGGAGGAGAGGATTCTGGGAAGATGGCAGAGTAGGAAGCATTGTCCATTAATAGGGAATTGGCTAAATAATTTATAATATATAAGTATAATTGAATATAATGGAAATGATGAGGAAGATTTCTTCAGAAAATTACATGGAAAATATGCCAAAAGAATGTATGAGAAAGAAATCTAAAAAGAGAAAAAAGTTAATGATCCAATGAATTGATTTCACTGACCCTTAAAATATCATACTCTGTAATTATAAAAGAAAAAAAACTTGGATTTAAGATATTCTTAATAGAGTTTCTATTTATGATAAATGTGCTGTTTTCTTTATATATTTTTTTGAAATATTTTATTTACCCTTTGAACACATGCTTGTAGACACACACAGGTTGAAATTTTAGTCTCCTCTAACACTGAAGATACTAGTGTACCATCTTCTGGCTTTCACTGCTACTGTTACAAAATCAGCTATCAGTTAAGTGGTATTTGTTTAGAAGTCATCTGTATTTTCTCTCTGGTTGCTTTCAAGATCTTTTCTTTGTCTTTGGTTTTTCACAATTTTGCTACAGTGTGTCTATGTTAACTTCTTTTTATTGATCCTCTTTGGGATTCCTAAGACTTCTTGAATGTAAAGATAATGAACTTTTATGAGTTCTGGAAAATTCACATCCATTAACATCCCAGTATTGCTCCTCATCTACCTTCTCTATCCTCTCTTCTTGGTACTTGATTAGTTACCTACTAAATGTCACTCCATCTCCCAAACTTCTTAACCTTTACAGTATTTTCTATTTGTTACTCTACTGAGTCTAAAGAATTTCTTTAAATTTGTCTTCCAGATAACCAATTCTCTCTTCATTCTTTATACTCTATTTTACCCATCCTTGGGTTTTGGTTTTTCTTTTTTTTTCTCTTAGTTTTAATTATTGTGGGATTTTGCTGTTGCAAATTCACATGGTGAACGTGCAACCACCAATAGGATTTTATTTAGGGAGAAGGCCTAAATAAAGGTGATGAAGGTTAAATTGAGGGCATGTGATAAGAGTCCCTAATCTGATAGGGTTGCTGCCTGAACACCAGAAACACCAGAGTTCACTCTCTCTGCCATGTGAGGACACAGCAAGAAGGTGCTGTCTGCAAACCAGGAAGAAAGTTCTCACCAGGAACCAGAGTAGCATACACTTTGAAGTTCCCAGCAACCTGAAACTTGAGAAAATAAATTTCTGTTGTTTAAGCTAACCAGACTGTGGCATTTTGTTATGGTATCCCAAGATGACTAATAAAACTCTTAACATCATTTTTTAAATTTATTTTTAAATATTGGATAAATTTGTTTTGAAACAATAATTTCTGTATCTGCCTTCTTTGTGGGTCTGATCCTTTGGGTTCTTATTTCTGATGACTCTTACTTATGATGATTTTTTTCATGTGTATTTTGTGATTTTTAAAATGTTTAGTTTGTATTCATTGGTACTCAACAAACAAGAATTTTTATTGGCCTGGGTTTAAATTTCCAAGTAGTTGATGTCGGGGATCATGATTAATTTAAACTGAATTTCCTACTTTATTAAGGGAAGTTTTCTCCATTTATTCAGTTTGGCTGCTCTTTTTGAATCTGCTGAGTTCCCACAAATACTAATGATTTTGTTGTTGTTGATATACATATACTAACCAATATTAATCAGTGTTGGAAACTCATGTATTATGCCCCAGTAAGTATACAGGTCATTATGAGATTTTTTTGAATGAGAAAGGCTTCTTTGAATAAATAAAGGTATAATTGTATACTTCTGGGTGTGAAGAGTAGGCAGGCATAGAACCACAGCAAATTTTCCAACACAGTGCCCTAATGTGCCTCATAATGTGGAAGCTGAAGTAAAACACTCTCTTTGAAACTTTGAAAGTTTGCAGTTTCAAATCACATATCTTTCATCTTTTTTCTTGGAGGCACTGAAATCTTCTCAGCCTAGGTCTTTTTCATGATTCATAAAGGGAAACAGCCTGCCAAGTGTAACCTCTGTATCTGATTTATTAAACATGGTATACATCCAAATTCTCTCTACGTTAAAGTCATTCAACTTACTTTAATGGCCATCATATTAGAGTTATGTCCATTCATAACAGACAACAGCTGTAAGCCTTTAGTTTGAATTATGGTACTTGCGAATTTTCATCATTAAAGACTAGGACTTGGAGGCCTCTGGATTTTGCAAATCTATCCTAAAATGGCTGGCTTTCATATTAGAAAACTATAAACTTAGAAAATTATAAGGAAACATAAAATCAGAGAAAAAGTTACTTGATCATGAGTGATGATCCAAAGTGGATCCAGTTTGGTCAGCCTCCACCCACTGATCTCTTTTCCCTGTTCCTATCATGATTTATTGGTCCTGAGGATAATGACATAAAATAATTTTGTTCTTGTTTAAACTCACTCATAAGTAATATGATACTGAGGGCTATCATAGCCACATTAGGATGCCAGATTAGGAGAAGGAAGGTTTAGCCAAAGGATGGTCTTCAATCTCTGCCTAAGGACATTCCTATTCCCTTAATCAGAAAAATAAATTTGCACTTGTCCTCCAGTGCTGGTTAACAACATTCTTCTGGAACTATGGACTTACAGGAGTCTGTGTCCCAGACTTATTGAGCACCCCTAGTTGGCAGCTCACCCTAAGAGACTACAGGTTTTTCTTTATTCTATTTCTTGCCTCTCTCTTGATTCCTTTAGAACCCACTGTGTATCATGGTCATAGTACTGATTCTGCAGCAGAATATCAAACTTTGTTTACCTTTATAACGATGTTATATCTTTTTGTAATGACTTACAACACAATGCAACTTCAACAGGGATAATTATTATCATTATTATTATTATTATTATTATTATTATTATAAATGTAGGGGATAAAAGTTCATTTAGGAAATAAGTGATTAAGGAATCTAAAATGAACTCCAGGGTATAAATCAAATCTAACAGCTATTAGGACATATTTAAAAAAAACAGTAATTGTTAAAATACTATGATTCTGATATAGATAGAAATGTACATCTGTGGAACTGAATGAAAAGGCAAGAAGTAGACTCAATTGTTTAGATAAATAGGTAGATAGATAAAGTTAAGTAGTGCTAAGGGGTGACTTTGGGAGAGGGCTGATTAATCCATTAGACAGACTAGGTACAGATTAGTGGCCCATAAAAAATATTTTAATTAAGGTGTTTTAAAATAAGAAAAGGAGAATTATATAATGAATCCACCCAAAATTATATCTCACCATTATCAAAAAATATGAAAAAAAATTCTAATCTTTTTTAATGGAGGAGGAGCCCATGAATGCAAAAGTGTCTTAAGCCCAAAATAATCACAATGGGGTCCTGCTCTGGAGAGCATTAGCCTTTCTGTAGTCATAATCTCCATTGTAGTCATTCACCATCATAAAGTTACTAAACAACATGCAAAGTCATTGAGAATAATGTGCTTGCTGTAGAAATGCACTTCAGGATAAGACGCCTTCCCTCCCTTTGAATAAGAATGTTCCTATATATGGGATCCCTGGGTGGCGCAGTGGTTTGGCGCCTGCCTTTGGCCCAGGGCGCGATCCTGGAGACCCGGGATCAAATCCCACGTCGGGCTCCCGGTGCATAGAGCCTGCTTCTCCCTCTGCCCGTGTCTCTGCCTCTCTCTCTCTCTCTGTGTGACTATCATAAAAAAAAAAAAAAAAAAGAATGTTCCTATATATCTGACATATAGACTCTAAACATGCACTAGATTACAGTTTGAGGAAACATCTAATTATATCTAAAGTACAGTTTAAAATTACAAATTTTATAAATAACTTAATGATCATAAGTTGCATGTAAGAGAATTGAGCGTTTTTATATGTTTACTCAGATAATAGTTTCTCGTCTTTGAAAGAATCCTAAAAGGAAAAGACCATTATAAGACCTCAGTACAAGAACCAAATAATTATAGTGAAAAAGGAATCGACAAAAACTATTTTGCTCAAATGTTAGAGAAGTGGATTATTAGTTATATAAAAAATTTTTAATTTTTTTAATATATAAAAATTTTAATTCTAATATATGTCAGTATCATCAATACCCCCATAAAAGGCAAATAACATAAGTACACACAGTAAGCACAGAGGGGAAAGTACACATAGTAAGCACAGAGGGGAAAGGGTTCAACCTGTAACATATTTCAAATTAAACAACAAAGTATGTTTTTATATCTTTAACTCGGCAGGGAAGATGTGATATAACATTAGCACCATTGTTTACTCTGAAACTGATGAAACTTTTGAGGGGTACAAAACAGGAATATGGTAGTATGTACTGAAAACCATAAAAAGGTCCATGCCCAGACACAGTACTTTCATCCCTTGTAACTTACAGGAGGAGGTAATTCACAAGGAGGCTGCTGCTCTTCACTGTAGCAGCCTCCAGGTTAACAGCAGAAATTGACAACATCCGGGACGTCCAACAACAGGGGCGGTAAAAGCAGTGACATAAACCACAGTACATTAACCGATAAAATATTCTGCGGCTCTCACAATAATTATGAAGAACATGAGACAGCCTGAGGTGTTGTTCGAAACACCGCTTGGTAAAACAAAATGTCCGATTACGGAGGTGTTTGATTTTTAGCTCTGTGAGATATCCCAGTGGGGAGACAAGGACTCGGGGGCAGCAGAGAAAAAGAGGCTGAGTTTGCTCCTGCTCCTGCTCCTGCACTCACGAAGCTGGTGAAGTTTCTTTCAGCACAGACACAACCCTCCACCCCCATGGTTGCCTCTCTTTTTCCTTGCTCCTCCTCACCCTTTCACTGAGTGGATTCATGCTGCTCCAGGACGCCCATGTCACTCAGCATGTTTTGTATTCACGCCTGGGATACAATAATGATGACACCATCCCCTCTGCTCAGGGGGCTCACAGTTTACACACAGATGGATGAGGGAATAGTTGCAAAACAGTAGAGAAAGCCATAAAGTGACAAGGGAAACAAGGAAGCTAAATGAGAACCGGGACCCTTAGGGGGTCACATGTTTTATCCCTTCAAAGGAATTTTGCATTTATTAGATGCTCAGGGAATCTGCTCTCTTAGTTACCCCCTGACCCCCCACAGAATAAGGTTTCCTGTGCTGGCTCCTCCACCTGAGGTGAAAATGCTCAAGTCTCTCCTCCAAGGCAAAAGTCAAGCTTTCACCTCCCCACTCCCCACCCATCATCTATTCTATAAGCTCTGCTTCCCTTTCAGTCACAAGCACACTCATTTCTAATGCCCTACTGAGCCGTCACTGCTTAGCCCGCTGCGAGTCCAGTTAGTCGTGATCATGACAAGCACGAGAGAAGGGGTACGGCTCTTGCAGCCCAGGGAGAGGAAGACAGAAGTGGCAGAAAGAAGGATGAACTCAGGGTTCCAGAGCAGAGACAAGCCGCCACATCTAGAACATGGTCACACAGATGGGAATGGCAGGAATTGAACCAGGAAGTGTAGGCGAGAGCCCCACCACATGGAGTCTGTGGGTCTGAGTCAACTTTGAAATTACTAGAGACCATGGGGTTGGGACACAGCTCTGCTTTCTTACCCCTCCCCCCAACAAACGGCTTGCACAGCATCTTCATCAACCTTCATCCTCACAGCAATAATTGGAAGTAAGTAGATGAAGTGATGATACTCCCTTTAGAGGTGAGGAAAATGACACTTGACCAAGGCCACATGACTGCTAAGAGAAAGAAGAGGGGCAAATGAGAATATTAATTGTCCTGGGAGCTCAAGAGATAAAGAGTTATGGCCCTTTCCTTGCCACTAATACATGTAGGGAACTTTCCCTCTTGGCTTCTCGCTTCACCTGAGAAGCTGTCCTATCTACTCTGAAGTGATAAGATCTCTCCCTTCCCTTCCAGCCTCCTTTCCCACCCCCCCACCCCCAGCATGCTAACCCTGATGCCCAGGCCACAAGCTGGATCAAATTAATCAGAATCTGGAGGAGGTGCTAAAACCCAGGTACCAGCATTTTGCACAGTCCCAGGAGATGCCAATGGGCAGTTAGGGTTGAAAAGCAACAATGAGGAGCCCGCCAGAGTCCGGCTTGAGGGCCACCCAGATCCACCTCACCCTGTGCCCTCCTCCTTATCTTCTATCACCTCTTCCCCAGAGGCCAGCTCCCTGTCCTAGGGCAGCTGTTGAAGCTGCAGGCAGGCCACACCCCTTAACTGCTTTCAGTTTTTACTGTCCACCCTCTGCTCCCTACCTTGACAGGCCTAATGGATTCTGCAGATTCAATAACCCCAGGCCCCTGGAGCTGTCCTGGGTTTAGCTTGCCACACAATGCAGCAGTGGCCCTTGCTCCTGGTTCTAACTAAGTAATTCAATGTAAATAGCCTCCCTTTCCTCCTGAGCCCAGGCTCCTTTAGTCACATGGAGGTGAGCAAGGGCAGTCTTCAGTGGGACGCAGGAGCAGAAAAGAGCTGCTCATATGCAACAGTGGTTGCAGCAGCCACAGCAGCCCTCGGCTCCAGTGAGAGACACAAGGCTCCAAGTCCTTCTTGTAGACTAGCCACTCCTGATCATGGAGGGTGGGATTTTCCATTTGGGAGGGCCCCCAGGGGAGTACTAGAGGGCTTCCCTCTTCCCTGTTCACTTCATCCATCCCCTCTCCCTGACCCTCATCCCTGGGCTCTGTTCTAGTCTCCCAGAGGATTCCTTATAGTCTTACTCCTCCTCACATTAGGAGAGAGGTTCTCACTCTTTCCAACTCTTCCTATGGGCTCAGGTATCTTCCCCAGTATACGGGAGGATCCAAGTTAAGTTGGTGCCTTCCTGGGATCCAGGACTCTTGAGTGAAGACAGGTTATCTACTAGAGAACATTATCCATGTCCCTAAACTTTTCCATCCTCAGGTATGCTGCACGGGGTTATCTCCTTCACTTATACATTATTAATCCACTTGTTTATTTATACATTATTAATTCACTTATTCAATAGATAGTTATTTTCACCATGAACAAGGTGAATCCCATGTTTCTTGGACAAACCGCTTAAGGTTCAAGAGCAGAGATGAATATGGTACTTGGGGAGATATTCACTAGGGATGCAGCTCAGATGCCACAGATATATTCTCCTTCCCTCGTCAATATGTTCATGTTTGTTTTCACTTAGTCATGGGAGATCATAGCAGTTGCAGTATGCTTGAAGGAGATTTCAGAAGGAAAGAGAATTGACTTGTGGCCGTTCCCCTGGTTGATGTACAAATATACTGGATGGGCTGGGCTGTCCGGGTCTAGGACAGGAAGCAGGAAGAAACCATGACAACGAGAATGCTGTGTGAGCCCCACGGACTAGGCCAACAGAAAAAAAAAAAACTGTTTGTGGGCATACTGTGCTGCTGGAAACCGGAAACTCCCAACCAGCAGCGTATGTACAACACTGCGGGAAATAAAGGAGGGTGTTGAGTATATTTCAGAGCTCCTGTGAGCACCTAAAGACTGGATCTCAGAATAGAACTGCCCTGCAGTTAGGAACAAGACATTAGTGGCTCCCCATTGCCTGGAACTGTGAGTTACAACCAAGGTAGGACCACTCCCCAAGATGAAGGGCCATTAGCCACTCCCTAGACCCCTGGAAACATTCCTCATGCCTAATCTTCAGGTAGAAAAGAACCATGATGACTCACTTCTAAATCATCTTTACTAATTGGAATGCATCAGAATCATTAATTATGTTGTCACAGAAAACATGGCAAAATGCACAGGCCACAAGATAAACCACCTGTTAGAAGGTGGAGGAGGGATGGTAAAGTATCTTGCACACGGAAAAGGCACTTTGAAACCAAAAAATGACTCAAGTCACTCCATAGCTTCTACACAGAGATTTATTCAGGGTAACTTATGACAGTGGGTAGATGCCAGACGAACAACAAAGGCATGACGCAGCTATTCTCTGCTCACTCTGGACCTCAATCCACAGCTCTTAAAGAGCAAGGGGGCATTAGGGCATTAGAGCTCAAAAGGTATTTATGTAAGGTGGCACCAGTGGTACACCAGTTCCATGGCTGCTAGTTATCTAAAGTGGTGCCTTCTGGGGGCCACTTTGGGACGATCAGAACAAGCCTCTCTGTATTCTGGTAAGGGGATACATTAACCTCCGAGAGGCCTGGAACACATAGCACTTAGAGAGGGCGTTGTGAGGACATGCAGAAGAGGAAGGGCCAAGGATAGAGGTCAGCATTCCCGCACTCCTCCAACACCTAGCAAGGCATACAGAGCCCCTCACAACCTAATGGCAATCTACCTTTTAGTCTCCTCTCCAGCTTCCAGCCAGTCTTCTCCTTAATGTCCATTCTGTTCAGGAGCTCAGTGGTTTGGCTGATTTGAGTCCCTGTCCCCCAGCTGTAAAGATGATGTGATGATAGACTTTAAACATCACAAATTCTTACAGATGTTCCCATCAAGAAATGGGGACTTGTTGTGTCCAATATAATGTGACAGAAATTGTCACACTGTTCTCAAGAGTAGATGTCAAGAGGCCTTACAGCTTCTGTTCTCACTCTCACGGAATGCTGTGTGCATGATAGTGTGCCCAGGCTGGCTTGCTGGAGAGGAGAGAACCCAGACAGCCCAGACAAGGAGCAGAGCTGCGACCAACATCCTCTAGGACCAGCCAGGCCTGAGCTCACTTGCCAAGTGACTCCAAGTGTATGACTGAGCCCGGCCAATACCACATGGAAGACAGTGAGCCATCCCAGCTGAGTTCTGCCCAAATTCCTGACCTGCTGAATCATGACCCAATACAGTGTTGTGGTTTTGAGCCACTAAATTTTGGGGTATTTTGTTCGTTAGCAAAGTCTACTGGAAACAATAGAATAAGCCAATCAGGGCAAATCCTTCCCTCCTATCACAGTTGGTGCAGAATACAGACCTGTCCTCAGTGCAGGCTCAAGGAATCCGTGAGTATCTCAGGCCTTGGCTGAGAATGCCTGGTCAAAGCTATTCTTCCCTACTCTGCCTAGTGTGCTGGGGGGTGAAGCTGGAACAATGGCAGCCATTTGGCTACCTTAAAAGGACCCGGCCCAAGGAGGAAACCAGTACATGAAAAGTCTACAGAAGTCTACAGAAGAAGAAATGGAGCCAGAGCCTTGATCTACATCTGTAACTGCACTCAGCCTCACATCACCTCCAACCTTGTATAATTAGACCAGTCATAAATCTTCTTGATTGTTTAAGAGATTAGACCTAGGTTTTGGTGACTTGCAACAGAAAATGTCCACCTGACATGCTGCCAAGGCTCTAATACCCATTGTTTTCATGTCCACTTTATCCATGAAACTCCTAGGGGCGTCTGGGTGGCTCAGTTGGTTAAGCATCTGCCTTTGGCTCCGGTCACAATCTCAGGGTCCTGGGATCCAGCCCTGTGTCAAGCTCCCTACTCAACAGGGAGTCTGCATCTTCCTCTCCCTCTTCCTCTGCTCTTCCCCTCCACTCGCACTTGCTTTCTCTCAGATAAAATTTAAAAATTTTAAAATATATACATCAAACCCCACTTCACAACAAAACCTTGAAGCAGAAGCATAAAATGGAAGACAATGAGCTTGAAATGGCGGTGGGGCGGGGGGGGGGGGGGGAGAGTCCAGAACCCTAAGTAATAGCAATTTCTTAACTCCCTGTATGAGCTTCCAGCAGTGAGTCCTGCTGACTCAGGATATTACAGACTAGAAACAAACAACCTAAACTCAAAGAATGTCAGATTTCATTTCACATACTATAAAAACTGATATCCACTCTCTCTCTCTGTGTGTCTCTCACTAATAAATAAATAAATCTTTCAAAATAAAAAATAAATAAATAATAAACTGGAAAAAAAAACTGATATCCAGAAATCTAGAATCAACTGCCCAAAGTCTCACAGTTTTTTCATTGACAGAATTGTAGCTAGCATATGCCTCGATTGTACAGTGACCACATCTCTGAGTCTGTTCAGGATGGTCCTGGTTTACCCCGGTCACTCCTCTGTAATTATTAATAGCTTCCATAGTCCCTGAAAAAACGTCTGATTTTACAATAAATTATATGGTTACCTACTTACTGGGTAACGTTCCTAAAAGTTAAGTTTGGAAGTTGTCAGTGAAGGTGATTTTGTTGTAAATAAGATAAAATATAAGGTAAAATATAAACTGAATTCAGTCATAAAGAAATTGATTAGCTCATGAGGAAGGTGGGAATGGCAAAAAGCTTGGTTTATTTTAACTTGTCTGATTCACAGGCAACTTTCCCTAATAACTGACTCCACTTCACTTTGGCAAAGTGATTATTGGCAATGCTTCCTCACCCATACTCTGTGATACATACTTCCTTATTCCTATTACAGAAAAAAATGAAAGTTTCTAACATGCCCTCTGAAGAGCAAAGAGGTATATTTCCCAGAGGCTCCCAGCAAATGAACCCTCAGGCTCTTTGATGCAATTTTGATAACATGCCCATCCCTCCATCAAACTCTGGGGCCACAGAGCAGAGTTACCCTCATCTGAATCACATGTCCTGTCTTAAAGGCCAGCAGTAGAGTCAGTTTTAGCAAAAAGGGCTGGGCTGGGTAGGGTTGGCATTAATACCGAACAAATCTCAGGAGAACTGACAAGAGAAGGGGAAGTGGATATTAGGGAGTCACCGCTTGTCCATTCAGTACAGGGCTTGTTGTCTTCAAAAGGTACATGGGATTTCTGCCATTAAACAATGAGTGCTCCATCATGCAACCCCAGAGGGTGGTCAGCCAGTTCTGGCCAGTTCCCAATATCCTACCATCAGGTTGGATGGTTAAAGAGCACAGTGGGGCTGAGGGCATTTCCCTGGGTACTGACCATCTGGGGCTGGAATCAAAGTGGGCCAGAGCATCAGGCACACCTGGATCTGATGCCCACTCTGCCACTCACTATGTAACCAGGTTTGTGGCTTAACCTCTGTATAGGTCTCTGATTCCCCCATGTAACCGGGAGGAAATTCCTACTTCATCATGTTTGGAAAGAATTAAAAAACATCAAGCTGTTAAACTTTCTAGCACAATGCTAAATACAAGAATAATCAGTATCTTTTCTTTGAGCCTTAATTACTTGTTACAGACGGAACAGAATCTGAACAAAGGACCTGTAACAGCCTAAGGCATTGATTTTTACCAAAGAGAAGATCCATTACCTGAGTATGAGACACAGCTTGGGCCTCCATCCCCCGTTCCCCCCTGCATACATGCTGACAGATTCATGGTGTTTTGGTATCTGTTTTCTGGACTGGGCTGCCATCCCTGTCAGATTCCTTCCTTGGTGTGTATTAATTAATGAATTAATGATGTCACAGTCTTCTTCAAGAATAGTTCCCTTTGGATTCCACACCTTGGTCTCTACGGATGCCGAATCCCAAGCATTCAATGTGGGGTTATTCATTTTAACCCAAGGTCCTGCGGAGAGGCTCACTTTAGTCCCCTATGAATTTAAGCATCTTCCTTGGCTATCCTTTCTCTTGATGGAGATGGTCAAGTGAGCTTAAGGGTGTCAAGTCCTTTCATAGAATTCAAAACACAATGCAGATAGGGGTATCATTATATAGGCACTGCTAGAGGAGCAACTTTTCATGAACCCCAAGTCAGACTGGCTTCCTTCCTCCCCTCCTACTCTCCTTCTAAATGGACGCTACAGCCAAGCTTTGTTGGAATCTTTAAAAAAAATTTTTTTAACTTTTAAATAAATTTAGATATACAAAAATGTAAATTTGTACAAACAGTTCCTATATATCCTATCCCAGTTTCTCCTGGGTTTATCAATTTTATAACCACCATCTATTTACCAAAATTAAGAAATTTAACATTGTTGCAATAAAATTAACTCTAGTATAAAATTATTCAGGTTTCACCACCTTTCTCCACTAATATCTTTCTGTTTCAGGACAACACATTCCATTTGGTCCCTTCCGACTCTTTCAGTATTTCCTTGTTTGTCATGACCTTGATACTTTTGAATATACTGGTCAGGTATTTCTTACATTGTCCCCCCAATTTAAGTTAGATGTTTTCTCACAATTAGATAGAGGTGATGGATCTTGAGAGAGGAATATCCCAGAAGAGATACTTCTCTTCAATAGTGTCAGGGAATCCAAGATAATAATATGTATTTCTGGTGATATTAACCATAAGTGCTTGGTTAAGGTATTAGCCGTGAGGCTCCTCCATTCTATTTCCATATTCTGTTAGGTGAGAGTCACTAAGTTCTGCCCACACTTAGGGCCACATGAGCACTTGCTTACTTTCTGGCTCTACATGAAGCTCGACTCATCTTGTACTCTCCCTTCCCCAATCCTAGAATCAGCCATTTCTGCAAGGATTCCTGCTTCATTTGGTTGGAGAAGTTTTTAGAAACCAGTATCTGAGTGCTGCATCTTTCAATCAGCTTAAATGTCAAAGAACACAACTATTATCATAGGTTATCGATTCCCTCATCTCTTTAACTCTTGATCTTTTCATTGAATGATCTCCTATCTTGCTATTCTACCTCTCAACACACCTTTATTTATTCACTCACTCATTCATTCAATGTTGAGATCCTACTATGGGCCAGGTATTCTTTTCCTTGATACTCGTGATGCAGCTGTCCTCTAGAGAGTATATGTACCTACTGTCTGAAGTGATAGCTCTGCTGAGAGAAAAAGAAAGATAGTAATTAGGCAAAGGGGAAGGGGAGGAGGAGAGGTAAAAGAATGGAAAATAAACATATGTGTAATACAAGCATGTGCCCACAGGGACACTTAAAGAATCAGGATGATTGTTTTTAATCCTATTGTTTAATTAGATAGTATCATTTAGTATTCGACAAAAGCCCCGCTGTCGACCAGTTGTACTCATCTGGAAGAAGAGGCAGGGAATTTATAAAATCTCTAACCATCTAATAATGCTACATGAAAGAAACTAATGGCCAAAAAATCAAAACAGCAGAACCAATGAGATACACAAACCAACTATTGTCCCAGAGCAATTGCCTAATAGTTCAAATCAGTGCATATGGAGAGAGTAGCCTCTGTACAATCATCACAATGCTATGTGCAAGGGATGGAGAAGCAACCAAGAAAGGGATGACCCTGCTCTCAAGGTGCTCAGTCAGGTATGATGAGCATTATAGCCATCGGGCAGATAGCAAGAGGATTTAACCATCTCTGGGGTTAAAAAGCTTCCTAGAGAAAGTGGCACTAATGATGAGGCTTGAAGGAAGAGCATGAACTGATGAAGAGAAGAAACCAAGATCTGGGTGCTAATGTGCTACGTCTTGTGATTGGCTTAAACCTCAAGCGATCTATCTATTATCATTGTTTTGTGATTATTTCCCTAATCACTTTACTACTCCTAATCTTTTCCCTGAACAGGATCCTACACTGACTTTTCTCCAATATCCCTTCATTCATTCATTCATTTAACATTTTTTGAGAACAGAGGGGGAAAAAAGCATTCTAGATGGAGAACATAGCCTGTGGGAAGGCCAAGATAAAAAAAGAAAACAATGTGTGGTGTGTGCTCAAGAAACTGAAGGGAATGCATTACAGAGAGAGAGAGAGAGAGAGAGAGAGAGAGAGAGAGAGAGAGAGAGATTGAAGGCAGGCAGGCAAGCAGGCTAAAGAGTGGCAAAAAAATGAGGCTGGAGGGCAGCCCCGGTAGCTCAGCAGTTTAGCGCCGCCTGCAGCCCAGGGCGTGATCCCGCAGTCCCGGAATCGAGTCCCACGCTGGGCTCCCTGCATGGAGCCTGCTTCTCCCTCTGCCTGCGATTCTGCATGTGTGTGTGTGTGTGTGTGTGTGTGTGTGTGTGTGTGTGTGTGTGATGAAAAAATAAATAAATAAATCTTTAAAAAAAGGAAAAGAATGAGGCTGGAGGCGTGGGAATGCTCCAGGTCCCAGAGCTCCTGAAAGTCAGTTGAGGGTTTCAGACATTATTCCCAGGACAGTGGAAAGCCACAGAAGGGCTGAACCACAGAGTGAACAGACTGGGTCACCTGGCTGCAGTAGGGAGGAGGGCTTGGACGGAAGTGAGGCATTAACCTTGGTAAGATTTAGTAAGGTTAGATTCCTTTCTGCCTCACAGGCTTGGGGTGAGGATTAAACAAAAGGAACCCATACAAATTCCCTGGAAGGATATTTGGCACATGACAGACAATCAGGAAATGGTTGTTCAGTTCACCAATTCTGATTCTTTTTCATCTAATCTCACTTTTTTCTTTTATTTCCCTGATCACATTACAGTTAAAAAATTACCTTTTTAACTTTTTGCTGCAATTAAATTGAATACTGTGCTAGATACAGTGAACAAATGTGAATAAGACCTGCATCCTTAAGATATAGCTACAGTGAGCCATAACATGATGTGGCACGAACTACACTAGGCACATGAGCCGAAACTCTCAAAGGGTAAGGATGGCATCCTTTACCTCTGCCCTAATGTCAGGAAAAATATGCGGCACAGAGAACTTCAGCACAGACTTTTCAACTAAGTGGTGTATGCTCTAGAAGCTCAGGGGATAGCACTGAAATACTAAATTGTACTGAATGCTTAATCTCTTTGAATTTCATACAGGCTCACTGAGAACTATTGCTACTTTCTATACATTTTGTTAATTGTTTGGGATTATTTTGAGTAATGCTTTGTTTTACTTTTTATTTTTCATGAGAGTTTCTTATAAGTGATTAACCACATTTTCAAATTTAAAACTTTCCAAACATTGAAGACTATATAATAATATGAAAACACCAGATCTAGTAAGATGTTTAGTTTGACAATAATAAATTCTTTTTTTTTAATTTTTTTTTTTTTTTTTTTTTTATGATAGGCACACAGTGAGAGAGAGAGAAGCAGAGACATAGGCAGAGGGAGAAGCAGGCTCCATGCACCGGGAGCCCGACGTGGGATTCGATCCCGGGTCTCCAGGATCGCGCCCCGGGCCAAAGGCAGGCGCCAAACCGCTGCGCCACCCAGGGATCCCGACAATAATAAATTCTTAATTATCTATAGTATTTCCATCTGAATCATAGATGATATGAAGTAAATTTCATTCTCTGTTGCTGCCTTTCTCACCACCTACCTGCACCCTGGCCACCTACCCTAACCCCTAGCTGATGTGTGTCTAGAAAATCAGAGCAATTTTATCCTAGCCAAGCAATACATCAATGAACTGGTAAGAGAATCCTTTTTTTTTAGATTTTATTTATTTATTCATGAGAGACACACAGAGAGAGAGAGAGAGGCAAAGACACAGGCAGAGGGAGAAGCAGGCTCCATGCAGGGAGCCAACATGGGACTCGATCCTGGAACTCCGGGATCATGCCCTGAGCCGAAGGCAGACACTCAACCACTGAGCCACCCAGGCATCCCTGTAAGAGAATCCTTAAAGTTGGGTAAAGTAAGTGATGGTGGGGTCATGACTAACATGGTTTTATTAATATCTGTAGTTCTTTATGCTGTATGTGTATGATTACATACAGTTTCTATGCTAATGCATTTTATTTCTCTAAGGTCAGTCAAAAAAATGAAATAGGCAATCATGTTGCCTATGGGAATACTTAGCATTATAGTGGGAAAGTTAAAGGCAAAAGCTGTTTTAGTTCTGTGTTTATGGTTCTTCAGATTCCTATGGTGTGGAATTGAACTTGGTCATATTGCTTGCATTTTTCAGAGAGTTTTTCTATCCCAGAGGAAAGCCATGGCTGCCTGTCCTCAGCACACTGTAATCGGTGGTTCCATATGTATGACAACTGTTCTGCACCAATATGATCACCCAGGGAGGATAAATATACTTTGAATCCCTACTGATGTCCTTCAAGTAGGAAATTCTGTTTTAAGGAAAACTTGAAAATTCTAATACTCTATAATAAAACTGAACTATTTTTATACAATTGAAAGTATTTTTATTATAAAAGCCAAATTCAAAGCAAGAATTTAAAAGTACAGAGAATGTAGAAAAGGAAATAGAAGTTCTTATTTCCCGATTCATTTCCTCAATCCCATACCTCAGAGGGATTTTTGGTCTCCTTTCAGAAATGTTTTTCTTTGCACAACTAGAAAATTGAAATATTTATTATATATATTTTTAACACAAATACGATCATTCTGTGTAGTTTTGTGTTTTTCATTTTTCCTTATAATTTAGATCTGTATCTTATTTTTAGTTCTTGTATAGTATTACATGTTTTATGTACCATATTTTACCTATTAATAATTATTACATTGTTTCTTTTTTCTTGCTATTAGAAATAGCATGGCAATGTACATCTTCCAACACACCTTTATCAAACTTAAGCATATATATCCATTATATAAATTCCAAGTGAAAACCCTACACTTCTTTGAAAAACACCCTTCAGCTGAATTAAATGCTCAAATACTCCCATAGTATAATTTAAGAAATTCAAGAAATACATGTGATATTGACATAACATGTTCTATATAATGCCCCACGTCTGGATCCCTGCTCAGGGGGAACCTGCTTCTCCCTCTCCCTCTGCTACTCACCCTGCTTGTGCTCTCTCTCTCTCTCTCAAATAAATAAATAAAATCCACTAAAAAATATTGTCATAAGTTCTCTGGTTCACAGTGTTAGCCACTGCACTTTCTCTGGCTTCCTGATTCATTTTTCTGCCCATGGCCAAAAACTGTGTCCTTTGAAAATAATGGCACTCTCTTTCCTAGAGACAATAGAGTCTTTTTATGGTGTTGATCAGTTTTTCTTGATTTTTTTTGGCGGGGGCGGGAGGGAGTCCTCTCTATCTCTTGGATATGAATGCCTGTTTCCTTCCCCAGATTAGGAAAGCTCTCATTTGTTCAAATATACTTTGTGGCGCTCTCTCTCTCTCTCTCTCTCTCTCTCTCTCTCTCCCCCTCCCATATCTTCTGTAATCTCAATAAGATGAATATTATTCCTTCTCAAATTGTCGCTTATTTCCCAAAGCCTCTCCTCATGGATTGTTAATTGTTCTTCTCTTTTGTCCTCAGTTTCCTTCCTTTTCATCAACTTGTCTTCTATGTCACTCACTCTCTCTTCTACCTCATTAACCCTAGCAGTTAGATCATCCATTTAGATTGCATCTCAGTTAAAGTATTTTTATTTTGACCTGATTAGATCTCAACTCTGCAGTAAGTGAACCCCTAGAGTCCTTTATGCTTTTTTCAAGAACGACCAGTAATTTTATAATTGTACCCTTGAATTGTATCTCTGATATGCTACTTAAATCCATATCCATTAGATCTGTGGCAGAGAATATTACTTTTTGTTCTTTCTTTTGTAGTGAATTCTTTCTTCTAGTCACTTTGTTCAGTGCAGAGTCAAAAATATCAACCACAACCTAAGTAAAATACACCCTAGATAATTCTGAAGAGATCAGAGACCAGAAAATAAAGAAAAAGGAGGAAAAAAGACCACAAAAGTGAAAAACAAATTTAAAAATTAGTAATAATTTGAAAAAGGGGAGGGTTGGAAGTGGTGGGAGAGAGAGAATATAGTCTCACAGAGTGGACCAAGAAGGCGATCCTCTTGGTTCTGAGTGTATTTTGTTCTGCATGTTAGAAGGTGCTAAATTCCAAATTTATATAAACCAGCAAGATTTATATAGAGAAACAACAGTAACAACAAAAACAAAAAGATGACAAAAGAGGAGGGCAGGATGGGAAGGAAGAGAGAATATAATCTCACAGAGTGGACCAACACAGTGCTCCACTTAGTTCTAAGTGTATTTTAGTTCGTATGTTAGAAGGTACAAAATTCCAAAATTATAAAACAAGACAAAAAATGCATGACTTATACATCTACAAACATTAAATTGAATATGTTGAAAGGAAGCCAAAAATGAAGAATATATCTATGAGATATAATTGTAAAAATATGAAAGTCAAAAAAAGGAAAAAACTTAAAAAGGAAGAGTTGATAAAATATTATAGTTAAGGAAAGAAAAAAGAAAAAATATTGGAAATTTTTAGCTTTGTAAGAAGCGATCAGTTTTCTTTCTGTAGCATTTTGGCTGTTCTCCCTTTACTCTCAGGTTGAATTCATAGGTGTTCAAGATGGTTTGAAAGTTATGTAGGGGGGATCCCTGGGTGGCTCAGTGGTTTAGCACCTGCCTTCAGCCCAGGGTGTGATCCTGGAGACCCGGGATCGAGTCCCGTGTCAGACTCCCTGCATGGAGCCTGCTTCTCCCTCTGCCTGTGTGTCTGCCTCTCTCTCTTTCCATGTGTCTCTCATGAATAAATAAATAAAATATTTTTTTTAAAAAAAGAAAGTTATGTAGGTAAGTTTGGGGGACCAGATGAAATGAAGACTCATATTCTTCTGCCATGTTGCCTCTCCTCCTTATTTGGATATTGATAAAGACATGTAATCCCAGGCCCCACCCTATCCCAACTTCATCTGAATCTCCTGGAATCAGGTCTGAGCATTGAATAGTTACTCTGCTCCTCAGGTGATTCTGATGCACTATGAGTTTGGGAACTAACTCTAGACTGTCAGAGTTTTCACAATATATATATTTTTTCCTTCATCTCACTGGTCAAGATCAACTTCCTTCAGGAAGCCTTCTATGATTTTTTTATCTACAAGCAAGATTTCTGTGCTTCCTTTTATCTACTACTTACCTTAATATCATATTAATCAAAGTGTGTCATTTTATATAACCATGAAATTAAATTGGTAGAAGAATGGAAAAGAAAATAACACAATGTGTTAGTTCTCTCCACATTGGATCTTTAGCTCCCACTTTATTATTAGTTCAAGTATTCTCTCACAGAACAACGGACATAGTAATATTCAAATGCGAATCTCGGGGATCCCTGGGTGGCGCAGCGGTTTAGCGCCTGCCTTTGGCCCAGGGCGCAATCCTGGAGACCTGGGATCGAATCCCACGTCGGGCTCCTGGTGCATGGAGCCTGCTTCTCCCTCTGCCTGTGTCTCTGCCTCTCTCTCTCTCTGTGACTATCATAAATAAATAAATAAATAAAAAATAAAATAAAAATAAAACAAATGCGAATCTCTATGTAACCCACTCCCTGGCATGAATGGTCCTGGGATACAGTTTCTGGGAGCATAACACAGCTCAAATTAGAATGAGCCATGACTAAAGATATTTTACTTATAAGATTTACATAACAAAACTCTTGACCCAAAACTTTAGAGAATTTAATTAATAATAAGAATTTAGGTTTACAGCAAAGATCTAGCTTCTAAGCCCAGCTGCAACATGAGGGTAATTTTCAAAAAGTTGCTTCACTGGGACACCTGAGTGTCTCAGCGATTAAGTATCTGCCTTTGGCTCAGGGCGTGATCCTGGAGTCCCAGGATGGAGTCCTACATCGGGCTCCCTGCATGGAGCCTGCTTCTCCCTCTGCCTGTGTCTCTATGTCTCTCATAAATAAATAAATAAAACCTTAAGAAAAAAAGAAGTTGCTTCACCTTTCCACTCTAGATTTCATCATCAGTAAGGGAAAATATAATACCTTGTATGAAATAGTAACAATTATAATTATTATGGTTGCTATTATTATGATCATTAGGTGCTACGCTGAATCCAAGTGAATAGAAAAACAAAATAAATTGTTTTATTATTATTTTATTATTTCTCATCAATTAAAGAAAAATTGGTGATCATGCAACTATCACCACTTTTAGTCATAATATGGACCAGCATGAATATTACATCTCCAGAAAGAAGAAAAACTTGTGGTTCTAGTAAAATATTTTTTCAGGGGGAGGTAGCAAGATGGCAGAAGAGTGGGAAAGCTCATTTCAGCTCGTCCCTTGAATTTAGCTAGATAACTACCAAAGCATTCTGAAGACTCATGAATTCAACCTAGGATGTAAGAAAAGAATATCTGGAACTCTACAAGTAGAAAAATGACCACTTTTTGCAAGGTAGGAGTCGCAGAGAAGTGAATCTGAGGGGAGATATGAGAAGATAAATGGCAGAAGGGAGGCAGCCTTCAAAAGCTGGCTACTGGAAAGTGATAAAGCCCTGGAAAGCAAAACTGGAGCCCTTAGAAATCTGCTCCAGTGAGAGACATCCTCCCTGAAAGGGGCTCAGATGGTAAAATCGGCAGAATTCTAGGTGAGACGGTGTGGTCTCAGAATCCGTGTAGCCACAGAATTAACAGGGGTGCCTGAGCTGGTGGAGTGTCTAAGCGGTTGAGTGGGGTCTCAACTTGGCTCACCATAGACCCAGAGCTGGGCAAACGGGGTGACTGCTCTCCACCTGGAGAACCTGTGGAGGAGTGGAACAAGGGGACCTTCTGTTACCCCCCAGAGTGGTAGAGTAGGTGTGCACACGACCCAGTGACTGCTCTCAGTGTCAGCACCCTACAAAGTACAGTAAGGCGAGACACTCTGACTTTCCTAGAAGGACTGGTGTGGGCAAGCACCGCAGGAGTCTGCAGACCATGGCACACTCAAAAGTGAAGACCACTTATCCCTTAAGATTTACTGAAGAGAGGGAACTGTGATGTTTCTGCTCTGGCGCTGGAGATCAGGGCATGGCCATTTATATTTGGATCCTCTAAAGAGGCACAGAAAGCCTTCAAGGAACAAAAGCCACGCTGAGGACCAGCTTACACTGAGCCTGGCCCCCTGGCAAGGGCTGGTACAGTTCCACCCAGGCAAAGACACATGAGAAGCAGTGAAGCAGGCCCTTCCTCCAGAAGACTGACTGGAAGAACAGGTGCACAGCAAATTTACAAACCCCACCAGACGAAAATCCCAGCATTAGGGGAAAATAGTATATAGTATATAGAATTCAAGGGTTTTTTTTCTCATGATTCGTTTACCTTTCAATTTAAAATTTTCCATTTCTGGGAAGCCTGGGTAGCTCAGTGGTTGAGTGCCTGCCTTCAGCTCAGGTTGTGATCCTGGAGTCTCAGGATTGAGTCCCACATCGGGCTCCCTGCATGGAGCCTGCTTCTCCCTCTGCCTATGTCTCTGCCTCTCTCTGTGTGTCTCTCATGAATAAATAAATAAAATATTTTTTAAAAAATTCCATTTCTTTCTTTTCTTTGTTCCCTTTTCAACTAGTTTCTTATTTCATCAACTTTGTTTTTAAGTCTTTTTTAACTTCCATTTTTACATTTATATTTTATAGATATATACTTCATTTTCACTACATTCCTATATATATATACTTCCTTCCTACTATATATACTTCCTTCCACTACATTCAATTCTATGTGTGTGTGTGTGTGTGTGTGTGTGTGTGTGTGTGTGTGTATTGCTTTTTTTTACAGTTTACAGTTTTGGGATTTAGTACTTTTTTTTTTTTTTTTTTGGATTTAGTACCTTCTAACACACAAACCAAAATAACTCAGGAACAAGGAGATTACCCTATTATGTCCACCCTGTGAAATTATATTCTCTTCCCTCCCTTTTTTTTTCTTTTTTTTTTCTCTTTTGCTTTTTGTTTTGCTTTCTGACCTCATCGGATTTGTCTACTGTGTATTTTGGTTGGGTCATGGTTCATATTTTTTATTCTGTTCACTCATTCATCCATTCTTCTTTGGACAAAATGACTAGAAGGAGGAATTCACAACAAAAGAAAGAACCAGTCACAAAGGAGGGCACTTGATGGGATGAGCATAGGGTGTTATACTATATGTTGGCAAATCAAACTTAAATAAAAACAAATAAAAAAACAGAGATAATACTCTGCCACAGATCTAATAGATATGGGTTTAAATAAAATGTCAGAGATGGAATTCAGGATAATAATTATAAAGTTACTAGCTGGGCTCAAATAAAGCATAAAAGACACTAGAGAATCTCTTAGTGCAGAAATGAGATCTAATCAGGCCAAAATTAAAAATACTCTGAGATGCAGTCTAAATTGGATACTCTTAACAGCTAGGGTAAATGAAGCAGAAGAGAGTAAGTAACATAGAAGACATGTTGATGGAAAGGAAGGAAGCTGAGGAAAAGAGAGAAACAACTGATAGCTCATGAGGAGAGGCTTCGAGAAATCAGTGATACTGTAAAAAGAACTAACATCAGAATTATTGGAGTGCCTGAGGATGGAGAGAGAGAAAGGGCAGAGGTATATTTTAGCAAATCATAGCTGAGAACTTCCTTAATCTGAGGAAGGAAACAGGCATTCATATCCAAGAGGTAGAGAGGACCCCTACCAAAATCAATAACAATAGATCAATATCCTGACATCTAATAGTGAAGCTTGCAAATTTCAGAGATAAAGAGAAAGTCCTGAAGGCAGCTCAAGCGAAGAACATAGAGAAGCAGAAACATTAGATTGACAGCAGACCTATCCACAGAGACCTGGCAGGCCAGAAAGGGCTGGCATGATATATTCAGGGCATTAAACAAGAAAAAAAAAAATACACTCAAGAATACTTTATCCAGCAAGGCTGTCATTCAGAATAGAAGGAGAGACAAAGAGCTTCCAGGACAGAAACTGAAAGAATATGGGACCACCCAGCCAGCACTGCAAGAAATATTAAGGGGGAATCTTGTAAGTGAAGAGAGAGCCCAAAAGTAACATAGATCAGAAGGAAATAAAGACAATCTAGAGAAATAGGGACTTTATAGGTAATACAATCACACTAAATTCCTATCTTTCAATAGTTACTCTAAATATAAATGGCTAAATCAAAAGACATAGGGTATCAGATTGGATAAAAAAGCAAGACCCATCCATATACTGTCTACAAGAGACTCATTTTAGATCCAAAGTTACCTCCAGATTGAAAATGAGGGGGTAGAGAACCATTTATCATGCAAAGCTGTAATCATAAAGACAGCATGGTATTAGCATGCACAAAAACAGACACATAGATCAATGGAATAGAATAGAGAACACAGAAATAGATCCTCAAATCTATGGTCAACTAATCTTTGACAAAGCAGGAAAAAATATCCAACAGAAAAAGAGTCTCTTCAATAAGTAGTGCTGGGAAAATTGGAGAGCCACATGAAGAAGAATGAAACTGGACCATTCTCTTATACCCATACACAAAAATAGACTCAAAGTGGATGAAAGATCTAAATGTGAGACAGGAATCTATCAAAATCCTAGAGGAGAACACAGGCAGCAATCTCTGTGACTTTAGCTGCTGCAACTTCTTATAAGAAGAAAAGAGAAGGAAGAAACAAAGACAAGACAGGACAATGACAAACTTAGCTACATCAGTAATTATATTAAATGTAAATTATGGACTAAACACTCCAATTAAAGACAAAGATTATCAAATTGTCAGAAAAAAAAAAACACAAGACCTAGCTATAGGGTGTTTAAATATGTGGAAAGAAAAGAATGGGAAAAGATATACCGCAAAAACACTAACCATAATGCATCCAATTTGGCTATATTATTAACAAATAATCAGGCTTTAAGAAGTATTACCAGTGATTAAAAAAAAAAAGGACATTACAAAATCTTGTCAATTTGACAATAAGAAAAAAATTCTAAGTTTTAAATAATATAACTTCAAATTACAGCAAAATTTAACTGAATTAAGGAGAAATAGACAAATACACAATCATAGATGGAGAATTTAACACATTTAGCTCAATGCTGACAGAAAAAGCGGTTTAAAAAAAGCAGTATGTATGAGAGTTGAACAACACAATTAAGCAACTTGTCCTAACTGACCTATAGACAATGCTGTATTTAACAACTGCAGAATACGCAATCTTTTCAAATACATGTTGAACATTTACCGAAATAGAGCATATGCTGAACATAAGGCAATTCTCAACAAATTTCAAAGAATTGGAATCATAGAGACTATTTCTGTGACCACTGTGAACACAAATTAAAAATCAATAACTGAAAAATGATTTTAAAACACCCAAATATTTGGAAATTAAGCAATGGCTTTCTAAATAAGCCATGTATAAAAAAGAAATTATAATAAAAATGGAAAATATTTTGAAGTGAGAACAAAAATATGGAAAAGAAAAATTTGGAGGCTACAGCTAAAAATTATTATAAAAATTATGGCTTTAACTACATTTTAAAAAATGAAAAATTGAGAATCAGTTTCCTCAGTTTTCATCTCAAGATGCTAGGGAAAAAAGAATGCAAACCCAAAGGAAGGAGAAAAAAGAAAGTAATAAAGATAAGAACAGAAATTATTCAAATAGAAAGCACATAGAAAATAGAGAAAAATCAACAAAGCCAAAAGTTGTTTGAGGGAAGCCTGGGTAGCTTAGTAGGAAGAGCACGTGACTCTTGATCTCCAGGTCGTGAGTCTCACGTTGAGTGTAGAGATTACTTAAAAATAAATAAATAAATAAATAAATAAATAAATAAATAAATAAACAAACAAACAAACTTTTTAAAAAGTTGGTTCTCTGGGAAGGTTAATACAATTTACAAGCTCCTAACAAGATTGAGCATGACAAAAATAGAATAAACATAAATTACCAATATCAGGAATAAAAAGAGGAATATCACTAGAGATTCTAGAGAAAACAAGAGGACATTATGAATAATTTTGTGCCTGTAATTTTGATAATTTAAATAAAATGGGAAAATTCCTTTAAAAAGACAAGTTATCAAAATTTACACAGGAGGAAATGGATACTCTGAATAGTCCTATATTTGATGAAGAACTTGAATGTATAGTTTAAATCCCTCCCATGAAAGAAACTCCATGAAGGAAGAAATACCACCAATCAAATAAAACTTATTTGGGAAACAAACATTTCTCCATTTCCCCACTCATTAAATGAGGTTGATATAATCCCACCAAAACTCAAAAAAAAAAAAAAAATTTGCAAGCAAATATATCACATTGATATAGATGCAGTAATCCTATACAAAAAAAAAAAAAATCAAATCAAAATCATCCATATGGAAAAAAATAATAGTAATTGTGACCAAATGGTGCTTATTCCTGGATCATGAGGTTGGTTTTACATTTTTAAAAATCTATGTAATTTATCACATTAGCAGAATAAAGGAAGAATGACATATGATCATCTCAACAGATGTAGAAAAAGCATTTGATAAGATTTAAGACCCTTCTTGATAAAAACTCATAAAATTTAGGAGAGAATTTTCCTATTCCCATAAAAGATATTACTATCACCATATTTGACAGCCTAATAGTGAACTTTTACCTTGAGTTTGTAAAGATAACAATGATATCCACCGTCAGCAGTTTTTTTTCAATATTACACTAAAGAGCAACAAATGTCCCCCAGGCATCTCAGCAGCAATCAAGCCCCAGGGATTATGCCTACTTTCTAGGCTGAATTTAGATAGTCACAAATGAAAGACATTTCCAAGAGTTCTATATGAATTTTCTTTTTTAAGGATTATCTAACTCATGTGAAGAGCTCTTAGCGCACATATGGACAGTTCTCTGTTGCCACCTTCTGGTGATCAGCTGTTTTACCTGAGATTTACCCTCCTTAGGGGAGGAGTCTATGAGGGAGAACCACCCAGCAGAAACCAAATTAACTGGAAAGGAGAAAGAGACTGAAGCCTTACAACATGTTAGATAACATTGAACAACATCACTATTGAAATCTAGTCTCCATGTTAGGTCTTCACTTATTCAGAACTAGAAGTAGAAGTACTGGTTAAGAAGATGGACTCTGGAGCCAGATTACCTGAATTCTAAAGCCCAGTTTTACTATCTACTAGTTTATGACTTTGAACAAATTAGCCTTCCTTGCTTGGGTTTCCTCACCTGTAAAATAGGGATAACTGTACCTGCCTCATAGAACTTTTGTAAGGATTAAAAGTTTTAATCAACTATTTACAACAGTACCCAGCACATAGTCAACACTAAGCAAATGCATATTTCACAATCGTTCCAGCTAATTAAGAGATGTTGCATTTTGGGGACTCAGGTTAGAATATAAAAAGGGTTACACACATACACACACAACTTTGGAAAACAGTTTAGTAGTTTCTTATAAAATACAGAATTATATCATACTAGCAATGCCATTCCTTGGTTCAGCCCAAGAGAACTGAAAACATATATTCACACAAAAACATACACATGAACACATGAATACTCATAATAGATTTATTCATAACAGCTGAAAAGTGGAAACAATTCAAATGTCCATTGATCGATAAATGGATACACAAAATGTAGTATAGATAAATGATGGCATATTATTCAGCCATAAAAAGGAATGAAGCACTGATAATAATGCTACAACCTGGATGAAGCTTAAAAACAGCACTAAATCAAAGAATCTAGACACAAAAGGCCACATATTACATAATTCCATTTATATGAAAGCTCTAGAATAGACAAATCTATATAAACAGAAAGTGGATTAGTGGTTCTTTAATTGAAAACTTATGAACACACAAAAATCTTTATAAAAGTGGTTAAGGCACCTTTATTCATAATTGCTCCAAACTGGAAGCAAACAAAGATGTTCCTCAACAGGTGAATGGATAATGTACCATATAATGGTGTACTGCTCAGCAATAAAAAAGGAATGAGTTACTGATACATGAATAAACTGTGAGTTACTGATACAGGCAAATGTGTGAATCTATCTTTTTTTAAGATTTATTTATTATTTATTTATTTATTTATTTATTTATTTATTTATTATTTATGATAGACACACACACACACAGAGAGAGAGAGAGAGAGAGGCAGAAACACAGGAGGAGGGAGAAGCAGGCTCCATGCCGGGAGCCCAACGCGGGACTTGATCCCGGGACTCCAGGATTGCACCGTGGGCCAAAGGCAGGCGCTGAACCCCTGAGCCACCCAGAGATCCCCCGTGTGAATCAATCTTAAATGCATTTTGCTAAGTGAAAGAAGCCAGATCCAAAACACTTTTTATTGCATTATTTTATTCATATAACATTATGGCAAAGGCAACACTTTGGGACAGAAAGAAAACAATAGTTGCCATGGATTGGGAGAGAGGAGAGTTACTGTCTACCAAAGGGTAGACCGAGGTATTTTGGATCTGCTCTATCCCCTTGGGGGTGGTAAATACATGGCTATGTCTATGTCATAACCCACAGAACTTTTTAATACAGAAAGTGAGCTTTAATATATGAGCATTAAAAAAAATCAGCCAGGATGTTGGAGGATCCCAAGATTGAACACAGACTGTAAAAAATGTCTGACTATATGACATAAGCTTGCTGAAGTGGATGTAGGAGTAAAAAGAACTGGTCTAGAAAACTTTGGAAATTGTAAGGCTAAAGACAGAACGAACTGTGCATAAACATTGTACTCTAATTTGTAAGCTTGTTTCTCACATGGAAATAGGTTAACAAGGGATCCCTGGGTGGCGCAGCGGTTTGGCACCTGCCTTTGGCCCAGGGCGCGATCCTGGAGACCCGGGATCGAATCCCACATCAGGCTCCCGGTGCATGGAGCCTGCTTCTCCCTCCACCTGTGTCTCTGCCTCTCTCTCTCTCTCTGTGACTATCATGAATAAATAAATAAAAAATTAAAAAAAAAAAGAAATAGGTTAACAATTGTGAATGTACTTTATAATCATATTAGGGTTGAACCAAAAAGCAGAAGGTAGACAGGTTTCTTACTGTCAGTGAAAGAAGTTACAGATAAGCAAGTGGGGAAGTTGGAATAAATCCTGTGTTTCTGGATTAAAGTTGGAGAGTCAGTATGATGTCTCTGAGGTTA
This sequence comes from Vulpes vulpes, assembly GCF_048418805.1. Lineage (NCBI taxonomy): Eukaryota > Metazoa > Chordata > Mammalia > Carnivora > Canidae > Vulpes > Vulpes vulpes. The sequence goes on from NC_132790.1 coordinate 11,977,265, forward strand.
AGAGAGTACATTTCTGGACAGAGCTCCTGCCCTAATTACCTGCTTTCTTCCTATCCTGCCAAGCTGAGTCTACCAACCTAAAGAAGCATCCAGAAGGTCAACCTTTCCCTCTATCATGAAATCCTTAAAAGATGCCTGGGGCTCCCTGAGCATTCCATAGGTAAAGAAACCTCTAACCTAGGAGTCCCAAAGTGAGTCTCCCCAAGTCTCTTCAGGCCCCATTTCCAAGTTTTTCCAATCCTTAACACCTCCCTCAGGAAATATCTCTAGATACACCCTTTCTGATCTGTAGAGTTGGAGTGGGAGGGATGTTGCGTTGCCCCTTCCGCAGTCTTTGGTTTTGTCTCCTTCTTCCTATAAATTTAAATCTCCAGGGTCTACACTACTCTGCATTTGTGCATGCAGTTCCTCACAATGTCTTCCACAGTCCCTTGTGTCTTTTGGGGCCCTTTCTCAAGAGGTCGGGTGTGGCAAAGTGGCCACAGACCAGGCTTTTAGTGCTATCTTGTCTCTGTGTGACCTCAGCAAAGGAAACAGACTCTGATGCCTCTCTGATGCCTCTTGCCTCTCCACCAATGGACTGTCTTGAAGTTCAAAGGTGTCCATAAAGAGGAATGGTTTATAGGCTCTAAAGTGCAGGGACGGGTAGCCAGGCCTGAGATTTCTGGTTTTGCTGGGGGTGGGGAAGCCTTTGCCCCATTCCATGGGTCTAGTGTACCCAGAGGGATTTCTGTGGGATATGGCTGAAGCAGGGCTCATTATCTGCCTCCTCAGTTAGTGAGAAATCTGGGACCATCTTTCCCCATGCAAAGTTATCATTAATTTCAATAACCCAGAGAAATACACACATGCTCTGCATCTTTCTGGTCTTAGAGACATTTAATGACAGGTACAGAGCCTGAGGTTCTTCAGGGAGTCAGCCATGCCTTCAGCAGGAGTTGAGCATTACCACTTGAACTCAGATCTGGGTGCCTCCTCACCTGTTCCCCTGTGACTAAACCCCCGATATACCTATTTCCTGAAATTTCCTGCCACACTGCTCTAATCTAGGAATGCTTCCCAAAGGACATACCCCAACATTGAACCAAGCCAGGTTTCCACTAAACTGGACCTCTCAAGGTGCACAGGATGCAGCCTATGGTGCCCTTTGGCTTCTGAGAGCCTTGGACACAGAGACCTGGTGCCCCCAAATAGCTAGCAAGGGGAGTGACCACAGGTAGAGAGGAGGAGGAGGTTTAGAACCAAAAAGAAGCATGACTAGAATCAAGTGTACCCATGGAGCGACTTACAGCCTCTGAAACAGTCTCTGGATCAAAACAAGAGACCAGGAAAGACACAGACAGGAGCTGGTCTAACTGAAAGCCCAGGTGTTAGCCAGGTGGTAGGGAAAGTGGGATACTGGAGGTCTCACCCAGTACTGGTACCACCTCTCTTGGGACTACTGCTCTGCCCAGAACAGCATTGCCTAAGCGGCCCACAGAGTGGGGAGTGAAACCCACTGTAGTGCCTCTCTCCTAGAATAACAAATCACCTCCCCTCAGGGGATCCCTGGGTGGCTCAGCAGTTTAGCGCCTGCCTTCAGCCCAGCGCATGATCCTGGAGACCCGGGATTGAGTCCCACGTCAGGCTCCCTGCATGGAGCCTGCTTCTCCCTCTGCCTGTATCTCTGTCTCTGTCTCTGTGTCTCTTTCTCTCTCTCTTGGTCTCTCATGAATAAAATCTTTAAAAAAAAACTTAAAATCTTAAAATCTTAAAAAAAAAAGTCACCTCTCACTCCAGCCTACAACTACCTGGATGCTGCGTTCCAAACTCCTCCTGTCTATCCCTACCACACATTCCTCTTTCCCACCCACCCATTGGGGTGAGCCTCTCTGGAGGCCATCTGCACAGTTGCTCATGCCAGACCTTGTTAGCAGAACTCTGCTGGTCAGCCAGTACAGGCTAGTTTACCTATTGCCTCCATCTGGGCTAATTAAAGAGTCTGACACATCTGAACCCATCCTCCAGAGGAAGGCAGTAGGTGCTTCAGGACAGGAGGTTACCAAGTGTCTGCATTCAGCTAAGGACAGTCATTCTCACTGGATGCTCCCAGACTCACTCAGGCCCAAAGTATTCTCAATTTACACTACTCAAGAGCTGGCCACCTCCCAGCCATCTACTAACTCATTTATCACGATGCCAATATCCATAAGGACCCTGGTGGAGGACCCCCAGCACACACCACCAACAGAGACAGTCTTGGCATTCACTTCCAGTACACAGAGACATCAGACTGCATAGAGTTCGATATTTGTTTCCTAGTCTTTTTTGTAAAATTTAAATACAACCAAATATATAAATCTTAAGTGTACCATTTGATGAGTTTTAACAAATGCAACCACCTGTGAAACACAAAACTTCTATCAAGATACAGGACATCACCATCATGCTTCATGACTCCATCAAGGCAGGTATTAGGGATATCCTGCCCCCAATACCTGCACCCAATTACAAAGGCAACCACTATTTTCAATTTCCTAAATCACACTTCACTTATGACAATTCCAGAATTTCAGATCAATGGAATCACACAGTATGTACTCCTTGGGATAAGAATTTGTTGACTCAAAAAAAAAAAAAAAAAAAAAAGAATTTGTTCACTCAGCACAGCTTCAAGATTCCTCCCTGTTGTTTTTAAGTACCAGTAGGTTTTCTTTCCCCTTTTTTATTGCTGAGCTTTATTCCACTATGTGCACATACCACTGGTGTTTATTGGTAGATACCTGGGCTGTGTCCAGTTGTCTTTTCTGAATAAAGCTTCTATGAATTTCAGAGATATTCTATTTTGCATTTATTATAATGACTAAGGTTGTGCATTTTTATATTTCTTTACCAGCTGTAATTCCTTTTTATGAATTATATATTTTTTCATGCCCTTTGCTTAATAATTTCATGAGAGTCTCAAAGATTTTCTTGTATAAACTTAAGACCTTTTTAAATAATCAAGGTATTTCCTCAATGGCTATCTTAGTTGTGGTTTAGCACATTACCATTTTTATAAACTTATTTGGGAAGTGATGGCCAATTTCCATAATTTAGTTAAAAAAAGAAGCTGTATTTTATGATACATTCTAAAATAATCTGAGAAGATAAATTACCTATATTTTCTTTTTTTTCTTTTTCTTTTTTTCCGAGAGACAGAGAGTACACAGGTGTGTGCAAGTAGGGGGGAGGAGGAGGAGGAGCAGAAGGGGAGGAAGGGAGAGAATCTCAAATAGGTTGTTTCAAAAAACAGAAATGGAAGGAAAACTTCCAAATTCATTTTATGAGGCCAGCATTACCTTGATTCCAAAACCAGACAAAGACCCAACCAAAAAGGAGAATTATAGACCAATATCCCTGATGAACATAGATGCAAAAATTCTCACCACGATACTAGACACTAGGATCCAACAGTTCAGTAAAAGGATTATTCACCACGACCAAGTGGGATTTATTTCTGAGATGCAAAAGTGGTTCAACACTCACAAATCAATCAATGTGATATACCATGTTAATAAAAGAAAGGACAAAAACCATAAGACTCACTCAATAGATGCAGAAAAGACATTGGAAAAGACACAATATTCTTTCTTGATAAAAACTCTCCTCAGTGTAGGGATAGAGGGAACATACCTCAATATCATAAAAGCCATATATGAAAAACTCACCATATCCTCAATAGGGAAAAACTGAGAGCTTTTCCTCTAAGGTCAAGAATATGACAAGGATGTCCACTCTCACCAGTGTTGTTCAAGATAGTACTCGAAGTCCTAGCCTCAGCAATCAGCCAACAAAAAGAAATAAAAGGTATCCAAATCAACAAAGAAGTCAAACTTTCACTCTTTGCAAATGACATGATACTGTATGTTGAAAACCTAAAAGATTCCACCCAAAAATTGCTAGAACTCATACAGAAATTCAGCAAGGTGGCAGGATATAAAATCAATGCACAGAAATCAGTTTCAATTATATACATTAGCAATGAGGCAGAAGAAAGAGAAATTAAGGAATCTATCCCATTTATAATTGCACCAAAAACCATAAGGTACCTAGGAATAGACCTAACCAAAGAGGTAAATAATCTGTACTCTGAAAACTATAGAACACTTACAGAAGAAGTTGAGTAAGGCATAAAGAAATGGAAAAACATTCCATGCTCATGGGTTAGATGAACAAACATTGTTAAAATGACTATGCTACTTAAAGCAATCTACACATTCAAAGCAATCCCTATCAATATACCATCAACATTTTCCACAAAGCTGGAACAAACAATGTTAAAATTTGTATGGAACCAGAAGCGTCCTGAATGGCCAGAGGAATGTTGAAAAAGAAAACTGAGGCTGGTAGCACCACAATTCTGGACTTCAAGCTCTATTACAAAGCTGTAATCATCAAGACAGCACCGTACTGGCACAAAAACAGACACACAGATCAATGGAACAGAATAGAGAACCCAGAAATGGAACTTAACTGTATGGTCAACTAATCTTTGACAAAGCAGGAAAGAATATCCAGGAAAAAGATAACCTCTTCAACAAATGGTGTTGGGAAAAGTGGACAGCCACATGCAGAAGGATAAAACTGGACCGGTTTAATACACTATTCACAAAAACAGACTCAAAATGGATGAAAGACCAAAATGTGAAGCAGGAATCCATCAAAATCCTACAGGACACAGGCAGCAACCTCTGTAACCTCAACCACTGCAACTTCTTGCTAGACACATCTTCACAGGCAAGAGAAACAAAAGCCAAAATGAACTATTGGGGTTTCATCAAGATAAAAACTCCTGCACAGCAAAGGAAATAGTCGACAAAACTAAAAGACAGCCAACAGAATGGGAGAAGATATTTGCAAATGTCTTGTCAGAAAAAGGGTTAGTATCCAAGATTTATAATGAACTTATCAAACTCAACAACCAAAAAAACAAATAATCCAGTCAAGAAATGGGCAGAAGACATGAACAGACATTTCTCCAAAAAAGACATACAAATGGCCAACAGACACATGAAAAAATGGTCCACGTCACTTGGCATCAGGGAAATACAAATCAAAATCACAATGAGAGGCCACCTCACACCAGTCAGTATGGCCAAAATTAACAACAGGAAAGAAGAGATGTTGGTAAGGATTCAGAGAAAGGGGAACCCTCTTACACTGTTGATGGGAATGCAAGCTGGTACAGCCACTCTGGAAAAAAGTATGGAGGTTGTTCAAAAAGTTAAAAATACAGATACCCTATGACCCAGCAACTGCACTACTAGGTATTTATCCAAAGCATACAAACATAGTGATTTGAAGGGGCACATACACCCCCATGTACATAGCATCAATGTTCACAATAGCCAAACTATGGAAAGAGCCCAGATGTCCCTCTACAGGTGAATGGATAAAGAAGAGTTGATAGGTACATATATAAAATAGAATATTACTCAGCCACCAAAAAGAATAGTTACCATTTGCAACTATGTAGAGATAACTAGAGAGTATTATGCTGAGTGAAATAAGTCAGTCAGGGAAAGAGAAATATCATATGATTTCATTCCAATGTGTAATTTAAGAAAAAAGCAGACGAAGATAGGAGAAGGGAAGGAAAAACTAAAACAAGATGAAATCAGAGAGGGAGACAAACCATAAGAGACTTTTAACTACGGGAAACAAACTGAGAGTTGCTGGAGGGTATTCAGGTGTGGAGGAAGGGATGCAGTTATTGGGTGATGGGCATTAAGGAGGGCACTTGATGAAATGAGCACTCAGTGTTACATGCAACTAATGAACTACTAAGCCCTACCTCTGAAACTAAAAAATAAATAAATAAAGTAGTCAAGTCTTTCAAGACCAAACCAATTGTTGAGAAAAGATGAAATATCAGTACATAAATAACCCAAAGATATTGTGTGAGAAATTGCCAGTTTTGCAGCAGAAAATCATTGTATTTACTCATTTGTTTATCATTGATGATGACCTTTTCTTCTTTTTTTTAAGATTTTATTTATTTATTTAAGAGAGCGTGAGAGTGAGAGACAGATCATAAGCAGAGGGGAAGGGCAGAGGGAGAAGCAGACTCCCTGCTGAGCAGAGAGCCTAATGTGGGATTTGATCCCAAGGTCCTGGGATCATGACCTGAACCAAAGGCAGATGCTTAACTGACTGAGCCACTCAGGTGTCCCCATTTTTGTTGTTTTAATGGGAGTTCTGTGCCTCCTGGATCTGGATGTCTGTTTCCTTCTCCAGATTAGAAACATTTTAAGCTACTATTTTCTCAGATAAGCCTTCTGCCCTCTTTTCTCCTCCTCCTTCTGCTGCTTCCCTTCTCCTTCCTCCCCCTCCTCCCCCTCCTCCTTCTTCTTCTTCTTTTCTTTTTCTTCTTCTTCTTCCTCTTCCTCTTATTCATCCTCTTCCTCTTCTTCTGGGACTCCTATGATAGGAATGTTACTACATTTGGTGGAGTCACTGAGTTCCCTAAGTCTTTTCTCGTGATCCATAGTTCTTCCTTCTCTTTTGTTCAGCTTCATTGTTTTCCATTATTCTATCTTCTATATCATTTATTCATTCCTCTGTTTCTTCTATCCTTGTGGTCATTACATCCAGTCAGTTTTGAATCTCAGTTACTACATTTTAAATCTCTGTCTGATTGTTTTTTAACTCTTTTATTTCTGCATTAATGGTCTCTCTGATGGCTTTTCTCAGGCCCAGTGAGTATTCTTATAATTGTTGCTTTAAATTCTCCATCAGGCATATTACTTATGTCTGTTTCTTTTTTTTTCAATTTATTTATGATAGTCACAGAGAGAGAGAGAGAGAGAGAGAGAGAGAGAGAGGCAGAGACACAGGCAGAGGGAGAAGCAGGCTCCATGCACCGGGAGCCTGACGTGGGATTCGATCCCGGGTCTCCAGGATCGCGCCCTGGGCCAAAGGCAGGCACTAAACCGCTGCGCCACCCAGGGATCCCTGTTTCAAGTGGATCTCTGGCCATGACATTTTCTTGTCCTTTCTTTCAGGATGAATTCTTCCATCTTGTTATTTTGTCTAGGTCTCTTCTTCTGTGTGCCAGAAAAGCACATTATGTTTCCTGCTCCTGACAGTAATGGCTTTATGGAGAAGAGGTCATCATGTCCAGGGCCTGGCACTTCAGGGAGCGTCTCTGCTGTGTGCTATATGTACTCTGCTGCTATGTTTTGGTTTTATCCCTCAGGTCAGTGGTCTGCAGAGGCTTTCCTTGCCTGCAGTGGGCAATGTTTGGACCTTAGCCAGAGTGTGGCAAGTTTTAATTTGGCATGCTTTGGTCTGCTTGTTAAGTGAGACTTGATGCTACTTTGACTAGAACCAAAGCCTTGAAGAACTCTCTGGCTGGTGGATGTGGTGTGTTCAGAGGTTTCTGCTGGCCTTCTGGGGAAGAGCCCCTCTGCAATAGTCCTTAGGCACACTTACCAGAGAAAAGTAGTACCAGCAGAGTGCAGGGGGGGTGGGACTTGATGTTAGTAGGTTAGGCAGCCAGTGCTGGCACTGTGCTATCTACTAAAGTTGGTTCATGCTAAGGGGCAAGGTAGGGAAATGGCACCGGCTACCTCCTTTGTCCCAGAGAGAGCCCTCCATGCTTGCTGGTCTCAGGGAAGCACTCTCAGAAGAGCAAATATTTCCCATGTGCATCCCAAGCATTTTTCAGATTGATGTTTTTGCACTGTCTCTGGGTTCCTTGCATTCCTGGAGTAGCACAGTACACTTTGGGGTCTATTCCAGCTAAGCCTGATGACTTTTAAACTCCAAATCTAGGGATCTGGTGTGGCAGGACCTGCACTTGTCTTCTGGAGGACTGTCTTGCCATACTGGGACTGATACAGGTTTGACTGAGAAGGGCAGTGGCACCAGAGCACTGGGATGTGGGATTTGGAGCAAAGCAGGCTAAACAGCCAGTATCCAGGTTAGCGGCCCTCAGCAGGTATCTCAAACCTATGTTGAGGGGTAGTGGGGTGGAGTGGGAAGCAAGTGCCCAGCTAGTTTATCTCTGGAGAGGTGTCTCTGGGATCACCATCCCTCACAGATGTGCTTTAAGAAGAGCGAACGATCTCTCCACATGTGCTTTAGGTGATCTTCAAATCATGCCCCCTTCAAGGTTGCTTGACTGCCTTCTCTCCAGGAGGAGGGCAGTACCCTCAGATCTGTACCCAGCCAAGCTCACTGACTTCTAAAACTCCAGTCTTTGAACCTCTCTAGTTATAAAAACTCATAAAAATCAGCCCCTCCCATGTTCCCAGCTAATGGCTTTGTGCACATCCCTGTGTACTCCACTTTTCTCTGTGACCAGGGCTCCCTCCCTTCTGCAGCCCTGCAATCCATTTCTCCCCCAAGCCATAGCTCTGCATTTCCTACCTTCCTTGATGTGGGCTCTTTTCTCCTTCTCGTTGTGCAGTTTGTTCTGTCAGTTCTTAGGTCAATTTCTTGGGTATTCAGAATGATTTGATAATTGTCTAGCTATGTTCAAGGGGCAAGCCTAGGGTCCTCCTCACTTAGTTCCCTCCTTGATAAACCTGTTTAAACAAATTTGTCATGAGTAAGTTTATCAAATTAATTTTATTGAAACTGGAATTTGAACATCTGTGAATTCACTTTGGACTGGAGTGCCTCGTATTTTCAAGTTTAGGATTAATTCTCACTCAGTTGAAGCAGCCTAAGAAAATGGAAAGAGCATAGCCTCAGGAAGCAGCATACTGTGTTCTCTTCTTGCCAACAACCCAGTGTATAACCTTGAGCAAGTCATTTGTTCTCAAAAAAAAAAGAGAAAGAAAGAAAAGAAAAGAAAAAAGTCATTTGTTCTCGCAAGGCCTCAGTTTTACATGTGTAAAATGTAGCCTGAATTGGATTGAATGCTTCCTTTTTCTCTTCTGCAATATGCAACATGCCCTCAATTTTATTTTGTTTTAGAGAAAATGTGAAGAACCTAGAGCTTTTTTTGTTTAGCACCTTATATTAAAGTAATGAAAATGGGTATGATGATTACATGTACAAATGCACAAAATCATTAACTCTACAAAGATATATCATTCCCAAATTACAGAAAAATTTAAAGCATACAGTTAATTCTTTAAAGCGTTGCTAAATGTTTCCCCTTCAAAATCAGCAACTGCTGGTGAAGACCCCTTGGCACAGTTATGACCAGCATGTTACTACTGCATCTTCCTGATAATCTCAGCCTACATGGGGTGAGGGGGATGAACAGGGGGTGGATATTGATTGTGTGCTGCCACAAGACCTGAGCTCTGTTTCAATTGTTACCAAAATGACATTTGAGTGGTTCGTGGACATAGATCTATGTTCTATGACCACTGAATGCTTCCTAATGTTTCTTCCAATTCTGAAATCCTCTGAAGTTGCTGTAAGCCTTGTGCTAAGCTTTGTGTTACACTACTTTCCTTTAGTATCAGCTTACTCTATATCTTCCAGAAGTGTAGCCAAGAGGCACAAAGATGTGTCATTGTGGTGGGAGGCATAATCAAGAAAATTACAGTTCCATCCCCCAGATAGGAGGAGTGAGAGATTCTCAGAAGACACTGTTAAAGAGGAAGGAGCACTATGCCACTCAGACTAGGTGCCAGCAGGGCTTATTCCTACTTCTCTGAAACAGACTCGCCTTTGTGTCTGGGCCCTTGCTCCTCTGAAAACAAGTTGAGTGTGGATGGTACCATGCCTTGCTGTGGACAAATATTCCCAACCATCTGCCTGATAAATCAACCTAGAGACAAAACATGTCTTCCGTTGGAGCCTGCAAGTTGGCCTGCAACACTTTCCACAAAGGGAAAAGGGCCCTCTAGTCTGGACAGAGTAGACTTTGCCGGTGCCAATCATCTGACATGGATTTGGGGCCCATAGTGCCTAACCATGTGTAAGGATTTTGGGATTCAGGAGAATAAGACAGGAATCCTACCCTCCAGAAATCATTCTCTTCAAAGGATAAATGAAAGAGACACATTGAGAGGTGAAAGCTGACTAGAGTGATATGGAATGTAAAGGGTACAGTGGCTCAAAGGTGTAGGTCACCATGGTCCAGAGCATTTTAAGGCTCCCCTTTTAAGGCAGTCTGGAGCAGGCCTGGGGCGGGGCGGGGGGGGTGGATAATTTGGGATAGGCAAAAAGTAGGAAGCCAGGTATTCCTGTGGGATGTTTTACTGGCCATCCATCTCCTGTAGACCCAGAAAAATTGCCCACTCCCTTTCTCATACTCAAAATGCTAGTCTTCAAACTCCAGAGAAACCTTCTGTCCTACCAGCCACCTACAAATGTCTCTTCTGGATAACAGAAGATACTTTCAAAGTTATTAGAGGAAAATGAGCTGAATAGGATGACCCAAGATGCAGTGTCATGGACCAGGTTGGTCACTCCAGGAAGTAGACAAGTTCCACATATGACATCAAAGAATGGCTCAGCTTATGTTGTTCCACAATGATTAAAATTATTTTTTGGCTCAGAGGCAAAGACCAGATGAATCTTTTCTTACATCCCCTGACAGTACTGATACAAAAAATCAGTGAAAGAGGAGCTAGGGCATGCCTACTACGTTAACAAGTTACTGCCATGAGGCTTCATACCATCATCGATGTACTACATCATCATTGGCAGGATCTCAGGGCTTCTGAAAGATGTCTTCTAGATACCTGAAGTCAACCCTTTAAGTGCTAGGAGCATTTTCCTTGTGGCTTGGAAACTCAGTCAAATCTTCTAAAATACAGTACACACTTCCCTGCACTTCTATGAAAGAATGTTATTAAAATAGCTTTAATCTACTTTGATGAGTATGTTTGATTAACAAAAGCATGAATTATTGTGTTCTGTGTCCTAGAGATGATGTCCTCACCTTTGGTTTTGAGAAATATGGGTTTGATATTCCCCAACCTAAAGGATACCAGAGACTGTTTTTTGTTTTCTTACATTTGTATTTTATAATTATCATTTCACTTTTCATATTTAGATTGTCAAGTATCACTTCTGACATTGGTGTGGTTATATTTAATAGTAATTCAATCTACTGTTTGCTTCTTCCAAGTTGCTGTTTTCAGGAGAACAATATAAGAATTTTTATGAAAATCATTTGCAAAGCAAAAGTAAGATACCTCAAAATTAGGACTGAAGTGGCTCTGAGTGATATCTATACATTTTAAAGAATGAATTTTGTTATATCCACTTTCATTTTTCTTCCCACCTGGCACTCAATGTCCCACAGAAGACCAGTAGGTTGAGTAGAATTTCAGTAAAACTTGCAGTGAACATAATCCTGGGGAAGATAAGTTCCTGGGAATAAGCTAGTCCTATGCCCCAGACTTCAGTTTTTGACCTTCAACACTGATCACATATTCCTGTGGTATATATATATATATATATACCTGCTTACAGAACTGTTCTTTACTTCAGAAAACTGTCATGGGCTATCTATTTGTGATTATTTGACTGAGGTTTGCATTTTCTTTTTTTTTAAGATTTTATTTATTTATTCATGAGAATACACAGAGAGGAGAGAGAGAGAGAGAGAGAGAGAGAGAGAGAGAGAGAGAGGCAGAGACGCAGGCAGAGGGAGAAGCAGGCTCCATGCAGGGAGCCCGACGTGGGGCTCTATCCAGGGTCTCCAGGATCACGCCCTGGGCTGTAGGTGGCGCTAAACCGCTGAGCCACCGGGGCTGCCCTGCATTTTCTAATAGACTGTAAATCCCAGGAAGGTGGGGGCCATGACTGATTCTGTTCACCATTACATCCCTAGCAACTAATCTAGTAGGTGCTAAATAATTTTGTGATGAATGACAGAAGGAACATATGGCAAGTCCAGAGACCAGATTTCTGGTTGTGTTGGTGTTGTTTTGTATGACCTTGAATAGAACATTACACTTCCTCTGAGTCTCAGATACCATATTTGGAAGAGGGTCCTCAATAAGATGGTCATAAAGGATTCATCCACTTTAGACTTCTAGTCTATTTAAATATAAGAAAAGGAGAGAAGATGTCAAGATTAGAGGATGGTTCAGAAGGGAGCTGGAGGAGACACAGTGTCAGGGGTGGTCAGCTAAGCATCCCCAGGACCTGGCAGGAATGATTCCTGGGAGAAATGTGATTTCTCTACAGCTGTCTAGACTTTGGAAAATTTGTGAAGAAAGTAAGTTTCTCATTGAAACCCTCCTTTTCCTTTCTGCATCCCTTTCTTGAAATCCCACACCTACCATCATCATTACCACACAACCACCTCCAACTAATCAATGTCATCATGCCTCCCATTCTGTCTTGCCTCTAAGAAAATGCTGGAATAAACTTATGCATGGATAAGCACAGTTTTAGGAACTTCCCTTCACTGTACTTTCCTGCTATCAGGGTTTGCATTTGCCAACTAGGCTTTTTCTAGAGAATGTTTAAGTCATAAATTATCTGGTAAAGCTTTAACTTAAGGCAAGGTACTTATTGTTTTAGTGATCAAGAGAGACTTTTATAAGGCTCCTCAAATCCCACCCAGAGGCTCCTGCTTTGCCAGTCCCAGCTCAGTGCTTGACTCCTAGGAGTGCTGGGAAAATCCAAGTGGGCAAACCTGTTCCTACATACAGCTTTGTCACCAAAACCATCATTTGGGTACTTTACCTCCTAGGGTTGGGACTAGCATGAGGAAAGGGAGACTTTACCCTAGGAGCAAAATTTAAGAGAGCCCCTAAATCTCAATAATATTTTAATGTAACACTTCAAAATCAAAATTAATCCAAAAATCCATGACGGACAAAGATATTGAATTTTTAATATGCCAACATCAGATACGTTGTTTTCTTCTTTTGCCTTAGGCTCCAATATGGCTTGGCCTGGCACTTCTTGACTCTTACTTCCTTCAATTCTGATGACACACAACTGTAAATGTACATAATGGAAAGTGCAAAGGGGACACACTGGTGTTGGCTGCATTACTATGCACTGGGAGAGGACTGTCAGCTAAGCACCCAGGGCTCAGACCAGGGTCTTAGCTGCTCATGAATTGATAAGGAGCCCTTGAGACACTCATCTGAGGCGTCCCCTCAGGATGAGTATTGGAAGGACAATCCCCAAAGGCTAAGAAAAAGGCTCTCCTTGGAGCAGAGTAGCACTGTTCTCTGTTGAAACCATTATTGTTACTTGATGGGATGAGCACTGGGTATTATACTATATGTTGGCATATCGAACTCCAGTAAAAAAATATACAAAAAAAAAAAAAAAAGAGAAAGAAATCATTACTGTTGTGTACACAGAAACATCAGCGTTGTGTACAAGGCTTTCACATATTTTTACATTTCTCTGGGTACCCATTCCACCCTTCATAGTAAAGATGGGATTCCTGCCACAAAACAGTGAAATCCTTCATTTCCTGTTCCACCAAACACCTCTGTCATATTAAAATTCATAGACAAATTTTATTTATGCGTTTATTGTTTTCTATCAGTCTAGGAGAAAAGTGGAGAGAAGGAAAAATGGAAGCTATTTCTCTTTGTTGAGCACTAAGAGAATATAAAAAATGGTGACAAGAAAGGATCTTTATTCTGAGAGATGTACAGTGATTTTTGAGATTCCCTCCCTACTGTCGCCCAAGGGATGGTATGGATGGGGGAGAAGGCATCTCATCAATGCTGTTAGTCAGTCAGGTCTCCAAGTCTCCTCTGCAAATACAGCTGGGCACGCCAAAGAAAAAAATGTTCCTTACTTTAAGTCAATGGGAGGATATTTTTGGAATAGAAATTAATCCTTTTTGAAAATAAATAACGGAAGGGGGACACTTTTGAACTGAGTACCAAAACTGCATAACAGTTGTGGTCAGCCTAGACATTACAAACCTGATGATGTTGGGGAAATCAGGTGGGACTAACTTTAACCATCCAGCAGGTGATATTCCTCTGCTCCTTGTGTCTCAGCATCACTGTGTTCCACCTGAAGTCCCATATCCATTCTGGGTTATCTTCATTGGCCCCTGGTTAAAAAAAAAAAAAAAAAATTGAGAACTACATTTAGCACAATCTCTCACAATCATTTTTCCATTTACTAGAAGACCACAGAATGGAGAGATGGATAATCTGAGTTAATCACATGAATGTTGCTTAATGTTCTTAAGGGATCACACACAAAAATGTCTCATAACAAACATACTGTGTGGGGGGAGGGAGGGTATTTTCCCCATATTCTCCTGGATTCTTGTGGCTCTTCTATTAACTAAACTGACATAAGATAAACAGGAGAAAAACATATTTAATTTCATAAGTATAGGAGCACCATAAAAATATGAGATCCAAGAGCAAGTTTGGCAGTTGAGGCATATATGCCAAACTACACTAGGGAATGGGATAGAGTCCTGGGGCTTCAAAGGAGAGGAGAGTAATTCATAGGATTTTAAGAAGAGCAATGAGATGTTTGTTATGCTATGCAGAGACAATGGGCCACTGAAGACTTGAACAAGTCAAGGTTAGCAGGTCTTACTAACCTTTCCCCAGCTTCCAAACCTAGCCTGTACTCTTTGTAGTTATCTCTGGTGATTGCCCCCTTCCTAGACCAGGTTCTCTATCTAAATTATTTGGAGCAGTTAAGGGAGAGGTAAAAAGCTCTTCTTGAATCTTTTGGTTTTTTTGTTTTGTTTTGTTTTCTTCTTGAATCTTTTGAACCTTAATTGTCTTCAGCTCAAAAATACCCATGTGTCAAAATGGCACATTTTGGTGAGGCTCATTCTGAACCCCTTCTTTAGGGAGGAAGAAAATCGGATGAGTAAAACATGCAAAATAGTAAGATGATTATCTTTTTATTGATGATCAATTATCTCGTGGAAATTCTGAAAATTATTAGGTTCAGCAAAAGACTGCAGTGCTGATAACCTCTCCAGTTTAAGACTTGGTTCCTAAAAAGACACCTTAAGGGATGCCTGGGTGGCTCAGTGGTTGAGTATCTGCCTTCGGCTCAGGGCATGATCCCAGAGTCCCAGGATTGAGTCCCACATCGCGTTCCCTACAGAGAGCCTGCTTCTCCCTCTGCCTATGTCTCTCCCTCTCTCTGCGGGCCTCTCATGAATAAGTAAATAAAATCTTCAAAAAAAAAAAAAGGAAAAAAGAAGAAGAAGAAGAAGAAGAGAGGAAGAAAAAGAAGAAGGAAGAAGAAAGAAGAAGAAGAAAAGAGGAAGAAAAAGAAGGAAGAAGGAAGAAAGAAGAAGAAGAAGAAGAAGAAGAAGAAGAAGAAGAAAGAAGAAGAAGAAAGAAGAAGAAGAAGAAGAAGAAGAAGAAGAAGAAGAAGAAGAAGAAGAAAGAAGAAGAAAGAAGAAAGAAAAAGAAGAAAGAAGAAAGAAGAAAGAAGAAGAAAAATACATCTTAATTAAGGGCTAGCCACAGGGAGGGAGGCTATGCTGGCCTGTCCTCAATGCCCTTGGTGTCAACCCTCTGCGAAAGGCCTTCCGGCTTGGTGCCCCCACCAGGTGTAGAGCAGAGCCTAGATCCAGAAGGTTGCGCCCACCTCCTCACAGCAGGTTCAGAGCCAGGCAACTCCAGGAGTTACAGTCCCGAGGAGTGCAAGGGCCCCTCGATTGGCCAGCTAAGGGCCATAGATCCGGGGTATCAGGCCAGTGGGAGTGCGGGGAGGCTGAAGGGCGAGCTGGTCCCAAGGCGGCAGAGATTTCCAGTCCCAGTTTCGGGCCCTCTGGGTGCTGAGCCGGGCGCAGGGGTTCTTCTTGGAGCCACGCTCTTTCTGCTCCTCTGTGAACCGGGGCATCGAGGCTACCATTTACCAGCAACATCTACTCGCTGGCGGCCTCGGGCGAGCTCGCCCACCGTCTACAGGAGAAAGCAGAGCCGGGTGTACGGCGAGGTATGACGGGCTGGGGGTCCCCGGGCCTTCCTCCGGGGCGGGCTGCACGGCCGCCGCTGGGCCCGAGCCGTCGGGACCCCCCTCCACGTACCTTACTAGAGATCTGGAGGGTTATCCGCTACCAGGTTGGGGGTAGAAGCTCTTAAGACCATGCTCGGCCTGCGGAACCCCGCTCGGTTGGGCCGCCCCGCCTGCCCGACGCCCCGGTGGATCGTGGTTCAAACTTCCCGCCCAAGAGGGTGCCTGGGCAGTGCTCCCGCGCCTGCGCAGTAGGCCCCTGGTCCCGCGGGGCGCACAGCGCTCCTGCGCCTGCGCAATGATGCAATGCTGCCCGGCCGCGCCGGAATGCGGCGTGTAGGCGACAGGCGCTCCCCTCAGCGGAAGGGGTCCTGGAGCCGTCTTCTTGGCCGGGGGAGGCTGCCTGCCTCGGTAGTCAGATTCCACCCATGGCCTCTTGGGGGCAACGAGGCGTCCGGACCCCAGAATCAAATCGATGTTCAAGAGGACATTCTTGGATGTTTGTACCTGAGGTCAAGGTGTTTCCGGTGAGGAACAGAAAGCGCAGGTGAAGGGCCTGGCCGGGAGGGGCTCTGGGAAATAATCATGGAAGAACGAAGGCGTTAGGGACTAAATACGGGTGCGGTGCGGAGGCCCACAGCGCAGGGAGCAGGGCGGCCTGGTGGTCGGGAGCGTCCGCATGGCGGACGCGGACTGTGCGGCCGGGGCCAGCCTCCCTCCTGAGGTGAGGCTCACCTGTAACCTCACCGCAGACCTACTTCCGGTCTTTCCCGCTGTGCAGAGAAGGTAAGCTGAGGTGAGGGACTTGCACACAGCAGCCACCTCGCTGCTCCCTCAGGGGGGCCGGGGGGGGGGGGGGACTCAGGCATGTGACTGCGAGGGCGTCCTGACCTCGGAAGGAGGGACACGTTACCAGGCCACTGGCCGAGCTCACCTGTTTTGCTTTGAGTCCATTCATTCCTGTGCAGCCACAAGCCAGGCCCTGCAAGGTGCTGAAGGTGAGGTGAGGAAGGCCCGACACCGCCCGCTTTTAGGGAATTAGAGCCTAGTGAGAGAGAGAGAGCAGATCTTAAGTATGGACCACAGATTGTGAGCGCTTTGGAGGAATAGGATAGCGTTGCTGTTTGGCAATTGTGGTATTGCAGGTGGAGGCTTCAATCTTTATCTGACCCAAAGTTTACCAGAATTATCTTAGGTTTCTGCAGAAGCTTACTTAAGGTTTATATCGCCGGGGAAGCCGGAATTTTTGGTTAAGCGCACACCATTCCTAGATTTTATGGTCCACTTTGCAGTTCCCTAAGAACTGAGTATTTCTGTCATTTCCATTTTACTGTATTTGACCTCTGGTGTGTTGGCACAAAGCATCCTATTCTAGAGGAAATCGTAAGGAAGCATGAGACTAGAGGTTGAGGAAACTTGGCCTTCTCTGAATTTTAATTTTTCCTCCTGTGCGTAATGAGAAGGATAACTGAAAACAGTAAAGTACTATTCAAATGTTCGGGTTAGGGCAGCCCAGGTGGCTCAGCGGTTCAGCGCCACCTTCGGCCCAGGGCGTGACCCTGGGGTCCCCGGGATCGAGTCCCATGTCAAGCTCCCTGCATGCAGCCTGCTACTCCCTCTGCCTGTGTCTCTGCCTCTCTCTCTCTGTGTCTCTCATGAATAAATAAATAAAATATTTAAAAACACACACAAACATTGTGGGTTATTAATTATAGAACATAATTATAGAATATGACATAGAACAATAACTGGGTTATTAATCATTAGGCCAACAAATTTTTAAAAGTGTTTTTAAACCAATTATTTGAAATCATTTCTTGCAGGAAAGGAAACTAAGTTTCCCATATGTAAATGTTTTAACTGAAAGGAAATAAGTGTTTACTGTGAACAGTCTTGCGGGGGAGGGTATAAATTTCCCATCATAACAGATTATGAATTAAATTATAAATGTGTTGGAAGACTGTTATCTTGGGATAAGTAGATCCAGTACGATGGACAAGAATTTGGTACAAATAATCACTTTCATCGCTGGTACAACTATTTGAGGCAACTGTGGTTCTTTACAAAGAGGGCTCTTTATTGGAGTGGTAAAATTGAATAGGGCTAAACTGTGTTATTAGTTGTAAGAAGAGCAAAGGAGAAAGAGAGGATATGTTTGCCTGGCTTTGCCTTAGACTTAAGTGATAACCCCCAAACATAATAACTCTTTATAAGCTATGGTAGCATTGATCTTTATCCTAGTTGTGAAATACCCCTAAAGGTCTCCCATTATCTTAGAGGTGGTTCCTAATTCTGACAAAGTCTGAAAGTTAGCATTTGTTGTTAAAATACTATGCCTTTTTTTTTTTGGAAGTAGGAGGAAATTATCATCTGTACGCTGTTGTTTTCTGTTTTCCTCTTATGTACTTCTGGAAGGTTGTGGAAGTCTGTTTATAGGACTGACTTATAAATAGAATCTTATTTTCCACTATTTTCATAATTTGGAGTTGTGTGTTCACAGAAAAGAAAACTTGGACTTTAAAACTGCTTATGAGAAATGACAATCACTTCAAATAACAGCTACTTTCATGCAGTCTGTGACTTCAGTTATCTTTAATAAGTCTTGAAAGGAAGACAGCCAGTTTTCAGGCAGTTGCCAGGGGCTGGGAGAAGAAGGAAACGGAGAGTTAGTGTTTAATTGGTACAGTTTCAGTTTGCAAAATGAAAAGAGTTATGGAGATGGATAGTGGTGGAGGTTGTACAACATAATGAATGTCTATATTACCACTGACTGTACACTTAAAAATGGTTAAGATGGTAAATTTTATGTTATGTGTATTTTACCATAATGAAAAATTGAAGAAAAGAAAGGGATCATCACCAGTGTTAGGTGTTAAAGATGAATTATCACTGATCTTAGTCTTTTTGTTTAATGTGAAAAGAAGGATTTAGATACTTGAATACAAAAACAAAGAACAACAAAAAAGATCCGTCTTGATCTAGACTCTCTTCTGAATCTTCATCTAAAGGATTGGCCTTAGAGCCCTCTTTCCTATCCCTGGCCACCTCTCCTTCCAAGCTTAGTGCACAGTCTCAAACAGGTACATTTAATGCTAACAGCTTATATAAGGGATCTGTACATCACTCTTTTCTGTAAAGCACAGGTATTAAGTTATTATCATCCTCCAACTGCTGAGTGCTTGCGAGGCACTCTGGAGACTGGCAAAGAAAAAAGAGATAAACAACCCCTGCCTTTAAAGGCACTTAGAATATAAGAGAGAAGACAGAGGTGTTAACTATCATGTATTCAGAACTATAATAAAAATGCCGTTAACCTTGCTGCTCTAAGTGTGGTCTTTATATCAGCAGCATTGGCATCATTGGGGTGTTTGTTCCCAGCTCAGATCTACTGATTTAGAATCTATATTTTAACATAATGATATGACTCATAATGCATATGAGTCATCTAGGGATGCCAGTGCTGCACATGGATCACATTTTGAGACATGAATTTGTAGAGTACAAAAGAAGGAACAATTCTGCCTAGCTGAGTGAAGAGGGAGGGTGTTATTGCAAGCATCACAGAGGGATTCCATATACACTGGGTAAAGAAGGACAGAGAAGACTTTGCTGAGCAGATGAGGAAAGAAGACAATCAAGGCAGGGGAGATAACATAAAGACTTGGGGCCATGAACAGTATATTTGGAGAATAGTAAGTAGTAGTATTGGAAAAATGGATCAACACAGGTTGAAAAAATAGGCTAGGACCATATTGTGAAAAATCTCTTATGCTATGTGAAAGACTATAGACAGTAAGAACTTCAGGAGTGGGATCCTTGGGTGGCGCAGCGGTCTAGCGCCTGCCTTTGGCCCAGGGCGCGATCCTGGAGACCCAGGATCAAATCCCGCGTCGGGCTCCCAGTGTATGGAGCCTGCTTCTCCTTCTGCCTATGTCTCTGCCTCTCTCTCTCTCTCTCTCTCTCTCTCTCTGTGACTATCATAAATAAATAAAAATTAAAAAAAAAAAAGAACTTCAGGAGTTCTTTAAGTACAGGATCAGTAAGATCAAAGATCTCATTTAAGTAAAGAGGGTAGACCAAATGGGACAGAGCCAGACCACAAGAAGCCAGGAGGAAGTTATTACAATAATCCAGGCGTGAGGTGAATGAGGGCTGGAACTAAGACAATAGTTGTGGGAATGTATGTTTTTTTTAAACTGGTAAGTTTGTGCTAATTTGTTATGCAGCAATAGGTAATAAACACGGATGTTAGGATCTAGAGGTGAGATCATGTTGTAACAAATACATAGGAATATGAGAGTACTTGTAGAACCAGAGAATAGGTTCTGGCTGAAAAAGTTTTCAAAAGCATGCATGAGGAAGTTCAAACTTCACTAAGCAGACTGTAGTAGAAATCTGGACATTAAGAGCGCTGCTGGTGAGAACTGGGAAGGAAGCAAAGAATATGTTATTGGGAACTGAGGAAGAGGAGTTCTTTCTATATAATGACAGAAACTTAACACAATTGTCTCCTGCGGTTATGTTAATAGAAATTGTAAGTGATGAACTTCAGTATATAGCTAAAGATTTCCAAGCAAAGTGTTGAAAGTGCCACCTGGTTTTTTTCCTGTTTGTATTAAAATTTGAGAAGAGAGAAATTGAAAGAAGAACTCTTGAAACACTTGGGCAAAAAGGAACCCACATCTACTGATTTTGAAAAAAATCTTAGTGTCTCTAGATAGGAGAAGTTGCTAAAATTAAGAGATTCATTCTTAGGAAAACATGCTCTAGAGAAAAGGCTGAAGTCATTATAGCATTTTTGCTGAAATCTAAAAAAGATCAAAAGATCAGAGTTTTCAAACTGTTCTTTCAACAGATCATTTCACAGATCATTTCAGTCAAATCAGAGGGTCTTCAGGAGACTGAAGAACATTGTTCCTAAACTATTTCAACAGGAGCCAAGGATAGAAAATGAATTTTCTTGAAAAGATTTTTGGGTGTGTCCTTTTCCACAGGGAGCAAATATCTGTGAAACCTTTCAAGATTCTTTGGTGGGGGGGGTGGATGTTTTAACAGAAACAGTACCAATTCGGACTAAAAGGTACAAAAAAAAAGTACAAAATTAAATGAGGCTGTTAGACCCACAAATTCTACTGGTTAGAAGCCAACTTACAAAATCACAGAGCTGCCAATGTGTTATCTTTCGTGAAAAAGGAAAGATGATTCAGAGGGCAGAGCTGAGAACCAGGAAAGATTCTTCTCAGGCCTTGAAACTTAATCAAGAGATACTTGCCCAGTGGATTTTACAATTACTATGTACTAACCAGTTACTCCTTTTTAACTTCCATTTCCCGTCCCTTTTGAACTGGAATGTCTATAGCTGATACCCTATGTCTGTCCCATCATTGTATGTTGGGTGTGTAAGGAGCTGTCTCTTTAGTTTCACATATCCACAGATGGAAAGTAATTGCCCCAGGAGTTCTACTCTATGGATTATATCCAGGAACTTCATCTACACCTGGAATTGATTTGGATAGAATTTTGGACAATCAGCTCATGGAATGAGATTCTTGGAAACATGGGAAGACAGTGAATGTATTTTGCCTGTAAGCAGGGCATGAATCACTGGGAATCAAAGGTGGAATTCTGATATAGTCCCCAAGATTCCCACTCTCAGATGTACCACTGCACAGTCCCTTCCACTTGACTAGAGAAGGACCTATAAATATGATGGATGTCCTTTTCTTTAAAGATTTTATTTATTTGACAGAGAGATAGAGTCAGCATAAGCAGAGGGAATGGCAGAGAGAGAGAGGGAGAGGTATGCTCCCCACTAAGCAGAGAGCATGATGCGGGGCTCCATCCCAGGCCCCTGGGATCATGACCTGGGCCAAAGGTAGACACTTAACTGACTGAGCCACCCAGATGCCCCAGTGGATGTCACTTCTATGATTAGGTCACCTTAGATGTCAAAGTAAAAAGATTTTTCATATGTAATTAAAGTCCCAAATCCATTTGATTTTGTGTTGATCAAAAGTGAGATTACCATAGGTGGGTTTGACTTACTTAGGTGAAAATGCTTGAAAGAGAAACTAGGGCTTTTCTGAAGAGAGATAATCCCCTGCTGGCCTTGAAAAAGTGAGCCACTGTGGGTTCTGTGGATTTGGAGAAATACATTCTGCTAACAATCAACATGAGCTTAGAAGAGGACAGTGAGCCTCAGATGAGACTGCAGCTCTAGCCTGTACCTTGAATGCAGCCTGGTGAGACCCTGAGCAGAGGACTCAGCTAATTATAATTTACATCTATAAATATATTTTGTTAAAAAATATATATATATATATACTATAAATAACATCTCTTTCAGCCTCTGTTTTTCTGTTTCTCTGGAGAACCCTGACTGATACACCTGTTGTCATGCATACCTGTACTCTTCTACACTTGGCCATTGGCCATGGCTTACCACAGATGGCCCCCCTTTTATTTTATTTTTTTAATTAAAAAAATATATTAGTCTCTTAAATCATGTAAAAAGTAAAATTGGAGCTATAATTCATTGTTCAAATTATACTTTTATTATTGTGTATGCATATACCTTCACTGAGATCTTTATTTCTTTTTATGGTGTTGAGTTACTGTCTAGTGTCCTCTTATTTCCCTCTGGAGGACACCCTTAAGCATTTCTTGTAGGGTAGAGCTAGTGGTAATGAGCTCCTTCAGCTTTTGTTGATCTGGGTATGTCTTAATTTCTTTCTCACTTTTGAAAGACAGTTTTGCCAGATACTAAATTCTTTGTCGACAGTTTTTTAAAAGTGATTTTTATATATCATCCCATTGTCTTCTGGCCTCCAAAATGTCCTTTTTCTTTCTTTTTTTGATTATAGTTGACACATATACATAAGTTACAGTTATACAATATAGTGATTGGAAAAGTTTATACATTATGCTACATTCACCACAAATCCAGTCACCATCTGTCACCATTCAGCACTATTACAATATCAATAACTATATTCCTTATGTGTGCCTCTTATTCATTCCATAATTGGAAGCCTGTACTTCCTACTCCCTTTTACCCATTTTGCCCAACCCCCAACACCCTCTCCTCTGGCAACCATCAGTTTGTTCTCTGTATTTGTAGGTCTGATTCTGCTTTTTGTTTTTTTTTTAATTTTTTTAAAAGATTTTATTTATTTATTCATGACAGACAGAGACAGAGAGAGAGAGGCAGAGACACAGGCAGAGGGAGAAGCAGGCTCCATGCAGGGAGCCTGATGCGGGACTCCATCCTGGGACTCCAGGATCACGCCCTGAGCCTAAGGCTGAGCCACCCAGGGATCCCCTACTTTTTGTTTATTCATTCTTTTTTAGATTCCACATATGAATGAAATCATACGGTATTTGTCTTTCTCTGACACATTTTACCTTGCCTAACAGCCTCTAGATCTATTCATGTTTTTGCAGATGATATGACCTTATCCTTTCTAATGCTGTGTAATACTACATTGTGTATATATATTGCATCTTCTTCATCCATTCATCTCAGTGGACAGTTAGGTTGCTTCCATATCTGGCCTATTGTAAATAATGCTGCAATAAACATAGGGGTGCAATGGCCCCCAAAGTTTCTGATGAGAAATATGATACTCTATTTAAAGATCCATTGTATGTGACAAGTTGCTTCTCTCTTACTCTTTTAAAAATTCTCTCTTTGTGTTTGGTGTTCGAAAGTTTGGGATCCCTGGATGGCTCAGCGGTTTGGTGCCTGCCTTTGGCCCAGGGTGTGATCCTGGAGTCCTGGGATGGAGTCCCGCATCAGGCTCCCTGCATGGAGCCTGCTTCTCACTCTCTCTGTGTCTCTCATGAATAAATAAATAAATAAAATCGTAAAAAATAAATACATAAAAATTTTAAAAAACAAAAGTTTATATGATTATAAACTATATGAAAGTTATATGATTATAATATATCTTGATGTGGGCCTTTTTAATTCATCTTATTGAAGTTTGTTGAACTTCTTGGCTGTGTTAATGAATATCTCAAAAAATTTAGAAAAATTTCAAGCATTATTCCTTCAGATATTCTCTCTACCCCCTTCTCTGTCTCTCTCTTCTCCTTCTAGGACACTAACAATGTGCATTTTGGTCTGTTTGATGGTTTGCCACAGGTCTTATAGGCTCCACTCACTTTTCTCCAATCTTTTTCTTCCTGCTCCTCAGCTTCAGTAATTTCCATTTTCATATCTTCATGTCTACTTATTCTTCCTTTTGCCTGCTCAAATGTTTTCGAATCCCTCTAGTGAGTTTTTTTTCATTCATTGTATTTTTCAGCTCCTGAATTTCATTTTTTTAAAGTTTTCTTTGTTTATACATTGTTTTCTTGATTCTTTAGTTCTTTGAGCATCTTTGAGATAGTTTTTAAAAAGTCTTTGTCTAGTAGATCAACCATCAGGTCTTTTCCAGGGACAGTTCCTGTTGTTTTGTTTTGTTGTTTTCCTTTGAGTGAGCAACACCTTCCTTTTTCTTTGTATGCCTCATAATTTTTTGTTGAAACTAGACATTTGAATCTAATAATGTGAAAATTTTGAAGATTAGATTTGCTACCTTCTACAGGGTTGGCTGTTTTTATGTTATTTTTGTTTATTGTTCTTGTTATTTTGATTGTGGTAGGCTGTCTCTGTGCCAACACCAGCATTAGGTGTAAATTTAAGGTCTTCTCAGGTCTTTTCTAAGCCTTTCCCTGGGGATACACGGTCTCTTATTTTCTTTCATACTTATTCTACTTTTTAAAAAATATCCTGGCATTTATGTCCGGCTGCCATAAGGGCAAAATAAGATGAATTAGTGGGGAAAAGGCAGCTGGCCCATTAAATCCACTGGAAGTAACTTTAGCTAGAGATGCCTGTGGCTTACAACAGTAATGACTGCCTGACTGTGCGTGTGCCCTCAGCGATCAGAAGCAGCTATCAGAGAACATGTTTGCAGTATTTGGAGAACAGGGTCCTTTTAGCTTACCCTGGCTCCCCCAAGCTGTGGTGCAACCTGCTCCAAGAACATCTGCACAGCTGCCTGGCATAAGGCTATAAGAAGAGGAGAAGCATAACTGCTATTGTGATAAGAGCCAAAATTGACCAAAATTAACTGCAATTTACTGACCAAGCCTTCTCTGGGATATTGGTAGCCTTCAGTAGACTCCAGAGTTTCAAAATAGACAGATTCTTCAAGTGCAGTTTTCTCTAGGTGGGTGGATGATGCCATTTGGTTCCTACTATGCCGTCTTTCCAGAATCCTTCCCCCACCTTTGATCTTAATATAGATACCAAGCTCCCAACCTCTTACTATTGCCTACAAGACACTCTATTACCTCGTCATTCTCATCGTTGGTTGTAAAAACTGAGCATATTTTTTTTAAGAAACTGATGATCAGGCACATCCATAAAAGTCTTATTTTTAGCCTCCTCTCTTTCCACATTATCTCTTACTCTCTGTCTCAACTTTGCTATACTCTGTTTCTTCAACATGCTTTATAGTTGTCTGTGGTAAATATTTAACAACTGGTAACTGTCAGGAAAGAAAAGGCCTGATTTGTAGTGTTTGCAAAATTCCTCTGTGTAAAAAATACTCCCACTATGTCTGGTTTCCAGCTCCCAATGAGCTATCACTGAACACAAAGTCGAGAAGAGATGCTAACAATGGCTTACATAAACTGGTGTGAGCAGGTTCCATCATGCCATGGATGCTGTGACTTTATGCCCCTGGGCTTTATGCTTGAGTGCCCCTTAATTCCCCTACCCCCACCATAGCCTTTCAATCTTCAGATCTTTAAAGTTTTTTTTAAGTTTCTTTCCTTTTTTTTTTTAAAGATTTTATTTATTTATTTATTCATGAGAGACACAGAGAGAGAAGCAGAGAGATAGACGGAGAAGCAGGCTCCTCACAGGGAGCCCGATGCAGGACTCAATCCCCGGGCCAGGATCATGCCCTGAGCCAAAGGCAGATGCTCAACCGCTGAGCCACTTAGGCGTCCCTTAAAGTTTCTTTCTTAAGGCAGCTTTTTCCCTAGTTCTGGTGAGGCTACATCTTTGTTAAATATACCTGTGCTGCATTGTATGTATCTGTTATTAGTTATATTTTATGAGATTGTTTGATATCTTCTCTACCCACCAATGAGAGTAGGGACCATGTGTTTCCTGTTTGCCTCTGTATTACCACTGTATTAGTTGCAGCCTGCCATGCCACAATACATAAACTGGCTGACTTAAACATGAGACATTTATTTTCTTAGTTACATAGGCTAGAAATTGGAGATCAGAGTAACAGTACAGTCAGGTTCTTGTGAGGTCTCTCACCTGGCTTGCTGGAAGCTGCCTTCTCATTGCATGCTCAAATGGTACAGAATGGGGAGGTAGTGCATGCAACTCTGGTATCTCTTGGTAAAAGGCTGCTAATCCCATTATGAGGGCCCTACACTCATGACTTCATCTAAACCTAATTATTTCCCAAAGGCCCCATCTAAAAATACCATCACATTAGTGTCTGGGGCTTAAGCATTTGAGTCTGGATGCGGGTGAATGATTTGATCACTCTTGGAATCAGCCTAACCTAGCACCATCTCCTAGATTTCATACCTGCCTTACAGACAGCCCCAGCATTCCTTGTCAGCTTCCCAGGTCTGTTGTATGTGACACTGCTTTCTGGTTTCTCTAGGGTACTGTGGAATTACCTTTGCATTCCTAGGACATATCCTTGGCCAAATCTTCAAGGCTAAGGGACAAGTAGCCTTAACTGATCCTGCTCTGATTTGGCACCACTTCTCTTTTTCAAATCCTCACTTGTGGCCCCTGGATGTTCTGTTACTTCCAGACATCTAGTCATAAGTGATTGAGGAGGCACGCTCCAACAAAGGTGGTCTTTCTCAGTGATACTCTGAAAAAGATCTGGCAATCTCACAGGAGATGTGTGGCATCCACCTGCCACATTATAAGCTCATTTCCTATTCAGTTTTAAAGCTCCTACCATTCTTCATGGGATCTGCAGTAACTTCTATATTTGGACAAAAGGACCAAATGTTCTCATCTGCAGAGAAGAAATAATTGACTAGACCTAATCCAATGACTGATGAGCTTATTCAATCTCATTATTTCTTACTTCTCCAGCTGTTTTGTTCTTTGGACATAATCCTGTTCATTTTTAGAGTTGTAATATAATATGTCATTCCTAGGAAAACTTTAGTGTCTATATTAGGTTAGGATATAACCTACTGTGTTATTCAAAGGATACTTTTAATCAAAATGAGTTCTAATTGCTCCCTTCCTTCATGCCATAAACACTTAATTGAGCACCTACTATGCTTGATTCTATGTTAAGTGTTACAAGGAGAGCAAAATGCAGTCCCTGTGCAAATGGAACTTTATTTTATTTTTTTTTTTATTTATGATAGTCACAGAGAGAGAGAGAGAGAGAGGCAGAGACACAGGCAGAGGGAGAAGCAGGCTCCATGCATCGGGAGCCTGACGTGGGATTCGATCCCGGGTCTCCAGGATCGCGCCCTGGGCCAAAGGCAGGCGCCAAACCGCTGCGCCACCCAGGGATCCCGCAAATGGAACTTTAAACCTAAGGAGGAGTAGACATTAATCAAATATTCACACTAATAAATATATAAATTAAAACTGAAATGGTGAACGGAAGGAAAGGTACATCCACTTATTGATATCAAATAAGAAAGAACTATAACCTAGACTCAGGGGGTAGTTATCTGGGAAAACTTCTCTGAGGAAACAACACTTAGCTGAGATCTAAAAGATTAGTAAGAGTCAACCAAGAATAAAGAAGATATGGGGGGACACCTGAGTGGCTCAGCAGGTGAGCGTCTACCTTCAGCTCAGGATGTGATTCTGAGTCTGGGATGGAGTCCCACATCAGGCTCCTTGTGGGGAGCCTGTTTCTCACTCTGCCTATGTCTCTGCTTCTCTCTCTGTGTGTCTCTCATGAATAAATAAATAAAATCTTTATTTTTAAAAAAATATTTTATTTAATAAAATCTTTTAAAAGACAGATAAGGGGATTCTGGAATAAGGAAATGGCATGTGAAAAGGCCCCATGGTAGGAGGAAATGGAGATTTTGACAAAACTGAAAGGATACCAGTGTAACACTGAAGTGGGAAGGAAGGCATGGTGAGAATTGTGCTGGAACAATAGGTGCTACATCATACAAAGCTTTGTGGACTACATTAATTATTTTGTATAGGATTTGGTCATTGTTGGCTACTTTTAGTAGGCAAGAAACCACTTCTATAACCTTCCTAAAACTACAGAACAAGTGACTCCAGTAAGTCTCTAGAGTACCTACCTCATTGCCTTTATAGAAAAAAAAATCTTATCATTGTCCTGGCAAGCTTGAAGAAGAGAGATGACACTCAGATGGATAGTGCTTGACACAGGGCCCTACCAAAGACAAACACAAAATATTAGTTAGCTCTATCCATCATTTACATGTAGCAGCAACTGCTACAGGAATATCCAGAGGAGTTTCGAGAACAGAGCAAAAATATCTAAGAATCCAAATAATTAGAGCCTTCTCATTAAGCTATATATATTCTTGAGAATGAATAGATAAATTTGTGGACTGGATTCAGCTGATAAGATAGCTCATAAAAAAATAAGTCAAAGGATGCTTGGGTGGCTCAGTGATTGAGCATCTGCCTTTGGCTCAGGCCATGATGCTGGGATCCTGGGATCAAGTCCCACATCAGGTTCCCCACAGGGAGCCTGCTTCTCCCTCTGACTATGTCTGTGTGCATCTCATGAATAAATAAATAAAATCTTAAAAAAAAAAAAAAAACAAGTCAAGGGAACACCTGGGTGCCTCAGTGGTTAAGCATCACCCTTTGGTTCAGGTTGTATCCCAGATTGGGGTTGAGTCCTACATCAGGCTCCCCATAGGGAGCCTGCATCTCCCTCTCCCTATGTCTCTGCCTCTCTCTGTCTCTCTCTCATGAATAAATAAATAAAATCTGTTTTTAAAATAGTACATGAAAAGATCCTCAATTATCACCAATCATTAGGGGAATAAATATTAAAATCTATAATGAGGTACTGCCACAGTATTGTAAGAATGGCTGAAATTGAGAAGGCTGAGAATATCAAGCCTTGTCAAGGATGTGGGGAACAGGGCAAATGATTATAAATTTCTGCTGCTTGACATGAGAGCATAAAATGGCGTAGCCATTTGTAAACCAGCACAGTCAATTTAGTTAAAATAGGCATTTGCCATGTAATTTCTTGCTACTTATCCAAGAGAAAAGACTGTGACCTGTCATAGAAGCATGTGTACATGAATGTTCATAAAAGTGTCATACATAACAACTGAAACTGGAAATAATACGTGTGTCCACTCAAAGAATTTTGGTATATAATGAAATACTACTTAACTCTTTCACCCCAATCCTCGAGCATTAAGAGCCAATTAATACCCATTTAATGTCCCCCCCAATAGTTGTATGTGATACATGCAACAATCTAAATAAATCTCCCAAATATTATGCTGACAGAAAGAGGCTAGATGCAAGAGAGTACATATCATCTGCCTATGGAAAAATGAATCAACAGTGATAGAAATCATTCAGTGATTGGATGAGGAATAGGGCTTTGGGGGATATGGACTTCAAAGTGGCATCAGAAATGTTCTGGGATGATGGAGATATTTTCTATCTTTTGTTGTGGTGATAATATCAGTTTTACGGAACACTTGCACTAAAACTCATGGAAGTATAATTCATGTGTATAATTTTATATTATATAATTTTTACCTCATGAATGTTGCTTTTAAAACTAAGAAAAAATTATCATATGTAAACTAAGTATTTTTAGGAGTATACGAGGGATAATTCACAGAAATTAAATAATACTTAGAAAATGTATTGCCTTCTCTTTGTCTTTGCAAGATTAACTACACAGGCAAACAGAATAATATAATTATTTGCTTTAATTACATATCGGTAGCTAGCTAGCTAGTTATTGGTATAAAAGTTTTTACCCCAGGAAGAGTACTCAAAATATTTTCTGTTATCTTTAAAACATTTGTGGGAAAGGATCACATAATACGCCTGATAGAAAATCTCAATAAATTTCCCAAGCAAAAAATTCTAAAGATCACCGTCTATCAAATCTCAATGCAAGAAAACCTGGAACTAAATCATTGAAGGGTAATCTTAAAACCTATTTTAAATTTGAAATTTCTCTACTAAATTACTTTGCATTAAAGAAGATATCAAAAGAAAAGTTAAAGACAACTTTTAAAATGGGAACTTCACATCTCAGAACGTGATGCATGGTTAAAGATAAAGTCAGAGTAAAACTTACAGAGTTTCCTAATTTACTTATTCAGCCAACAGATAGTCATTGAAAGGTTACACTATTCTAGATTTTTTTCTATGCACCAGGGATATAGGTTGAGAAAAATCTAACTTCCTTCATTGAGTGACATGCTAGTGGAAGCAGTGAGCAAAACCCCCCTATAGATATATAATATCTCACACGGTGATAAAACTTTTGGGTAAAATAAGGCCAAATAAGGTGGATGGAGAGTGTTCAGAGAGGGATGTCATTTTGTGTACAGTACTCGGAAGACAGTCCTGAGAAGGTGATGTTGCATCAGAATTCTGAAGGAAGGGAGAGGAGTCAGGCGTGCAGGAATTGGGGGCATAGCATTGTAGGCAGAGAACACAGTTCCAAGGCCCTGAGGAAGCTGGGAATGGAGTAGACAGTGGGTTAGTTAGGCAGGTGGGGAGATGAGAGAAATGATATGGGGTCAGATCATGCAGTACCTCTTCAGCTACCCTGAAGACTTTGACTTTGACTCTAAGTGAGATGGGGAATCTGTGGAAGGTTTCGAGCAGAGGATAGAAGCAATATGACTTACATTTGGCAAGAATCACTCCGAAGTGTCTATATGAAAAGGGTAGAAACACGGAGATCAATTGGGAGGTTGTTGTTATAGTTCATGTCAAACATGATGGAGACCTGGATCAGGAAGAGTCAGAGGGGGTGGGAAGAAGTGGTTACATGCAGAGGAATTGGACTTTTTTAGTAATTAGTTGTATAAGTCCTTTATACTTTATAACTCTTTATTATAAAGAACTCACACAACTCCACAGCAACCCTAAAGAAACAAGTCAAAACACCATTCTGATTAAAGAATGGGCAGAGCTGTCACTCCTGCTAGAATGGCTATTATCAAAACCAAGGGGGGAAAATGAAAATCAAGAAATAACAATTGTTGGGGATAATGTGGAGAAAAGAGAAACCTGATGCATTACTGTGGGAATGTATGTTGTTGCAACCACGATGGAAAACAGTATAAATATTCCTCTAAAAATTATGACTAGAACTTCATATCATCCGCAATTCCACTTCTGGGTATTTATCTAAAGAAAAGAAAATTGCAGCTTGAAATGTGCCCCTACATTTTCAACACCATTATTACAATAGCCACAATACAGAAACACTTTGTGTTCAGATAAATGGGTAAATAAAATGTGATATACATATAGTAGAATATTATTAAGTCATAAAAAAGAAGGAAAATTTGCCATTGTGAGGACATGGGTGGACTCTGAGGACATTATACTAGCTGAGAATGATATATACTATATGATATTTCTATGTGGAATAAGGGAAAAAATGATTTTAAAAATATCTTAAACTCATAGATACAAGGAAAGATTGGTGATTGCTAAGTATGGGATGGGGGCTTGGGAGAGGGGTGGGCAAAATGGGTAAAGAGGGTTCATAAAAGGGGGTAAAGTACAAACTAACAGTTATAAAATAAATAAGTCACGGAGTGTAGTATATATCGTGGTGACTATAGTAAAAAAATTCTGTATATTTGAATGTTGCTAAGAACGTAGATCTTAAAAATTAAAAAAGTGGTTAACTTTCTTGCTACTATATAATTCGTGTACAGTATAGACTCAACGAGAACCACACCCACAACCATGACAACTGTAGAGGCACCAACATCACCATCACAATAAATCCATTCTAGTCAGCCTGTGGGAGATTCAAAGCTGTAAAAGTAGCTGGATTTTTGTATTTGAAAATTGGCTGTACCGGTTTCCACAGGTAGGGTTTTGGAAGTCATAACAAGCTGAAAAGTGAGCGGACTGAAAATTTATCAGTTATTCTAGAAGAGGAAGGAGGGAGAGTAGAAGAGGGAAAAAGGTCAAAATCCTGCTCCCCAAGATTGGAGAGACACAGGGGCAAATACGAGGTGAAATGGCTTACCAGAGGAGAATCACAGAGGGAAACTCAGCAAGAACCAGTGCCTGGAAGTAGAGATGGACTAGGATAACCAGAATTGTGACAAGTGGCTGGACAATTGTAAGACCTAAAAATTCCAGGAGGACCTGGCCCTGGTTGGGTGGAGGTGTGTTCCACAATTTTGTGAGATTTACATCTAAGACTCCACCAGGTTCTCACAGTAAGTATCAAAGAAGATCAGTCCCCTTATGCTTCTGTAGGGGAGGAGCAAGGAACCATTTTAAATACAGCAGAGCACTCCGTTTTTCTTAATCAGATCTGTCCTCAGCAGAAACTTATTAACTAGAGCTGAAAGTGCTTGGGTATTATCAGAGCCTAAATGACCAGAGGAAGAGAAACACCCAACTCCAGTCAGCTCAGGCCTTCCACATGGTAGAAGGGAAATATCCAACTTTAGCTGGATCTAAGAACCAAAACCAAAAACTGAAAACATGTGAAGTTTACAGTGCAGAAGCATAGGCTCACATAATCTGAGCCCTTAGGGTAGGTCTGGAGATGCTTCCTCTCCCTCTCTATTCCTAATTGCCAACATTTGGAAGCAATCAAGATGTCCTTCAGAAGGTGAATGGATAAATAAATGGTGGTACATCCAGATGATAGAATATTATTCAGTGGTAAAAAGAGATGAGCTGTGAAGCCATGAAAAGAGATGGGGGAGGGGTGCCTGGGTGGCTCACTCGGTTAAGTGTCTGCCTTCTGCTCAGGTCATGGCCTCAGGGTCCTGGGATGGAGCCCTACATTGGGCTACTGACAGCAGCAGGGAGTCTGCTTCTCCCTCTCCCTGTGCCCCTCCTCCCTGCTCATGCTCTCTCTCTCTCTCAAATAAAAAATAAAATCTTTTAAAAAGAGAGAGAGAGATGGGGGTAACTTAAATGCATATTACTAAGTGCAAACGGCCAATCTCAAAAGGCTACATACTCTATGGTTCTATATGACATTCTGGAAACAGAAAGGCCATGGAGATAGTGAAAACATCCGAGGATTTTTCGAGCAGTGAAAGGATCCTATATGGTACTGTAATGTTGGATATATGTTATGATACCTTTGTCCAAGGCCACAGAGGATACAAAACTAAGAGTGAACCCCATTAATCTTAAAACTCTCAGTTATTTTCACAGAAAAAAAATGAGTTTCTTTGAGAATAGCAGAGGATTGCAACTCAGGACATGCAAACTATGACAAAATCATAGGCAAATCCAATGAGAGGAAAATTATTTTATGGAGAAAAAAGAGGAAGTTTAGAGGGCTTGTTTTGTAGGAAAGTCCATTGGAGATAAGCAAGTGGTCATGGTAATGATGGTTTCTGATTGGCTGAGTGGTAGTGGTAGCTGATCTCTTGTAGGAGATGAAATGTACATCTTTTTTCTGTTGTGATCTGTAATTTATGATTCTTTCCTATTGAAGATTCTTTGTTGGAGTGTGTGATTGACAGTCCTTCCTATAATTGACTTTGAGTTATATGAATCACCCTCTGACCTCCCAAACTCTACTGAGGTTTCCCCTTATTAATTTTCACAACGCTAAAGCAAGCTGTGGACTTAGGGCATTATGATGTGCAGTGTAGGTTCATGAATTATATCAACAATGTACCCCTCTGGTGAGGGGTGTGGATAATGGGGGAAGCTATGCATATGAGGGGGCAGGGGTATGTGGAAAATCTGTGGATCTTTCTCTCAATTTTACTGTGAATCTGAAGCTACTCTGAAAACATAAAATGCTTTCAAAAAGTTGTTTGGACTGTGTAAAGAAGAGGCAAAACCAAAGCTTTCCATCATTAAGATTACTGAAGACAGGGCAGAGAATCCTTTGTATCTGAATCATTTCCCTAAAACAATTTCAGAGGGCAGAAGAGCCCCTACTGTGGGAGGGAGAGCAGAAGTAACTGCCAAAGAGAGGCAGGAAGTGTCCCTTGGGGTGTAGGGGTTGCTGAGCCCATTAAGCAGGTGGGCGCTGTAAACATTAGAAAAGGGAGACGTCAGTGTTTAATTAATAACCTAGATATAAAATTATCTTAACGATGTTGCATGGATGAAAACTTATAACAAAATTATACTGAAATAAACCAAAGCAAGAACTTGAGTTCCATAGTGTCAGGCACTCTGTATGTGTTCTCTCACTTATTCTCACAGTATAGAGGTGGGTGTTATTAGCTTTGTTTTATAGGAGAGGAAGTAGTAAGAGAATTGAGCTTGATAATTCTATTTTCCAGGTGCCATTGAAGCTCTGAGATGCCAGGACAAGGCTTATGTCTTGCAACATCAGGTAAGAGCTCTGGTCCTCTGGACACAGCTATTGGATCAGAGCAGGACATAGGCGTGTCCGCCTGCTTTAGGGCTAATGTGACTTGTAGTGAGAGGCTCAATGATCAGATGGGAATCCTTTATAATTCTTGACCCAACATTTGGGATTTGGGCAAGTTTGCTGAAGGAAAATAAATGTTAGTGCTGCCACTTAAGGTAGGTAACTTGGTAGAAAATAAAACCAAAATCAGATCCATAACAACATTCATAAAATAAAAATTGTAAATTCTTCAAAGTTCAAAGAAAAATCCACTAACTTCCTATAGTTCTCATTATTTGTTGTTTAACCTTGTCTGAAATTATGGTTCATTCTGGAGTGTTTTGTCTGAACAGTGGATTCAGTGGTGGATGGGGTGAGGTTCAGTGGTGGATGGGGTGGGGTTCAAGCTGGGTGTCAGGAGATGGGATTCTAATTCCTACCCGTAACTGAAATGGTGTGACTTTGCGAAGATCATTGGTCATTGATTTCCACATTGGTCAGACTTATCCATTGGATTGAGAGATTTTGAAGTTCCCTTCTAATTCTAACAGCCTACAAATATGCTGCAAACTTTATGCTATCTCACTCCTTGGCCTCCTCCATTTGCCTGTCAGGTACTGTTGGTTCATGACTCTATTTTTCTATGTTTCCAAACCAGCAATGGCCAGTCATGTCCTTTTCACACTGCATCACTTTTACCTCCTTGTCTCATCCCCTCTTCCACTTGGAAGGACTCTTGTGATTTTACTGGGTTCATTGGGATAATCCAGGAAAATCTATCCTTCTCAAATTCTCAATTTAATCACATCTTCAGAGTCCCTTCTGCTATGTATGGTAAGATATCCTCAGTATCCAGGGATTAGAATAAGTCATATCTGTGTGTGAAGGGTGGGTGGGACATTTTTCTGGCTACTACAATACTAGAGGACTGGTCTGACTGGCAAGGCCTGTAAGTCTTAGATGCTTGGAGAAAAAAGCTGCTGTGGGCTAGAGCCAGAAAGTGGCTGAATAGATGACAAGTTACAGAGTCCTTGATAAGGATGTGGGGCAGGGAGTGAGGAGACAAGATAACTCTCTTTATATCAGGTGCTGTTCTCTGTGCTCCTTCCATTGGAAAGGGAGCCCTCCTGAACATGACCTGTATAGCTGTCCACATTCACTCCCTAAGGAGGGTGTCTCTAGAAATCATGAAATTTCAAGTATAAGATCTTCTTCCCTTAGCAACCTCCAATGTATTTTGTGTTTTTCAATAGTCCTGTTCACATGTGCTACAGAAAAAGGGGAGATATGGAGCAAATTGGTGCCAATTGAGTGCATCTCCAGTAGAGGTGGGAAATGGAGAGCTTTGCCATTTTACTACTCTAGGCCTTGCTAGGGACTTAGGATGCTATTAAATCAACCCTGAAGTTGGGACATGGATGTTAGCACCATGCTTTAGATGCCTCTACTAGACTTCTTTGATAACAACCAAACAGCAAAAATACTAAATGAGCACTGGATTAAAAACCACCTGATGGAAACTACTTTTTTTAAAAAAAGATTTTATTTATTTATTCATGAAAGACACAGAGAGAGAGAGGCAGAGACAGAGACAGAGGCAGAGGGAGAAGCAGGCTCCCCACAAGAATCCCTATGCGGGACTCGATCCTAGATGCCAGGATCATGCCCTGGGCCAAAGGCACTCAACCGCTGAACCACCCAGGTGTCCCAGGAGACTACTTTTTAAAAAAGTATTTAGAACCTTCACTGCAGTTGAGCAGGCAATAGAGAAGAGTTTAAATGTGTGGGTGTACACAAACTTCCAGTCTTTCCACTACCCAAATTTGAGGAAGCTCTAATATGTCCCTGCTGCCTAAAGATAATGTAATTATTATTCACATTCAGGCATCAGGGTTTTCAGAATTTTGATTTAGGATTCCCTCTCCCTTCGGTGGGACATATCAACTGCCATTAAGAGTCTAGAATCTAGGAGGTGATGTCAGTGGACTTTAGGTTACACAAGGCATGAGAAAGACATTTATGGCAGAAGGAAAGAATGGTATTTTGTGTTCATGGGGTCTCCCTGGATTCTTATAGTAGGAAAATAAGACAACCTAGTAGAGTTGATTTGCCCTGGGGGCTGCTTTCCTACCTGCACAGCACCTTTCCTGTAGGCACCAGGAGAGGTTCCTTCCAAGATCCAGAAACCATGTTTAGGGTGCCTTCAGCTGCCAGGGCAAGAACTGAATGTCGTGGAGAAGGACCAGGTTACTCTGAGAGGTGGATGGACTCAGCTGGTGACATCAGGAATTACTCTGGCTGGGATCCTGTTAGATGATTAAAATTCTCCCTTGGCTCAGATTTATAGGATGCAGAATGACTCTCCTCTTCCTGACTGAGAACACTGTTCCATGGAGAAGAAGGATAGAAATAGGAACCTTCCCACTATGCCAGAAAGCTCCTTGCAGAGGTGATTCCCTTAGGTCAATATCACGAACCATAAGGTTTCTGATTGGGTAAGGAAGAGTCTGGCTTTAGGTTCTTGTGCAAGTGGAGTTGAATCTTGGTGCTATCATTCACCTCTTGTTCTTGAGCAGATGATACTTCCCTTGACCCAGTGTTTCTGACCATATAAAATGTGAATAGCAATAACTACCTCGCTGGAGTAAAGATAGTTTATGTTAAAGACCAGACACATTGCTTGGCACAGAGCAGATTCTTCAGAGTGGTGCCTATTATTTTAGTATTGGTATTATTATTGCTTATCTAACTACATCAGCTGAATATGATATATTAAATGAAATTAGTAAATAGTCCTCTTCCTTAAGAGTAAGGCAATGTGTCTTAATTTCTAAAAATAGGGGACACCTGGGTGGCTCAGTGGTTGAGCGTCTGCCTTCAGCCCAGGGTGTGATCCTGGAGTCCCTGGATCAAGTCCCACATCAGGCTCCCTGTATGGAGCCTGCTTTTCCCTCTGCCTATGTCTCTGCCTCTCTCTCTCTCTCTCTCTCTCTCTCTCTCTCTCTCTGTCTCTCATGAATAAATAAATAAAATATTTTTAAAAATTCTAAAAATTAAACCAACTTCCAAACCCACAAAGAAGGAATCTGCTTTACCTATGCCTCTCAGATGCTAAACTGGCTGTGTTGCAGACTCACTGTCCAGGTTTAATAATAATTTATTTTAAACACCCGGCGCATTGCCCAGCATGGAGGAGGCACTCAAGAATGGTGGCTGTAATTATCATTATAACAAAAGCTTACCCCTTCAAGTCCCACATTCTATCAACTTGTATGGAAAAGTAGATTTAAAAAATTGCATATTTCTCTACCTTCTTAAAAAGGATATACTGAATATAACTTTATTTTTTATTAATTTTATAGAAGCATCATAAGAATATCCACTCCATTGGGCACCAATATTACCTGCTTTCAGGGACTATAAGACATGTAGAGTTAATACCTCTAAACTAGATAATATCTTGCTCTCTTTCTTTGATCTTGGTCTAAAATTAATACACTTTTATGGTTCTTGTATTTCTTCTCATAAAGATGTTAATGATCACTTCTTGCCTGTGTCATTGTGTCTTTTGCAAAACCCACTCACTCCTATGTTAATTGGTATGCAGTGAAGTAAACAGCAAGATAATAAAACCCAAGCTTTGCTAAATGCTCTAGGAACAAAAGAGCCTATAGGCACTGAATGTGAACCTGTAAATATCATTCAATAACTATAAAATGGGTTTTGGGACATCTACACAATTAATCTGTACTGAAGGGAACAGAAACAGAGTTTACCAGAATTACGTGTAAACACAGAGCAAATAGATACTGAGAGAGCATTTACAAATATTGGTCAGGAACTCCATGGTCTTCCACAACAGCCTCAACTAACTTGTGCTCAGGGCAACAACAGAAAGCAGCCCAGCATGTGAGAGCTGTGTGTGAATGCAGAGCCTACAGACATCGACTGAGAATTCCATCATGGTCACAGTGGCAAGAATGAATTGTTGTGACACCTATGTCAGTTATCCAGAGGCAAGTTTCTTGGTCTCTCCTCCTCAGCTTTGTCTGGTTTAAGGGAGGTCTGCAGGCAGGGGGATCTGATGAGTGGATGTTCTTGCATTTCTTTGATGAGGCACAGCTGTGGTAAAGACTCAAGTCCACCATGTGGGATGAACCCAGTGATCCAGGCTCCAGTCTTATGAGAGGTGTGTCCCTGGATAATTGGGCTCCGAGGACACAAGTAGAAATTGTTTTTATTTCCAGGAAGGTATATAATTGGTCCCTGAAGATTGTAAGAGAACAATGAGCTGTCAGATGTTCAGAGCAAAGCCAAAGATCCCAGAGAACTTTCAAGGCCCTTGGAAACCCCTCAGCCCTGGTCCAGTTGTCTTCAGCACATCTTTAAGCTATAGTCAAACACACTTAAGCCAATAGTGCCTAACTTCTCTTCAGCCCAGTGGGTGCTATCTACAGGGGAACATCCATTTAAAATGATAATAGATGGATTGGCTCCTCAGGGAGCCCGGGGACTTAGCAGAGACTCCTGAGAAGAGAATAGTTGGATTCTCCTTGTCACTGCTTTGCCTTGTGGTAAAGCTGGGAACGGCTTATTTATTTTGCCCCATAAGGTCAGGAGTTTTTACTCGTCAAATGCTACTAAGAAATTCTTTCTGCTGTCTCTGTAGGAAGTTAGAGATTCTAGGTTTCTTCAGATGATGAAACAGGACAGGGGGAGGTTATTGAGAAAGTTTATTCTTACTTTTTTTGGATGGGGTCATAATTCAGATGATATAATTATCAGTTTTCTTTTGCATCAGATGATAAAGCACCATTAAAGCAAGAATGGTGTCTATCTTGTTCACCCTTGTATTTCTTGTGCCTAAGTGGAGTATATGCTCAAAAAACTTTTGAATGATATAAAGAATATTTACTGAGATTGGAGGATATATGAAGTCCATCTGAAAATTCTGAATACATTTTTGTAATCCTGCTTAGTTCACCATGGGATTGGAGTAGGAATCAGCTAAAAGCTTTCTAAATGCTTCTAAGAGGTTCTAACAAATGCCAAATAGTAACAGTGCAGCCTTTGGAGAATGCATCCTTATGGTAAGTAATTGGAGTACCCATCCTGTTTTCAAAGTTGTAGTAAACATTAAAAGAAACAAAGTTGATTCTAAGGAGTCAGTCATTTCTGTACTAAATGAAAGATTCAACCAAATACTACTGCTGTAGTTCAATGGCAATAAACTTTGATATTCAAAGGAGGTGCAAATATTAATACACCAAGTACCCATAATTATATTCTATTTTTAAATCTAATAAAAATATGGAAATAGTGTTTCATCTGATTCACTGCAAAAGATATTATAATAATCTAATATGATAATTGCAAAAGAATGAATCAGAATCCTGACTTCTAATAATGAACAGACATTGCCCCGTAGGTACTCCAAAAAAAGGAAAAGAAGGGGGAAAAAAAGCCAGGGGAAAAAATTGATGGCAGAGAGAATTACATCAAAAGTTTAAATATATGGTAATAATTGAAGTAAAAAAAAATCTCCTGAGTTTTGCCCTAAAGCTCTGTTTTCCGAAATACTTATTGCATTAACATTATCAAGGTATTGATAAGACACATTCCCAGGCCTATGCCAAATGAGTCTGAATTTCCAGAAGTCAGGTCTGAACCTTGAATAGTTACTATACTCTCCAGGTGATTTTTTTAAAGATTTTGTTTATTCATTTGACAGCAAGAGAGAGAGAGCTCAAGCAGGGGGAGGGGCGGAGGGAGAGGGAGAAGCAGGGAGCCCAATGTGGGGCTCAATTCAAGGACTCTGGGACCATGACCTGAGCTGAAGGCATATGCTTAACTGAGCCACCCAGGTGCCCCTCTCCAGGTGATTTTGATGCATAGCCAGTTTTAGGAATGAACTCCAGACTTAACAGGTTTCACAATGTATCTTTCTTTTTTTTTTTTCATTTCATTGATCAAGATTAGCTTTTTTCTGAAAGCATTCTGTAATTTGTTTTATATTAGCAAAATTTCTGTGTTTCCTTTTATCTCCTAACTCTTTATCTTATTATGGCATTTAATCAATGTGTTATAGAATCATGAAATTAAACTGATAGGAGAATGGAGAAAAAGCAACACAATATTTTAGTTCTCTCCACATTGGATCTTTCTTTCAGATTTTGCTTTTTTAGTTCAAGTATTCTCTCACAGAGAACAATAGACGTAGTTATATTCAAATGTAAATCTGTCTTAATTCACAGCCCTGGCATGAAAGATCCTAGGATACGGTTTTTGGGGGAGGGTATTTCAGCTCACTTTAGATCGAGCCAACCTGAGGATTTTTCTGCTTATAAGCTTGACATGTAAATCATGACCCAAGTTTCTGACAGGTTTTAAGTAATGGTGAGAACCTAATGGTTTAGAACAAGATTTAGGTTCAAATCCCAAATGTGACACTAATGTGATTTTAGAAAAAGTTGCTTAATTTTTAATTTAATTTTAATTATTATTTAGAAAAGTTACCTTCACCTTTCCACACCTAGATTTCATCATCAAGTGAAGATACAATGTCTCATATGGAATAATAATAATAATAGGTGCTATATTAAATGTAAGATGAGTAGGAAAACAAAATAGTTTCTTATCCATTAAAGAAAATTGGTGATCATGTTAACTGCCACAGCTTTTAGCCTCAATAGAGAGTAAATTGAGTGTTACATCTCCAAAAAGAAAGACAAACTGATGGTTCTAGTAAAATATCTTTCCAGAATCAGATCAAAGGAAAAACAATAAAACTTGGATATCCTTGTTTCAAAAATCGACAATACCATTTTATTATGAAATATCTACCTGGAGTTGAAGAAATTATCTCTTGACTGGCAGATTGTATTTTTCAGCAGTGCCTGTAATATTATTTCCCATCCTACCTGCTTTAAAAAACAAAACAATGGGCAGCCCGGGTGGCTCAGCGGTTTAGCGTCACCTTCAGCCCAGGGTGTGATCCTGGAGACCTGGGATTGAGTCCCACGTCGGGCTTCCTGCATGGAGCCTGCTTCTCCCTCTGCCTGTGTCTCTGTCCTCCCCCGCCCCCCTGTGTGTCTCTCATGAATAAATAAATAAAATCTTAAAAAAAAAAAAAACCCACAAAACAACAACAAAAACTTGTCATATTCCCATTAAGAGATGGAGTTTATTTCTCTTCCTCTTCCCTCTTAGACTGGATGGACCTTACTGACTAGCTCAATGAATACAGTTCAGCAGGTGGCACATGATGAGACTTCTGCAGCTATGCCATAAAAGGCAGTACAGCTTTCTCTTAGTTCTGACTCTTATGATTTCTGCCTTTGGAATTTCCCATTTCATGAGAAAACCCAGGCCACACAGAGAGACTCATGCAGAGAAACATGGGGCTCCTAGCCTTCAGCCCCAGCTATGCTCCCAAGTGACAGCCAACAATAACCAGTTGATTAAGTCAACTTGGAAATGGGTCCTCTTGCTCTCAAAGCACCCCAGCAGATGCCAAGCCCTGCCCAAACTGCACATTTCTGAGCTAACAGAATGATTTTGTTTTAATTCACTAACTTTTGGGGTATTTTTTTATGAATCAAAAGATTTTCAAAAGAGTACATTGCTTAATTCTTTAGAGGTCTTATATCAGCACTACATGCCAGCATTTATTTCATGATCCTGTGGGATTTAAGGATGAAATAATCAGGCATCCAATTCAACCAAAGAATTTTATTCAGGGCAGCCCGGGGGACTCAATGATTTAGTACTGCCTTCAGCCCAGGGCCTGATCCTGGAGACCCGGGATCGAGTCTCATGTCGGGCTCCCTGCACGGAGCCTGCTTCTCCCTCTGCTTCCTGTGTCTCTGCCTCTCTCTCTCTCTCTCTCTCTCTCTTTCTCTGTCTCTCATGAATAAATAAATAAAATCTTTTTAAAAAAAAAGATTTTTATTCAAAAGCAATGCTGGAATTCCTGCTCGGAATTTGTATATTTATACAATCTGTGCATTGTCAGATTGTCAGATAAATATTCCTTCCTCTCTTTTTATTAGATGTTGAATAAATAAATAAATGAATAAATGTATGAATATTGAGTAAAGTCTAGTATAGGCTACTACTATTCAGGAGAAAGATTAGGAGTAGTGAAGGGATTCAAGAATTAATTTAAAAATGATAATTAATGAATTGTTTGAGATTTAAGCCAATCACAAGAGGTAGCACATCTGCACCCAGATTTTGGTTTCTTCTCTTCATCAGTTCCTACTCTTCCTTCAGTCCTCATCAGGACCACTTTCTCAAGGAAGCTTAGAACCCCAAAGATGATTAAATCCACTTGCTCTATGTCCTATAGCTCCATGCAAATTCCCTTCTATAATGCTCATCACACCTGGCTAGAGGTTCTTGAGTGTGAGGCCATCTCTTTCTTGGTTGCTTCTCCATCCCCAGCACACAGCATGGAAACCACTACACAGGGGCTATTCTCTCTCTATTCATTGATTTGAATTGCAGGCAGTTGCTCTGGTTTGTGTTTCTCACTGGTTTTGGTTATTGTCTTTTGGCCATTAGTTTCTTTGATGTAGCAATATCAGATAGTAGAGATTTTATAAACTCCTTACCTTCTCCTCCAGAGTGAGTATAACTGGGAACTATTCTTGAAGAAGGCTGTGACATCATTAATTAACACACGCTAAGGAAAGAATCTGACAGGGATGGAAGCCCAGTCCAGAAAACAGATACCAAAACACCATGAATCTGTCAGCATGTGTGCAGGGGGGAACGGGGGATGGAGGCCCAAGCTGTGTCTCAAACTCAGGTAATGGATCCTCTCTTTGGTAAAGATCAATGCCTTAGGCTGTTACAGGTCCTTTGTTCAGATTCTGTTCAGTCTGTAACAGGTAATTAAGGCTCAAAGAAAAGATACTGATTACTCTTGTATTTAGCATTGTGCTAGAAAGTTTAACAGCTTGATGTTTTTTAATTCTTTCCAAACATGATGAAGTAGGAATTTCCTCTCGGTTACATGGGGGAATCAGAGACCTACACAGAGGTTAAGCCACAAACCTGGTTACATAGTGAGTGGCAGAGTGGGCATCAGATCCAGGTGTGCCTGATGCTCTGGCCCACTTTGATTCCAGCCCCAGATGGTCAGTACCCAGGGAAATGCCCTCAGCCCCACTGTGCTCTTTAACCATCCAACCTGATGGTAGGATGTTGGGAACTGGCCAGAACTGGCTGACCACCCTCTGGGGTTGCATGATGGAGCACTCATTGTTTAATGGCAGAAATCCCATGTACCTTTTGAAGACAACAAGCCCTGTACTGAATGGACAAGCGGTGACTCCCTAATATCCACTTCCCCTTCTCCTGTCAGTTCTCCTGAGATTTGTTCGGTATTAATGCCAACCCTACCCAGCCCAGCCCTTTTTGCTAAAACTGACTCTACTGCTGGCCTTTAAGACAGGACATGTGATTCAGATGAGGGTAACTCTGCTCTGTGGCCCCAGAGTTTGATGGAGGGATGGGCATGTTATCAAAATTGCATCAAAGAGCCTGAGGGTTCATTTGCTGGGAGCCTCTGGGAAATATACCTCTTTGCTCTTCAGAGGGCATATTAGAAACTTTCATTTTTTTCTGTAATAGGAATAAGGAAGTATGTATCACAGAGTATGAATGAGGAAGCATTGCCAGTAATCACCTTGCTAAAGTGAAGTGGAGTCAGTCATTAGGGAAAGTTGCCTATGGATCAGACAAGTTAAAATAAACCAAGCTTTTTGCCATTCCCACCTTCCTCGTGAGCTAATTAATCTCTTTATGACTGAATCCAGTTTATATTGTAGCATTA
This sequence comes from Vulpes vulpes, assembly GCF_048418805.1. Taxonomy (NCBI): domain Eukaryota; kingdom Metazoa; phylum Chordata; class Mammalia; order Carnivora; family Canidae; genus Vulpes; species Vulpes vulpes. The sequence continues at coordinate 12,021,551 of NC_132790.1, forward strand.
TATATATATATATATATATATATAGTACCAATATATATATAGTAGCTATATATATATATAGTACCTATATATATATATAGTATCATTATATTGTATAATGATATAAATGTCATTATATTTTATCTTATTTACAACAAAATCACCTTCACTGACAACTTCCAAACTTAACTTTTAGGAACGTTACCCAGTAAGTAGGTAACCATATAATTTATTGTAAAATCAGAAGTTTTTTCAGGGACTATGGAAGCTATTAATAATTACAGAGGAGTGACTGGCACAAACCAGGACTATCCTGAACAGACTCAGAGATGTGGTCACTGTACAATCGAGGCATATGCTAGTCACAATTCTGTCAGTGAATAAGCTGTGAGACTTTGGGCAGTTGATTCTAAATTTCTGGATATCAGGTTTTTTTTTTCCAATTTATCATTTATTTATTTTTAAAGATTATTTATTCATGAGAGACACACAGAGAGAGAGAGTGGATATCACATTTTATGGTATGTGAAATGAAATATGAAATTCTTTGAGTCTAGTTGTTTGTTTCTAGTCTGTAATATCCTGAGTCAGCAGGACTCACTGCTGGAGTGGATCCTAAAGGATTTAACATTCCTTACAGGGGAGATAGTGATGTCATGTAATAATAATAATAATAACAATAACAACAACAACAATAATAATAATAACAACAGCAATAGCCACTATTAGCTATTGCTGCAATACTGCTGCATAATAACAACCACAGAAATCTCAGTGGCTTACAGCAACTATAATCTTTTTTTTGCTGATGACTGTGCAGAGACCTTTTTATTTGGCTGATCCCACTTGATCAGCTTATATCTAGGCAGTTTCTAGGCTGAAGAATCAATGACTTCTTGAAACATGCTTTCCTCATGGCAGAGGGTGAAAGCCCCAAGAAGCCAAAAACAAAAACAAAAACAAAACAAAGAAAAAGAAAATTCAAGCCCATGCAGAGGCTCAGGTCTAACATGTGTTATATCTACTCACATTCCACGGGCCACAGCAAGTCAGATGGTCCTACTCAATGGTAGCAGGGCTAGCCAAAACAATCTACTTCAAGGAGGCACTGAAGTCACATGGTGAAGGGCTCAGCTATGTAGATCTCTAACAGGGTGGAAGTGAATGTTTCATAACAGTAATCCAATCTAAAATCCGCCATGCATTGGATACTCTGTAGGTGCTAGGTTCTTAAAATACGTTGTATCATTAATCCTCACAACACTTACATGGGACATATATTAATATTTGTTTGTTGAGTGACCATTTCCCTAATGTCTGCCTAGTGTGCTATGCATAGTGGTTACTTTGTCAAAGAGTTCTGATACTCCGTTGCCTGGAGAGCAGCCAAAGTGTCTGGAGGCCTCTGGTAAGCATGAAGAGGGAGATGGAGTTATTTCTTAAACTCATATAAGCAAGATGGCCCTCTGATCCCAGAAGAGCCAATGAATAGGAGAGCCTTGGTTTAGGTTGGAAGAGAGGTTCTAGTGTGGATGCTCCCTCTCGTTCTCCATCCCTCCTGATCAACTGTGGGCCTGGCTCTTGGGATCACTTCCTGTATGTCAGTATTAAACCTTGTCCCTTCCCGTCCCCTCAGCATAGGCACAAGCACTGTGACAGCTCCGCAGGTCAACACACTGAATGTTTCCTCACTGGGACTTTGCTGTTCTGGCATTTTCAGTCCAACCCTTATGTGGATATTAGAGAAGCATTAGTGGACAAAAATTAGAAGCCACAAAAGACTATACTAAAAATTGTAAGATGGTACCTCGATAACTATGTGTTCAAATGATGGGATTGCCAGCTTCGAGGAAAAAGGGAAAGGGGGAGAATCTAGGACACGGGTGATTTCCAGTCAATGTTCAAAACCCTCCTCTCCCACACATTCCCAAGACTGGTTTGTGTGTTTTTTCTTTTAAGATTTTATTTAGTTATTCGTGAAAGACACACAGAGAAAAGCAGAGACAGAGGCAGGGGGAGAAACAGGTTCCCTGCATGGAGCCTGCAGTAGGACTTGATCCCAGGACCCCAGGATCACGCCCTGAGCTGAAGGCAGATGCTCAACCACTGAGCCACTCAGGCATTCGTCCCAAGACTGTTTTGATGTCATAGTCTGGAGCACCAAATCCTGAGTGATTTGCCAAGTCATTATCCTTTAAGGATGGGTGAGAAAACCTATTTTTCTATTTAGTAAATAATGCCTTCTAACAGTTAGGGTCAAGCTCATCTTGGAATATGTCAAGGCCTCTGAAGCGGGAGAGGTTCCCTTTAACCATGAGATCCTGCGGGAGGCCTATGCTCTGTGTCACTGCCTCCCTGTGCTCAGTACAGACAAGTTCAAGACAGACTTTTACGATCAATGCAATGACGTGGGGCTCATGGCCTACCTTGGCACCATCACCAAAACCTGCAACACCATGAACCAGTTTGTGAACAAGTTCAACGTCCTTTATGACCGACAAGGCATCGGCAGGCGGATGCGGGGGCTCTTCTTCTGAGAGGAGCCGCCTGGAACTGGGCAGGCGTGAAGCCTCGGGATATGCAGCGCTGCTCCGCTTCTGAGAACCGCACACTTCGGCCCTCGGAGACCAGCTCCCGGACAGTGGCAAAGATCACATCGGCGGATCATTATATGGCGATTAGGCCATATAATTTTATTGTATCCAACATTACTGAATCTCTCCTATATGCCAGGCACTATACTAGGTCCAAGTGACAATACAAAGTCCAGTGTGGATATAGCCTATATACACATGTTTAATCTTTGAGGTGTTGACAGTGCTTTGAGTTATGAATAAGTACTAAGAGGCACAACGGAGAGAGAACTTACTTCTTATGGAGGGAGGAGCCGCAAGAGTAAGTGCCTTGAATCTAAGAGAAAAGAGGAAGGTGGACAGTTTGAGAAGGTTTTGAGGAGAATGGAAAATGGCACAGAGTATAAAAACATAGTGTCTCCATCAGAGCCTTGGTATCCTTAGTATCCTGCATAGCTGCCTCAGGGACTGCTGTGGTTGGGGAATACTAGGGACTGAAATGTGTCTCCCCAAAAAGGATACGTAAGAATCTTAACCAAGTTGACTTTCTTTGGAAATAAGGTCTAAGCAGAAGTAACCAAGTTTTGCTGAGCTCATTAGTGTGGTGTCTTTAGGAAAGGTGAAACTTGGGCACAGATAGACGTGCTCAGAGGGAAGACGATGGGAAGGGACTCAGGGAGAACACCATTGGAAGATGGAGGATTGGAGCGATGCATCTATAACACAAGGAACACCAAAGATGCCAGCAAACCAGAAGTTAGAGGCATGGAAGGATATCCTGACAGCTTCCAGAGGGAGCATGGCACTGTTGACACATTGATTTCTGAGTTCTAGCCCCCAGAACTGTGGGATGACACACCACTGTTGTAGTAGGATGCCCACTATGATACTTCTTACAGCAGCCCTAGGAAGCTCATACAGGGAGTTAAGAAATTGCTATTACTTAGGGTTCTGGACTCTCCCCCCGCCATGCCCCACTGCCATTTCAAGCTCATTGTCTTCCATTTTATGCTTCTGCTTCAAGGTTTGTGAAGTGGGGTTTGATGTATATATTTTAAAATGTTATTTGAGAGAAAGCAAGCATGAGTGGAGGGGAAGAGCAGAGGAAGAGGGAGAGGGAGTAGCAGACTCCCTGCTGAGCAGGGAGCTTGACCCAGGGCTGGATCCCAGGACCCTGGGATTGTGACCTGAGCCAAAGGCAGATGCTTAACCAGCTGAGTCACCCAGGTGCCCCTAAGAGTTTCATGGATAAAGTGGATGTGAAAACCACGGTTATTAGACCTTTGGCAGCATGTCAGATGGACATTTTCAGTTGCAAGTCACTAAAGCCTACGTCTAATGTCTTAAATAACCAGGAAGATTTATGACTGGTATAATTATACAAAGTTGGAGGTGATGTGAGGCTGAACACAGAGACACAGATCAGGGTTCTGACTCCATTTCTCTTCTGTGATTAGCTCTTGACATATACCCTTGAGAACAGTGTGACAATTTCTGTCACATTATATTGGACACAACAAGTCCCCATTTCTTGATGGGAACATCTGTAATAATTTGTGATGTTTAAAGTCTATCACATCATCTTTACAGCTGGGGGACAGGGACTCAAATCAGCCAAACCGCTGAGCTCGTGAACAGAATGGACCTTAGGGAGAAGACTGGCGAGAAGCCGGAGAAGAGACTAAAAGGTAGATTGCCATTAGGTTGTGAGGGGCTCTGTATACCTTGCTAGGTGTTGGAGGAGTGCGGGAATGCTGACCTCTGTCCTTGGCCCTTCCTCTTCTGCATGTCCTCACAACGCCCTCTCTAAGTGCTATGTGTTCCAGGCCCCTCGGAGGTTAATGTATCCCCTTACCAGAATACAGGGAAGCTTGTTCTGATCATCCCAAAGTGGCCCCCAGAAGGCACCACTTTAGATAACTAGCAGCCATGGAACTGGTGTACCACTGGTGCCACCTTACATAAATACCTTTTGAGCTCTAATGCCCTAATGCCCCCTGGCTCTTTAAGAACTGTGGATTGAGGTCCAGAGTGAGCAGAGAATAGCTGCGTCATGCCTGTGTTGTTCGTCTGGCATCTACCCACTGTCATAAGTTACCCTGAATAAATCTCTGTGTAGAAGCTACGGAGTGACTTGAGTCATTTTTTGGTTTCAAAGTGCCTTTTCCGTGTGCAAGATACTTTACCGTCCCTCCTCCACCTACTAACAGGTGGTTTATCTTGTGGCCTGTGCATTTTGCCATGTTTTCTGTGACAACATAATTAATGATTCTGATGCATTCCAATTAGTAAAGATGATTTAGAAGTGAGTCATCATGGTTCTTTTTCTCAACCTGAAGATTAGGCATGAGGAATGTTTCCAGGGGGTAGGGAGTGGCTAATGGCCCTTCATCTTGGGGAGTGGTCCTACCTTGGCTGTAACTCACAGTTCCAGGCAATGGGGAGCCACTAATGTCTTGTTCCTAACTGCAGGGCAGTTCTATTCTGAGATCCAGTCTTTAGGTGCTCACAGGAGCTCTGAAATATAATCAACACCCTCCTTTTATTTCCTGCAGTGTTGTACATACGCTGCTGGTTGGGAGTTTCCGGTTTCCAGCAGCACAGTATGCCCACAAACAGTTTTTTTTTTTTCTGTTGGCCTAGTCCGTGGGGCTCACACAGCATTCTCGTTGTCATGGTTTCTTCCTGCTTCCTGTCCTAGACCAGGACAGCCCAGCCCATCCAGTATATTTGTACATCAACCAGGGGAACGGCCACAAGTCAATTCTCTTTCCTTCTGAAATCTCCTTCAAGCATACTGCAACTGCTATGATCTCCCATGACTAAGTGAAAACAAACATGAACATATTGACGAGGGAAGGAGAATATATCTGTGGCATCTGAGCTGCATCTCTAGTGAATATCTCCCCAAGTACCATATTCATCTCTGCTCTTGAGCTTTAAGTGGTTTGTCCAAGAAACATGGGATTCACCTTGTTCATGGTGAAAATAACTATCTATTGAATAAGTGAATTAATAATGTATAAATAAACAAGTGGATTAATAATGTATAAGTGAAGGAGATAACCCCATGCAGCATACCTGAGGATGGAAAGTTTAGGGACATAGATAATGTTCTCTGGTAGATAACCTGTCTTCATTCAAGAGTCCTGGATCCCAGGAAGGCACCAGTGAGAGTCTTGGATCCCAGAAGGCACCAACTTAACTTGGATCCTCCTGTATGCTTGGGGAAGATACCTGAGCCCATAGGAAGAGTTGGAAAGAGTGAGAACCTCTCTCCTAATGTGAGGAGGAGTAAGATTATAAGGAATCCTCTGGGAGACTAGAACAGAGCCCAGGGATGAGGGTCAGGGAGAGGGGATGGATGAAGTGAACAAGGAAGAGGGAAGCCCTCTAGTACTCCCCTGGGGGCCCTCCCAAGTGAAAATCCCACCCTCCATGATCAGGAGTGGCTAGTCTACAAGAAGGACTTGGAGCCTTGTGTCTCTCACTGGAGCAGAGGGCTGCTGTGACTGCTGCAAGGACTGTTGCATACGAGCAGCTCTTTTGTGCTCCTGCGTCCCACTGAAGACTGCCCTTGCTCACCTCCATGTGACTAAAGGAGCCTGGGCTCAGGAGGAAAGGGAGGCTATTTACATTGAATTACTTAGTTAGAACCAGGAGCAAGGGCCACTTCTGCATTGTGTGGCAGGCTAATCCCAGGACAGCTCCAGATGCCTGGGTTATTGAGTCTGCAGAATCCATTGGGCCTGTCAAGGTAGGGAGCAGAGGGTGGACAGTAAAAACTGTGGAAAGCAGTTAAGGGGTGTGGCCTGCCTGCAGCTTCAACAGCCGCCCTAGGACAGGGAGCTGGCCTCTGGGGGAGAGGTGATAGAAGATAAGGAGGAGGGCACAGGGTGAGGTGGATCTGGGTGGCCCTCAAGCCGGACTCTGGCGGGCTCCTCATTGTTGCTTTTCAACCCTAACTGCCCATTGGCATCTCCTGGGACTGTGCAAAATGCTGGTACCTGGGTTTTAGCACCTCCTCTAGATTCTGATTAATTTGATCCAGCTTGTGGCCTGGGCATCAGGGTTAGTATCTGGGGGGGGCGGGGGGGGGGGGGCGGGAAGGAGGCTGGAAGGGAAGGGAGAGATCTTATCACTTCAGAGTAGATAGCACAGCTTCTCAGGTGAAGCGAGAAGCCAAGAGGGAAAGTTACCTACATGTATTAGTGGCAAGGAAAGGGCCATAACTCTTTATCTCTTGAGCTCCCAGGACAATTAATATTCTCATTTGCCCCTCTTCTTTCTCTTAGCAGTCATGTGGCCTTGGTCAAGTGTCATTTTCCTCACCTCTAAAGGGAGTATCATCACTTCATCTACTTACTTCCAATTATTGCTGTGAGGATGAAGGTTGATGAAGATGCTGTGCAAGCCGTTTGTTGGGGGGAGGGGTAAGAAAGCAGAGCTGTGTCCCAACCCCATGGTCTCTAGTAATTTCAAAGTCGACTCAGACCCACAGACTCCATGTGGTGGGGCTCTCGCCTACACTTCCAGGTTCAATTCCTGCCATTCCCATCTGTGTGACCATGTTCTAGATGTGGCAGCTTGTCTCTGCTCTGGAACCCTGAGTTCATCCTTCTTTCTGCCACTTCTGTCTTCCTCTCCCTGGGCTGCAAGAGCCGTACCCCTTCTCTCGTGCTTGTCATGATCACGACTAACTGGACTCGCAGCGGGCTAAGCAGTGACGGCTCAGTAGGGCATTAGAAATGAGTGTGCTTGTGACTGAAAGGGAAGCAGAGCTTATAGAATAGATGATGGGTGGGGAGTGGGGAGGTGAAAGCTTGGCTTTTGCCTTGGAGGAGAGACTTGAGCATTTTCACCTCAGGTGGAGGAGCCAGCACAGGTAACCTTATTCTGTGGGGCGTCAGGGGGTAACTAAGAGAGCAGATTCCCTGAGCATCTAATAAATGCAAAATTCCTTTGAAGGGATAAAACATGTGACCCCCCTAAGGGTCCCGGTTCTCATTTAGCTTCCTTTTTTCCCTTGTCACTTTATGGCTTTCTCCACTGTTTTGCAACTATTCCCTCATCCATCTGTGTGTAAACTGTGAGCCCCCTGAGCAGAGGGGATGGTGTCATCATTATTGTATCCCAGGCGTGAATACAAAACATGCTGAGTGACATGGGCGTCCTGGAGCAGCATGAATCCACTCAGTGAAAGGGTGAGGAGGAGCAAGGAAAAAGAGAGGCAACCATGGGGGTGGAGGGTTGTGTCTGTGCTGAAAGAAACTTCACCAGCTTCGTGAGTGCAGGAGCAGGAGCAGGAGCAAACTCAGCCTCTTTTTCTCTGCTGCCCCCGAGTCCTTGTCTCCCCACTGGGATATCTCACAGAGCTAAAAATCAAACACCTCCGTAATCGGACATTTTGTTTTACCAAGCGGTGTTTCGAACAACACCTCAGGCTGTCTCATGTTCTTCATAATTATTGTGAGAGCCGCAGAATATTTTATCGGTTAATGTACTGTGATGTATGTCACTGCTTTTACCGCCCCTGTTGTTGGACGTTCTGGATGTTGTCAATTTCTGCTGTTAACCTGGAGGCTGCTACAGTGAAGAGCAGCAGCCTCCTTGTGAATTACCTCCTCCTGTAAGTTACAAGGGATGAAAGTACTGTGTCTGGGCATGGACCTTTTTATGGTTTTCAGTACATACTACCATGTTCCTGTTTTGTACCCCTCAAAAGTTTCATCAGTTTCAGAGTAAACAATGGTGCTAATGTTATATCACATCTTCCCTGCCGAGTTAAAGATATAAAAACACTTTGTTGTTTAATTTGAAATATGTTACAGGTTGAACCCTTTCCCCTCTGTGCTTACTATGTGTACTTTGTACTGTTTATGTTTTTTGCCATTAAGGGGATTTGATGATATTTACATTTATTAGAATTAAAATTTTTACATGTTATAACTAATAATCCACTTCTCTAACATTTGAGGAAATACTTTTCATGCTGTTTTTTTTTCCACTATGATTAGTTCGTTCTTATATTAGAAGTTATCTCTTGATACTTTTCTTTTGAATTCTTTCAAAGATTCAAAGTTTAAATACCACCGGGATGCCTGAGTGGCTCCATTCGTTAAGCATCAGAATCTTGATTTCAGCTTAGGTCATGATCTCACCATCATGAGATGGAGCCCTGAATTAGGCTCCGTGCTGGGCATGGAGTCCTCTTGAGAATATCTTCTCCCTCTCCCTCTGCCCCTCCACCCTCTCCTGGCTCTCAAGCATGTGCTCTTTCTCTCTCTCTTGCTCTAAGAAGTATATATATATATATATATATATAATATATTTAATATATAATATATTAATAATTGTTATATTTTAATACTTATCATTATTAATTATTGAATAATAATATGTGTTATTTACCACCATCAAAAACAAGTATATAAAAACTCTGAATTCTAGTTTGTGTACTTTATGACCATCAAATTATTTAATTAACTTGTAATTTTTATTTTTAAAGATTTTTTTTTTAAGATTTTATTTATTTCTTAGAGACAGAGAGAGAGAGAGAGAGAGAGAGAGAGAGAGGCAGAGACACAGGCAGAGGGAGAAGCAGGCTCCATGCAGGGAGCCCGACGTGGGAATCAATCCTGGGTCTCCAGGATCAGGTCCTGGACTGAAGGCAGCGCTAAACCACTGAGCCACCAGGGCTGCCCCCTAACTTGTAATTGTTAAATATAACTTTTGTATATAACTTAATGTTTACCCAAACTAATAATCCAATGGCAGTTTACAGTCTATATGTGACAGACTTAAGGAATAATCTTGCTAAAATGAGAAGGCAGGCACTTTGTCTTAAAGCTGTGTTTTTATAGCAAGCACATTGTTTTTACTAACATTGCTTGTTCTTAGGTAGCTTTATGATGGTGGTGAGCATGATAGAGATCATGATTACAGAAAGGCTTGAGCTCTACAGGCTAAGAATACATTTTCTTGTGCCTTGTGATTTTCATGTGCCTTAGGCATTTTTGCTTTTGTGGGGTTCTCCATAAAAAACATAAAATTATATTTTATAACTGTCTGTTATAAGGGTAAATACAACCCAAGCTCGATTCATTACTATATATTCATTATGATTTTTTATTCATATTCATAGTTTGTTCATTTATCTAAAATTAAAACATTTTTGTGGGCTACTAAGCTATGCCTATTGTCTAATAGATATCATCCCTACCCCACAGTCACCTCTTAGCACAAATTAACTTTCCCTGTCTGAGTCACTGGGTCTACTTTGTGGCTTTGCATTCAGTTCCTCAAATACACATTTTTTTTCATGTTTTTTAACCCTTTATTTTTTTAAATAATAAATTTATTTTTTATTGGTGTTCAATTTACCAACATACAGAATAACACCCAGTGCTCATCCCGTCAAGTGCCCCCTCAGTACCCGTCACCCATTTACCCCCACCCCCCGCCCTCCTCCCCTTCCACCACCCCTAGTTCGTTTCCCAGAGTTAGGAGTCTTTATGTTCTGTCTCCCTTTCTGATATTTCCCACACATTTCTTCTCCCTTCCCTTATATTCCCTTTCACTATTATTTATATTCCCCAAATGAATGAGACCATATAATGTTTGTCCTTCTCCGATTGACTTACTTTACTCAGCATAATACCCTCCAGTTCCATCCACGTTGAAGCAAATGGTGGGTATTTGTCATTTCTAATGGCTGAGTAATATTCCATTGTATACATAAACCACATCTTCTTTATCCATTCATCTTTTGATGGACACCGAGGCTCCTTCCACAGTTTGGCTATTGTGGACATTGCTGCTATAAACATCGGGGTGCAGGTGTCCCGGCGTTTCATTGCATCTGAATCTTTGGGGTAAATCCCCAACAGTGCAATGGCTGGGTCGTAGGGCAGGTCTATTTTTAACTCTTTGAGGAACCTCCACACAGTTTTCCAGAGTAGCTTCAAATACACATTTAAAAAAATTATTTATTTATTCATGAGAGACACAGAGAGAGAGAGAGAGAAGCAGAGACATAGGCAGAGGGAGAAGCAAGCTCCCAGGACAAAGCCCAGTGTGGGACTCGATCCCAGATCCCAGGACCACGCCCTGAGCTGAAGGCTGACGCTCAACCACTGAGTCACCTAGGTGGCCCTCAAATGCACATTTTAATTTTTTTCAGGATCATAGTATTTTAATACATATTGTGCTTATGTATATTCTAACGGTTGCTAGAGCTGATCTGTACCAAAGTTCTTCTTTTTGGGTCTCTTGACCACTTATTTTCCAAGTGTATTTTAGGACTTTTCTGTTTATCACAATAAAAAAATCCTCTTGAGTTGCATTTTATTTATAGGTTATCTCAAAGAGATATGACGTCTTTATAAAGACACAACAATTTGATGTTCCATTCCAGAGCCAGGATACCGTGACCACGCTACAGAGAGTGTTCATAGGGAATGGTGACAGAGGCAGGAGATGCAGCAAGAAGAGCATGCAGTCTAATTAGGGGTGCTCAGGGAGGCTCGGACACCAGCTCCTATGAACATACTCTCAAAAGTAGGTCATAAACCAGTACTGTAGGACAAGTGCTAGTTTATTCTTTGGGTTAGGAGAAAGGGAATGCCCTTGGGTAAAGATTGAAGACTGTCATTTAGCCGAACCTACCTTCTCCTAATCTGATATTCTAAACTGGCTATAGCTTGGTAGCCCTCACTATCAGTGTTACAGGTAAATTTAACAAGTTTTTTTCCCTGAAAAAGAATTTTTTTGGATTCTGGTCTTTATTATCAAGCACAGCCTGCAGTTCCCCTCCCCTAAGCCTAGCCCACCCAAGGCAAACAGCTAGTAGGGGTCTCTGTGTGAGGCAGGAAAAAGGTATCAGTTCTACTCAAAATGTGTGTACCAGCTGGATTGTGGACAGAGTCTGGACAATCTGGATGGAGAGTAGGCACTGTGTGGTTATGTCCCAAGGTACAGCCAAGACTACTTGTATCCTAAGAGCGGGGGGAGCCACAGGGATGTCCCCAGGGGCAAAAGCTGAGCCAGGTGGCCCTGAGGCCAGCAGCTACAGTGTATGGTGCCTTCCGTAATGCTGCTAATTCAGCAGCTCCATGGCTGGCAGGTGCAGACGATAAGCAGTTTACTGCCCTGATGGGCTAAGATGGGCTGTTAGCCCTGGGGAGAGAGGCTTTACCTCCTGAAAGTGCTCCCCATTTGGCTGCTCTGCACTATGATGATCTGCAACCTTCGTTGGTTGCCAGCATTTCCAGAAGCATATCTTGGGCCACACCACTGCTGGCCTCACTGTCAGTCTGCTCCCCAGGGCAATCTACCTGCCTAAAACACCTACAACTACAACATAAAATTTACTCTTAATCATTTTTAAGTGTATAGTTTAACAGTAGTAAGTACATCAAAATTGTTGTACAACCATCACCCCCATCCATCTCCAGAAACCTTTCATGTTGCAAAATTGAAATTTTGCACCCATCAAATAGTATGTCCCCATGAGCACCTCTTCCCAGCCCCTGGTAGCCACTATTCTTTCTGTCTGTCTGTCTGTCTTTTCCTTTCTTCTCTATTATCCCCTCTTTTCCCTCATGCCCCATCCTCTGAAAACAACCATTCTAATCCCTGTTACTATGAGTTCAGCTTTTTTTTTTTCCTCTCAAGATTCCATATATAATGAGATCAGGCAATATTTGTCTTTCTGGGTCTGATTTATTCTATTCAACTTTTCAATGTCCACATTCACCAATGTGTTTGTAAATGGCAAGATTTCCTTATTCTTAATATTCTTTTTTTTTATTTTTATTTATTTATGATAGTCACACAGAGAGAGAGAGAGGCAGAGACACAGGCAGAGGGAGAAGCAGGCTCCATGCACCGGGAGCCCGACGTGGGATTCGATCCCGGGTCTCCAGGATCGCGCCCTGGGCCAAAGGCAGGCGCCAAACCGCTGCGCCACCCAGGGATCCCGATTTCCTTATTCTTTAAGGCTGAATATTTTATTGTATATACCGCCACATTTTCTTTATTCATCCATTGATAGACATTTAGTTGTTTCTATTTCTTGCCTATTGTGAATAATTTGCAATGAATGAACATGAGTGTACAAATACCTCTTTAAGATAGCAATTTTATTTCCTTTGGATATATATCCAAAAGTGGGATTGCTGGATTATATGGTAGTTCTATTTTTAAATTTTGAGGAATATACATACTCTTTTTCATAATGGCTGTACCAATTTACATTCAGCAGTATACAGGGGTTCCTTTTCTCTACCTCCTTACCAAAATTTATCTTTTCACTTTTTTATATTAGCCATCATAGCAGGTGGGAAGTGGTATCATATTATGGTTTTGATTTGCAGTTTCCTGCTGATTAGTGATTCTGAACATCTTTTCATACACCTTTTGGGCTTTTGTAAGTCTTCTTTGGAAACATATCTATTCAGTTCCTTTACGTGTTTTTAATTGGGTTATTTGGTTTTTTTGCTATTGAATTGTAATGGTTTATATGTTTTAGATACGAACCCCGTATTGAATTTATAGTTTGCAAAAATTGTCTTCCATTTTGTAGATTGCCTATTCATTTTATTGATGTTCCCTTTATAGTGCCGAAACTTTTCAATTGTGTGTAGTCTCACTTTTATGTTTTTGCTCTTACTGACTGTGCTTTTGGTGTCTGATCCATGAAATCATTGTCAAGACCAATGTCAAGGAGCTTTTCCCAATGTTTTCTTCTAGGAGTTTTACAGTGGTAGATCTTAAGTTTAAGTCTAAACCATTTTGATTTGATTTTTGTATGTTGTGTAAAGTAAGGGTCCAATTTCATACTTTTGCATGTGCATAACCAGTTTTCCCAATATCATTTATTGAAGAGACTATCCTTTCCCCACTGTGTATTCTCGGTACCTTTGTCAAAATTCATTTGACTGTGAACCTTGTCCAGTGTGCAGCGTTAGCCCAGCATTCAGCCTTTCACTGTCCTTCAGGCCTTTAGTCCTTCTTTTACTTTTTTAAAAGATTTTATTTATTTATTCATGAGAGAAACACAGAGAGAGGCATAGACACAGGCAAAGGGAGAAGCAGACTCCCTGTGGGGAGCCCAATGCAGGACTCCATTCCAGGACCCCAGGATCATGCCCTGAGCCAAAGGCAGACGCTCAACTACTGAGCTACCTAGGTGCCCCCAGTCCTTTTAGTCAAGATAAGCGATAAGCCAGACTTGTCCAAAGTGGAAATTTGACAGGTCAAAACTGAAGAAAACTAAACTAAGCAGAAAAAAAAAAAAAAAAAAACCTCTTTTCTCAAAGGAAACTCTCCAGCAGGAGAAAGAAGTTATTCAAACATTATAAAATGGGGATCTCCTCCCAAAAGTAAATTCAACATTGCCTGGGTGTCTTGGTTTGGGGCTTGTTTGTTTCTTTTGTTTTGTTTTTTTTTTTGTAAATCTTTATGTTTGTAGAATTTGAGGTACTTCTTGATGCCTTCTTACCCTTACTCCTTGGCTAAGAGGTCAGGAGTAACCAGTGTCCCATTATGTTCATTTTGAAACTTTCCATTCGTTCATAAACTCCAGCTGGCAAACGTTATCAATAATCTCACCATTGATGACCTTTGTGTGTGAAGTCCTTTTATCCCCTACAGGATAAGCCAGTTTTAACCTGCAATGGATGCCTCCATTGCTCCATAAACTTCATGAACTAGCATGCATATGCAGCTTCTCACAGTGTATTTTCATTTCTAATGTAGTGATAAAATCATAAACATAATTTAAAAATTACTTGTGTTAAGTATAATTTTATTTCTGGGTTCTCTACTCCATTACATTGATCTATGTACCTATTTTTATAACATACCATACTGTTTTGGTTACAATAGCTTTGTAATAGAGTTCAAAAGCAGGACATGTGATGTCTCCAGCTTGCACTTTTTGCTGAAGATTGTTTAGCTTTTTCAGTCTATTTCGAGTTCCGTATGTTCCATATGATTTTAAAACCTTTTTTCTATTTCTGTGAAAAATGCCATTGGAATTGGGACAAGCATTACATTGAATAAGTAGCTCATTTTGGATGTATAAACACTTTTAAAATCTTAATTCTTCCAATACACAAACATAGGACATCTGTCCATTAATTTCTTTTATTCAATTCTTTTCATCAGTGGTTCATAGTTTTTAGTGTAGTTTTGTAGTTTAGTAGCTTTAATATCTGTCATCTCTTTAGTTAAATTTATTCCTAAGTATTATTTTTGATGCTATTGTAAAGGGATTTTTTTCTTAACATATATTTTTTAGTAGTTTATTGTCAGTATATAGAGACACAACTGATTTTTGTATATTGACTTCATATCCTGTAACTGTATTGAATCCATTTATCAGTTGTAACTGTTTCTTGGTCAAATCTTTAGGGTTTTCTATATATAAAATCATACCATCTGCAAACAGACAATTTTACTTCTTACTTTCTGATTTGGGTGCCTTTTATTTCTTTTATTTGAATTGCTCTGGCTATAAATTTCAGTACTGTGTTAAATAAAAAGTGCTGAAAGTTGGCACCCTTTTCTATTCCTAATGTTAGATGAAAAGCTTTCAGCTTTTTGCCATTGAGTATGATGTATATGAAAAAGTGAGCTTGTTATATATGGTTATTATTATGTTGAGGTTGGTTCATTCTATACCTAATTTGTTTAGAGTTTTTATCTTGAAAGGATATTGAATTGTTAAATGCTTTTCTTGGATCTATTGAGATGATCATATGATTTCTAGAAAATATATGAAGAAATAAAGATCTCAGGGCACCTGGGTTGCTTGATGGTTGAGCGTCTGCCTTTGGCTCAGGTCCTGATCCCAGGGTCCTGGGATTGAGTCTCCCATCGGGCTTCCCACAGGGATCCTGATTCTCCCTCTGCCTATGTCTCTGCCTCTTTCTGTATGTCTCTCATGAATAAATAAAATCTTTTAAAAAGAAAAGAAAAGAAAGAATAGCTGAAAACTTCCTAAACCTGGAGAAGACTTGAATATCAAAGTTCAATGAAGCTAATAAATCACCTTATTAGCTTAATGAAAAAAGACTTTCTCTGAGACACATTATAATGAAATTATCAAAATCAAAGATAAAGAATCCTAAATACAGCCAGGACAAAAAAAAAAAAAAAAAAAGTATAACCTACAAAGAAACCCCCATTAGGCAATGCATAGATTTCTCAGCAGAAACAGACACAAACATAGATCAATGGAACAGAATAGAGAATCCAGAAGTAGACCCTCAACTTTATGGTCAACTAATATTTGACAAAGCAGGAAAGACTATCCACTGGAAAAAAGACAGTCTCTTCAGTAAATGGTGCTGGGAAAATTGGACATCCACATGCAGAAGAATGAAACTAGAACATTCTCCTACACCATACACAAAGATAAACTCAAAATGGATGAAAGATCTAAATGTGAAACAAGATTCCATCAAAATCCTAGAGGAGAACACAGGCAACACTCTTTTTGAACTTGGACACAGCAACTTCTTGCAAGATACATCCATGAAGGCAAGAAAAACAAAAGCAAAAATGAATTATTGGGACTTCATCAAGATAAGAAGCTTCTGCACAGCAAAAGAAACAGTCACCAAAACTAAAAGACAGCCTACAGAATGGAGGAAGATATTTGCAAATGACATAACAGACAAAGGGCTAGTATCCAAGATCTATAAAGAACTTATTTTATTAAACTCAACAGCAAAGAAACAAACAATCCAATCATGAAATGGGCAAACGACATGAACAGAAATTTCACAGAGGAAAACATAGACATGGCCAACAAGCACATGAGAAAATGCTCTGACCATCAGGGAAATACAAATCAAAACCACAATGAGATAACCACCTCACACCAGTGAGAATGGTGAAAATTAACAAGACAGGAAACATCAAATGTTGGAGAGGATGTGGAGAAAAGGGAACCCTCTTGCGCTGTTGGTGGGAATGTGAACTGGTACAGCCACTCTGGAAAACTGTGTGGAGTTTCCTCAAAGAGTTAAAAATAGACCTGCCCTACGACCCAGCAGTTGCATTGCTGGGGATTTACCCCAAAGATTCAGATGCAGTGAAATGCCGGGACACCTGCACTCCAATGTTTATAGCAGCAATGTCCACAATAGCCAAACTGTGGAAGGAGCCTCGGTGTCCATCGAAAGATGAATGGATAAAGAAGATGTGGTATATTATACAATGGAATATTACTCAGCCATTAGAAATGACAAATACCCACCATTTGCTTCGACTTGGATGGAACTGGAGGGTATTATGCTGAGTGAAATAAGTCAATCAGAGAAGGACAAACATTATATGGTCTCATTCATTTGGGGAATATAAAAAATAGTGAAAGGGAATAAAGGGGAAAGGAGAGAAAATGAGTGGGAAACATCAGAGAGGGTGACAGAACATGAGAGACACCTAACTCTGGGAAACAAACAAGGGGTAGTGGAAAGGGAGGTGGGCAGGGGGGTTGGGGTGACTGGGTGACGGGCACTGAGGGGGGCACTTGATGGGATGAGCACTGGGCGTTATGCTATATGTTGGCAAATTGAACAATAAAAGGAAATTTTTAAAAAATAAAGGAACATGGAGAAAACAAGGTAAAAAAAACGCTACAGGTGAGAAAACATACGGAATGTTTTCTATGTGGAATGACATATTCAAAGTGTTGAAAGATAAAAATTGCCAACCAGAATATTCTATTCAGTGAAGTTATTTTTCAGATATGAAGGAGAAATAAAGACTTTGCCACACAAACAAAAGCTGAGGGAGAAATGCTAAAAGAAGTTCTCAAAGTTGAAATGAAAAGACAGTAATCAGTGATGTGAAAACATATGAACGTACACAACACAATGATTATAGGTGAAAAATTCACAATCAGATTTAGAAAGCTCTAAAATAAAATGGTGAGTTAGCCACTTAACTACAGCATAAAGGTTAAAAGAACATTAAAAAATAGCTATAGTAACTATAATGTATTAATGAATGTACAATATAAAAGGTAAAATTGTGACACAAAAAATATACAAGGGGGGTAAAAAGTGAGCTTTTGAAGGAGATTGAAGACAAGTTGCTATCAGTAGAAAATGGACTGTTTTATCTTTAAAATGGTTTACATAAGCCTCATGGTAACCACAAAGCAAAAACAATAGATAGACAAAAGAGAGGGAACCAAAACATACCACCATAGAGTATCACCAGGATACAAAGGTAGGCAGAAATAAAAAAAAGAACAATGCAAATACAGAATGACCAGAAAGCAATCAATAACATAGCAAACATGGTATTACTAAGTCCTTACATATCTATAATTACCTAAATGTAAATGGATCCAAAAGGCACAGAGTGGATAGATAGATAAAAAACAAGACCTGGGGTGCATGGGTGGCTCAGTTAGTTAAGTGTCTGACTCTCGATTTTGGCTCAGGTCATGATCTCAGGATCGTGGGATCCACCCCTGCATTGGGCTCAGCACAAAGTCTGCTATTCCCTCTCCCTCTATTTAGATAGATGATAGATAGATAGATAGATAGATAGATAGATAGATAGATATAGAGATACCTTGAGTAAATAAATAAAATTTAAGAAAAAAACTTCAAGATCCAACTATATGCTGCCTATAAGAGATTTACTTCAGCATTAAGGACACACATAATCTCAGAGTGAAAGGGTAGATTAGTATAGCCCATGTAAGTGATAACCAAAGTAAAGCAAAGATAGCTATACTTAGACAATATAAACTTTAAGCCAAAAACAATAACAGACAAAGAAGGTCATTATATAATGATAAAAGGGTCAGTTAATCAAGAAGCTATAACAGTTGTTAATATATACACCTAATATCAGAGCACCTAAATATATTAATCAAATATTAAAAAATAAGACAGAAATGGTCAACAATACCATATTAGTGGAACTGTAATATTCCACTTTCAGCAGTGGATAGATCATCCAGACAGAAAATCAACAAAGTAACAATGGATATGAACCATATGTTAGACCAAATGATATTTGTAGAACATTCTATCGAGCAGCAGCAGAATATACATTCTCTTCAAATGCACACAGAATATTCTCCAGGAAAGATCATTTGATACGTGACAAAACAAGCCTCAGCAAATTGTAAAACATTGGAATTATACTGAGTATCTTTCCTGACCTTTCCTTTTCCTGATTTCTAGTAAGAAACTAGAAATCAACAAGAGGGAAGTTGGAAACCCACAAATAAGTGGAAAATAAACAACACACTCCTGAACAACCAGTGGGTGAAGGAAGAAACCAAAGGGGTAATAAAAAATATTTCAAAACAAACAAAAATGGAAATACAACATAAACAAACCTATGGGATGATACAAAAGCAGTTCTGAGATGGAACTTCATAGCAATAAACACATGTATTAAGAAATTAGATCTCAGGGTACCTAGGTGGCTCAGTTGGTTAAACATCTGCCTTTGGCTCAGGTCATGATCTTGGGATCCTGGGATCAAGCCTGTGTCAGGTTCCTTGTCAGCAGGGAGCCTGCTTCTCCCTCTTCCTCTGCCTGCTGCTCCCTATGCTTGTGCTCTCTGTCACTCTCTCTCCCTCTGTCTCCCTCACCACCTCTCACTCTGTCAGATAAATACATAAAATCTTTTAAAAAGAAAAGAAATTAGATCTCAAATAGCAACCTAACTTTATCCCTCAGGGAACTAGGAAAAGAAGAAAATTTAAGTCCAAAGTTCTCAGAAGGGAAAGAAAAAAAAAACAATAAAGATCAGAGGAAAAATAAATGAAAATAAATGAAACAGAGACTAGATCAAGAAAACTACAGCTGATTTCTTTAAGAAAGATAAACAAAATTGATAAACCTTAGTGAGACTAAGAAAAAAGGAGAGGAGGCAAATTAATCAAAAATGAAAGAGAAGACATTACAGGTGATACTACAGAAATATGTAGAGTCAATAAGCAACTGCCATGAACACTTGTATGCTAATAAATTAGCCTAGAAGAAATGAATAAATTTCTAGAGACATAAAACCTACTAAGACTGATTCAGGAAGAAAGAGAAAATTTGAATAGACTAATAATAAGTAATAAGATTAAAACACTAATCATAAAGCTCCCAACACAGAGAAATCCCAGGACTAGACAGCTTCACTGGCAAATTCTACCAAACATTTGATGAAGAATTAATGACAGTCCATCTCAAACTCTTCCAAAAAATTGAAGAGAAGGGAACACACCAAAACTCATTTTACAAAGCCAACATTATCCTGAGACCAATACCCATAAAGACACTACAAGAAAAGAAAACTACAGACCAATCTCTGATGAATATAGATGCAAAAATTCTCAACACAATACTAGCAATCCAAATTTAAGAACATTTTGAAAGTATCATACTCCATGACCAAGTGGGATTTATCCCTGGGGTACAAGTATATTTCAACATATGAAAATCAATAAATGTGATACACTACATTAATAGAAAGGTAAAAGTCACATGATCATCTCAATAGATGTAGTAAAAGCATGTGACAAAATACAACATACTTTCATGATAAAAACCCTCAGTGGACTGACTGGAAATAGAAGGAACATGAAACATGATTCAATATAATGAAGACCGTATATGACAAACCCACAGTTAACATTATATTCAATTTGTAAAAAATGAAAGCTTTTCCTCTAAGATCAGGAACAAGACAAGACTACCCACTCTCACCACATTTATTGAATATAGTATTGGAATTCCTAGCTAGAACAATAAGGAATTAACAAAGAAATAAAAAGCGTCCAACCAGAAGTAAAATTGATTTTTGCAGATGATATGATCATATATATAGAAAAATCCTAAAGACTTAACCAAAAAATCCTTGGAACTAATCAATAGATTTCAGTTACAGGATATAAAGTCAACCTACAGAAATCAGTTGCACTTCTATTGACTAACAATGAAACACCTGAAAAAAAAAGAAATAAACTGTCCCATTCACAATAGCATGAAAAAAACTAAAATATCTAGGAATAATTTTTAATTTTTTTATTGGAGTTCAATTTGCCAAAGTGTAGCATAACACCCAGTGCTCATCCCATCAAGTGCCTGTCACCCAGTCACCCCAACCTCCCGCCCACCTCCCTTTCCACCATCCCTTGTTCGTTTCCCAGAGTTAGGAGTCTCTCATGTTCTGTCTCCCTCTCTGATATTTCCCACTCATTTTCTCTCCTTTCCCCTTTATTCTCTTTCACTATTTTTTATATTCCCCAAATGAATGAGACCATATAATGTTTGTCCTTCTCTGATCGACTTATTTCACTCAGCATAATACCCTCCAGTTCCATCCAAGTCGAAGCAAATGGTGGGTATTTGTCGTTCCTAATGGCTGAGTAATAACTAGGAATAAATTTAAACCAAGAAAGTAAAAAAAAAAAAAAAAAAAAAGAAAGTGAAAGATCTGTACCATGAAGACTACAAGATATTGTTGAATGATATTGAAGACAAACAAATGGAAAGACATCCCATGTTCATGGATCAGAAGAATTAATACTGTTAAAATGTCCATACTACCCAAACCTATAGATTAAGTGCAATCCCTATCAAAATTCCAGTGGCATTTTTCACAGAAGTATAAAATACAACCTTTACATTTGTATGAAACACAAAAGACCCCAAATAACCAGAGCAATCCCAAGAAAGTGGAACAAAGCCAGGGATGTCACACTTCCTGATTTCAAACTAGATTGCAAAGCTATAGAAATTAAAACAGTATGGTAGTGGCATAAAAACAGATATATTGACCAATAGAACAGAATAGAGAGCTTAGAATTAAACTCCCACCTAAACAATTAACTAATATTTGACAAGAGTGCCTAGAAGGAATCCTAGGGAAAATGATAGTCTCTAAACAAATAATGTTGGGAAAACTGGATAACCACATACAAAAAAATGATATTGGACACCTATCTTATACCACTCACAAAAAATTAACCTGAAATGGATTAAAACGTAACACCTGACATCATGACACTCCTATAAGAAAATATAGGGGGAAAGATTCTTCACATGGGTCTTGATAATAATTTCTTTGGGGTATGCCACCTAAAGCACAAGCAACAAAATAAAAAACAAATAATTGGGACGACCTCAAACTAAAAAGCTTCTATATAACAAAAGGAACCAACAAAGTGAAAAGATAACCTACAGAATATGAACAGATATTTGCAAACCATATATCTGATAAGGGGTTGATATCCAAAATATATAAAGAATTAATACAACTCAATAGCACAAAACCCAAATGATCCAGTTTTAAAATGGTCAAAGGACCTGGATAGACATTTTTCCAAAGAAGATATATGAATGGCCAACAAGTATATGAAAAGATGCTCACCACACTAATCATCAGGGAAATGCAAATTAAAACCACCATGAGATATCACCTTATACCTGTTAGAACATCTGTGATCAAAAAGAAGAAATAATGAATGCTAACAAGGATGTGTAGGAAAGGGAATCCTTGTGCACTGTTGGTGGGCATCTAAATTGGTGTATCCACTATGAAAAACAGTAGTGGAATCCTCAAAAAATTAAAAATGGAACTACATATGATCCAGCAATTCCACTTGTAGGCATTTATTCAAAGGAATTGAAAATACTATGTCCAGTTGATGTCTGCACCCGTATGTTCATAGCATCATTATTTACAATAGCCACGACATAAAAACAACTCTTGTGTCCACTGACAGATGAATGAATAAAGAAGTTGTGAAATATGTATTCAATGAAATATTATTCAGCCACAGAAAAGAAGAAAATTATACAATTTACAACATGTATGGATTTTGAGGGCATTAAGCTAAATGAAATAAGTCAGAGAAAGACAAATAAATACTGTATGATCTCACTCATACAGAGAAATCTAAAAGGAAAAAAAGAAACCCTAACTCTGAAAAACATCTGATTTGTGGTTACCAAAAGCAGGGAGTGGGGGAGAAGGAATTGGAAGAATGTGGTCAAAAGTTACAGACTTCCTGAGATAAATAAGTACTACAAATGTAAAGCATGACTATAGTTAACACTGCTGTGTGGTATATATAAAAGTTAAGAGAATAAACCCAAAGTGTAACCATAAGGATTTTTTTTTCATTTTTTAATTTTGTATATATATAAAATAGTGGGTGTTAACTAAACTTTTATGGTAATCATTTCACAGTACAGGTAAGTCAAATCATTGTACTATATACCTAATCTTATACAGTGCTGTATGTCAATTATATCTCAATAAAACTAGAAAAAGTATTATTGTTTTGGTTGTATAAAAATATTATAGAATAATTAAATACATCTCTTAGCAAAGTGCAGTTTATATACAACATATGTAGAGATCATATATTAAAATACACAAACAAGAAAAGTTCATGAAGATGCATCAATCCCTGTCTGAGAGTTTCCAGCCTGTCATTCTGCCCTACAGATTTGGAGCTTCCCTGTCCCCACAAAGCACAAGTCAATTATATGAAATCAAGACACATAAATATTTTTTAAATGCACATAAATATATTTGAAATGGTACACTTATCCAGGAAAGCTTTTCTACCTGGATTAAGATAGAATACAGATTCCTGTGCCTCTGCAAAGATACCATTTATCATGCTGGGTTCTAACTGCCCCCTTCCTTCATGCTTCAAATACCTATCAAGCACCTAGTATACTTGATTCTGTATTAAGTGTCATAATGATGAGCAAAATGGATGTAGTCCCTGTGTGAATGGAACTTTCAATCTAATGGAGAATAGACATTAATAAAATAATCACACTAATAAATATATAAACTAAAACAAGTAGTGAGCTAAAAGAAAGATATGACCACTATTTAAAATCAAGTAAGAAAGAAGTATAACATAGACTCAGAGTAGTAGCCTGAGAAGGCCTCCTCGAGAACCAATGCTCAGCTAAGGTCTGAAGATGAGTAGGACTTAATTGGAAATAGAGAATAAGGGGAGATGAGAACAGTGGAATAGGCAAAGTGATTGAAAGAACATATGGATTCTGACAAATGAAAAAAATGCCAAAGGAACTAGAACTCAGAATAAGAAGGAGAGCATAGCGAGAAATGAGGCTGGAACAATAGTCAGATACCATATCATATGTAACTTTGTGGACTATATTAAGAGTTTTGTACAGGACCTGGCAGATGGTCGACTGTCTTTATGGAAAGAAGAAAACTACACAATCTTCTTAGATCTACAGGTGAGCCAAGATCTCCAGGAAGTATCAAAACTATCCTTCTTTATGGAAACAATTAATCTTATCATTGTGCTGGCAAGCCTGAGTAAGAGAGATGAAGCCCAGATTTA
The DNA here is from genome assembly GCF_048418805.1 of Vulpes vulpes. Lineage (NCBI taxonomy): Eukaryota > Metazoa > Chordata > Mammalia > Carnivora > Canidae > Vulpes > Vulpes vulpes. Next base: position 12,045,476 of record NC_132790.1, read on the forward strand.
TAGTGCTTGGCTCAGGGCCCTGCCAGAGACGACGACCCTTTGTTAGCTTTGTTAGCTCTACCCATCTCTTACATGCAGTGGCTGCTACAAGAATATCCAGAAAAGTTTCACCAAGAGGAGAAATATCTGAGGATCCAAATAATTGAAGAGCCTTAGCCCCTACTCCAGAGACATTCTCTTTTTTGGCGGGGGAGGGTTGTCCAGAGACATTCTTGAGAATGAATAGTTATTTGTCTAGGCTAGATCCAAGTAATAAGATGGCTGTTAGAGAGTCAGGTCAAGTCAAACTAGAAACTTTGTAGTAAGGAAATTATCATTTGCTTTAAATCCCAAGAATTACTAAATGGTCCTTGCTGAGACGTGTGTTCTCAATACAGCCAATTCTCCCTGGAGAATGTACCCAAGGATGAATCTCTTGAGAACCAAGTGAACCAGGAGAGCAGAGCAAGTGAATTCCGCTCACTATTAAAGGAATTTTCTGAGAGTGATCCAAGGATAAAATGAGTTACCTCAGAAGATGATGATACCAAAATTTTAAAAATAAGCTAGGAGACCACTTGGGGAGTTAGAGAGGAGATGCAACCATGTGGGTTGGTATACATGGACTTAACAGAGAGAGACTACTGGCAAAAAGCATTTGGTAGTAAAGAACAGAAGGATTTGATTTTGTTTGAAGTAGAAGCGGTTTATGCCATTGCACCTAATCTGATCTGGGTTTGGGAACCAGGAGAAAAAATAATCTAATAGGGTGTCTTTTCTGGGAACTGGCTTCCAATTTGAAATCAGTTCTGCACATCTAGCCAACTCCACTGAATGTGTGCTTTCCAGATTTAGGGGTTGAGCCAGAGTTATCATGGTTAAGATAGATATTAGTTATCTGTAGCTATGTAGCAAACTCTCTCAAGACTTAGCTCAGAAGAACAAATATTTATTTCCTCATACAGGTTCTGAGAGTATGCTGAGAGAGTCTCTATCTAGATATATGAATAGAAAGATACAAATATATGATTTTATATGTTGGGGTCTGCAGTCCAGCTCTCACCTGGGTCTAGAATCATATGCAGACTCAAACAGGGCTAGAAACATCTTCCTAAACTCCCTCATTTGGTTGTTAACAGACTTAATTCCTGGCTGGCTATTAGACAAAGACACCAACTCCTCCATTACCTGCTTTAGTGGCCTCATGACATGGCATCCGGCTTCTCAAGGAGGAGGCAAGTCAAGAGGGAGAGAAACATGAAAGTGAGTGATATCGTGCCCAAAAAGGAAACAGGAATATTGTCCACAGTATAACAGATCTCTAATTCAAGAGAATTAGAGGGTGGCTTAGTGGTTGTGAATCTGCCTTTGGCTCAGGTCATGATCCCGGGATCCTGGGATCGAGTTCCGCATCAAACTCCCTGTAGGGAGCCTGCTTCTCCCTCTGCCTATGTGTCTGTGTGTCTGCCTCTCTCTGTGAGTCTCTCATGAATTTAAAAAACAAAAAACAAAAAACCTACAACTCAAAAAGAAGACAAGCTGCTCAGTAAAAAATGGACAAAGTATTTGACCACAAATTACACAAAACGAGATAAATGGCCAATAAACACATGGGGAGATACTCAGTTGTAAGTAGTCATTAGGGAAACAAAAACTAAAACCCACAATAAAATATAGTTACAAAGTAATAAGAATCACTAAATTTTAAAAGACTGAAAATACTAAGCATTGGCAAGGATGTGTGGGGGCAAGTTAAATGATCACAATATACTTTCTGCTATAGTGTGAAATGGCAGAGCCATTTTAAAATTATTTAGGGCAGCACCAGTGGTGCAGTGGTGCAGCGGTTTGGCTCTGCCTGCAGTCTGGGGTATGATCCTGGAGACCCGGGATCGAGTCCCATGTCGGGCTTCCTGCATGGAGCCTGCTTCTCCCTTTGCCTTTGTCTTTGCCTCTCTCTTTCTCTGAATGAATAAATTTTAAAAAAAGAAAAAAATTAGTTTATTTATACACATATTTACCATACATTTCCAGTCATTTATCTAAGAATAATGAAGTCAGGGGCACCTGGGTGGCTCAATTGGTTAAGCGTCTGCCTTCAGCTTGAGTCATGATCTCAGGGTCCTGGGAATCAAGCCCCATGTCAGGCTCCCTGCTCAGCAGGGGAGTCTGCTTCTCCCTCTCCCTCTGTCCTTCCCCCACAAATGATCTATCTCTCTCTCACTCTCTCAAATAAATAAATAAAATCTTTTTAAAAAGAATAATGAATTCAGCTTTTCACAAAAAGACTTGTACATGAATGTTCATTAAAGAGTGTCATTTATAATAGCCAAATCAGAAAACAATTCATGTGTGTGTGTGTCCATCCAACAAATTATGGTACACAATGAAATACTAGTTAATCCTCCCTCTCCCCAGATAATTATATACTGATACATGTAACAATATAAATAAATCTCACAGTCAATATGCCAAGTGGAAGATCTTAGAGACAAGAGAATATATACCATCTATCTCTGGGAAAATGAATATACAATGATAGAAATCAGGTCAATGATTGTGTTGGGTAGGGGTTTCTTTATCCCTTTGTCAGTCAATGGACATGTGGGCTCTTTCCATAATTTGACTATTGTTGATAGTGCAGCTATAGACATCAGGGTGCATGTGCCCCTTCCAATCAGCATTTTTGTATCATTTGAGTAAGTACCTAGAAGTACAATTGCTGGGCCATAGGGTAGCTCTATTTTTAACTTCTTGAGCAACCTCCAAACTGTTTTCCAGAGTGGCGGCTCCAGGTTGCATTCCCGCCAACAGTGCAAAAGTGCCCCCCCCCCTTTCTCCACATCCTCACCAACATCTGCTGTTTCCTGAGTTGTTAATTTTAGCCATTCTGACAGGTGTGAAGTGGTAGTTCATTGTGGTTATGATTTGTATTTCCCTGATGCCTAGTGATGTAGAGCATTTTTTCATGTGTCTGTTAGCTATTTGTATGTCTTCTTTGGAGAAATGTCTGTTTATATCTTCTGCCCACTTCTTAACTGGATTACCTATTTTGGGGTGTTTATTTTGATAAATTCTTTATAGATTTTGGATACTAGTCCTTTATTCAATATGTCATTTGCAAATATCTTCTCCCATTCCATTGGACTAAGCCTTTTAGTCTTATTGTTTCCTTCCCTATGCAGAAGTTTTTTATCTTGATAAGATCCCTGTAGTTCATTTTTGCATTTGTTTCCCTTCCCTCCAGAGACATGTCTAGTAAGAAGTTGCTGTCTGTGTTCTCCTCTAGAATTTTGATGGTTTCTGTTTTACACTTAAGTCTTTTATACTTTGAATTTCTGTGTATGGTGTAAGAAAGTGATACAGTTTCATTCTTCTACATGTTGCTGTGCAGTTTTTCCCAACACCATTTACTGAAGAGACTGTCTTTTCCACTGGATATTATTTCCTGCTTTGCTGAAGATTAGTTGACCATGGAGTTGAGGGTCCATTTCTGGGTTCTGTATTCTGTTCTATTGATCTGTGTCTTTTTTTGTGCCAGTACCATACCATGTTGATGATTACAGCTTTGTAATACAGCTTGAAGTCTGGGATTGTGATATCTCAGGGACTTTTCTGATTCCATACAAATTTTAGAATTATTTGTTCTATCTCTGTGAAAATTGGTGGTGTTATTTTGAGGAGGATTGTGTTGAATATGTAGATTGCTTTGGGTAGTATAGACATTTTAACAATATTTGTTCTTCCAATCCATGAGCATGGAATGTTTTTCCACTTCTTTGTTTTCCTCAATTTTTTTCATAATTGTTCTGTAATTTTCAATATACAGAACTTTAACCTCTTTGGTTGGGTTTATTCCTAGGTATCTTATCGTTTTTGGTGCAATTGTAAATGGGATTGATTCCTTGATTTCTTTTTCTGCTGCTTCATTATTGGTGTATAGAAATGCAGCAGATTTCTGTGTATTGATTTTATATCTTGCGACTTTGCTGAATTCATGCATCAGTCTAGCAATTTTTTGATGGAGTCTTTCATATCCGTGACTTTACTAAATTATGCATCAATCTAGCAATTTTTTGGTGGAGTCTTTCAGGTTTTCTACATAGAGTATCATGTCTGTGAGAGTGAAAGTTTGACTTCTTCCTTGCTGATTTGGATGCCTTTTATTTCTTTTAGTTGTGTGATTGCTGAGGCTAGGACCTCCAATACTATGTGAACAACAGGGGTAAGAGTAGACATCCCTGTCGTGTTCCTGATCTTAGAGGAAAAGCTCTCAGTTTTTCTCTATTAAGGATGATATTAGCTGTGGGTCTTTCATATATGACCTTTATGATGTTGAGGTACGTTCCGTCTTTTCCTACTTTCTTGAGGGTTTTTATCAAGAAAGGATGCTATATTTTGTCAAATGCTTTTTCTGCATCTATTGAGAGGATTATATGGTTCTTTTTTTTAAAGATTTTATTTGTTTATTTATGAGAGACACAGAGAGAGAGAGGCAGAGACATAGGCAGAGGAAGAAGCAGGCTCCGTGCAGGGAGCCCGATGTGGGACTCCATCTCAGGACCCCAGGATCATGCCCTGAGCTGAAGGCAGACACTCAACCACTGAGCAACACAGGCGTCCCAGATCATATAGTTCGTATCCTTTCTTTTATTAATGTGATGTATCACACTGATTTGTGGATATTGAACCACCCCTGGAACCCAGGAATAAATCCCATTTGATCATGGTAAGTGATCCTTTTAATGTACTGTTAGACTCGATTAGCTAGTATCTAGGTGAGAATTTTTGCATCCATGTTTCTTAGGGTCTATATTTCTCCTTTTTAGTGGGGTTTTTATCTGATTTTGGGATCAAGGTAATGCGGGCCTCATAGAATGAGTTTGGAAATTTTCCTTCCATTTCTATTTTTTGAAACAGCTTCAGAAGAATGGGTATTAATTCTTCTTTAAATGTTTGGTGGAATTCCCCTGGGAAGCCATCCAACGCTGGACTCTAGTTTGTTGGGAGATTTTTGATTACTGATTTGATTTCTTTGCTGGCTATGGGTTTGTTAGGTTTTGCATTTTTTCCTGTTTCGGTTTTGGTAGTTTATATGTTTCTAGGAATTTATCCATTTCTTCCAGATTGCCTAATTTGTTGACATATTTGCTCATAATATTATTTTACAATTGTTTGTATTTCTGTGGTGTTGGTTGTGATCTCTCTTCTTTCATTTGTGATTTATTTATTTGGGTCCTTTCTCTTTTCTTTTTGATAAGTCTAGCTAGGGGGTTATTGATATTTTAAAATTCTTTCAAAGAACCAGCTCCTAGTTTCGTTCATCTGTTCTACTGTTTTTTTTTTAAATTTCTATATCATTTATTTCTGCTCTAATATTAATTATTTCCCTTCTGCTGATTTTAGGCTTTACTTTTCTGCCCTTTTTCCAGCTCATTTAGGTGTAAGATGAGGTTATCTGAGACTTGTGTTACTTCTTGAGGAAAGCCTCAAATATTGCTATATGCTTTGCTCTAATGACTGCCCTTGCACCCCAAAAGTTTTGGACTGTCATGTTTTCATTTTCATTTCTTTCATGTATTTTTTTATTTCTTCTTTAATTTCCTAGTTAGCCCATTCATTCTTTAGTAAGATGTTCTTTAACCTCCATGTATTTGTGGTCTTTTCAAATTTTTTCTTGTGGTTTACTTCAAGTTTCATAGCATTGTGGTCTGAAAATATGCATGGTTTGATCTCAATCTTTTAGTATTGGTTGAGGCCAAAAGCTATTTTAAATTTAAGGATAGTCTTCTGAACAACTTTTGAGTCAAAGTGAAAATCAAAATAAACATTGTAGACTCTCTTAAAAATGAGATCCTTACACCTCATGTTATATAGTTAAAGATGAACACAGAAAACAAAATAACATATGTATAATATTTCAGATAAGGGTAAGTTCTATAAATAAGAATAAAGCTGAATAGGGCACCTGTGTGGTTTAGTTGGTTTGGCATCTACCTTTGACTCAGATCATGGTCCTAGGGTCCTGAGATCAAGTCCCATATTGGGCTCCCTGCTCAGCGAGGAGTCTGCTTCTTCCTCTGCCCCTCCCCATTGCTCAAGCGCTCGCGCTCTCTCTCAAATAAATAAATAAAATCTTTAAAAAAGAGACAGAATAAAGCTGAATAAAGTGGACAAAGAATGATCAAAGAGAGAATGCCATTTTGTATATAGTGGTCAAGGAAGCCTTCCCTGAGAAAGTGACATTTTGGGATCCCTGGATGGCTCAGCAGTTTAGCTTCTGCCTTCAGTCCAGGGCGTGATCCTGGAGTTCCTGGATCGGATCCCGCATCAGGCTTCCTGCATGGAGCCTGCTTCTCCCCCTGCCCGTGTCTCTGCCTCTCTGTCTGTGTGTCTCTCATGAATAAATAAATTAAAAACCTTAAAAAAGAAAGAAAGAAAGAAAGAAAGAAAGAAAGAAAGAAAGAAAGAAAGAAAGAAAGAAAGAAAAGAAAGTGACAGCACGGTTCTGAAGGAAAGGACTGAGACAGTCATACAGTCATTGAGGGGACAGGATTCTAGGCAAAATAAAAAACTAGTAAGTGCTAAGACCCCAGGAAAGCTGGTAGTGGAGCAAGTAGTGGGTTAATTAGCAGAAAGGAAGATCAGAGGAATGATGTGGTGTCAGATCATGTAGTATCTTTTAGACTACCATAGACTTTAACTTTTATTCTGAGTGGTTGGGAAGCCTGTGAAAGGTTTTGAGGTAAGGATAGACATGACTTATGTTTTACAAGGATCACTGCAGAATTGCCTATATAGCAAAAAGGGTAGAAACCAGGAGATCAGGTGGGAGGTTGTAATAATCCAGGTAAAGCATGATACTTGGATCAGGATAGAAGTAGTTAAATATAAGTAACCAAGAGAAAAAGAATATAAGCTATTTGATTTAATAATTCAACTCAAAGGAGTGAGTGGGTGGCTCATTTGGTTAAGTGAGTTTGGCTCAGGTCATGATTCCAGGGTCCTAGGATTGAGTACTGTATCTGGCTCCCTGTTCCACGGGGAGCCTGCTTCTCCCTCTCCCTCTGCCACTTCCCCTGCTTGTGTGCTCTCTCTCTTTCTCTGTCAAATAAATAAAATCTTAAGAAAAAAAAAGAAAGAAACTCCATTTGAAATCCATAGATTTTATCATCAAAGATGCCTATTATCACCAACATTGTCAAAAAGTTCTACATGATACAGAAAGAACAAAAATATGAAATAAAATGTATTATTATTTATGAATGATACATTTGTCTACCTGGAAAAGCCAGTGTGCACCAAAATCCAAACAGGATTTTTTTAAAAATTGAGAATTATTCTAATTTTCTTCTGGAAGAAAAAATGTGTAAAGATTGTGAAAAGCATGTTGAGAAAGAGAAATATGAGATACTTTAGCCCCAGTAAACTATTACTGGTGAATAGACACTAATACAAGATACAAGAAAGACTAGAAAAAAATAGCATGTGATAAAGGTAGTGTTCCAAATCAATGTGGGAATTATTGCTTAATTAATAAATGGTTTTGTGAAAGGTAAACATGATCTTATTATTAATAAAATCTTTTGCCTCTTTGTGGATGCTAACACTATTTTTTATGAAATCCATCACATTGTCAGGCAATATTCATGGAGCCAACTTTGAACCAGGCATTTTGGAAGTGATTTGAAATACCAATGGCTTGTAGAGAAGGTTATATTAAGTCCATAACAAGAATTCTTGGTACACATGTTTCACCTGCAGTTCTGCAGTTATTTGTTTCACATAATTTGAGGCCCTGTAGTTGGGTGCATGTATGTCTATTATCAATATATCTTCTTGTTACTTTGTTCCTTTTCCCACCTTTCCTTTTCCATAAGGTTTTTACCCCTGAATTCTATTTTGATCATATGTTTTGAAACTCAACTACTTGTTTCATATTTGTCTTATATATCTTTTCCTACCCATTTATTCTAAACAATTCTAAACAATCCTTATGTTCTAAGTGTTTCTTTTGTAGAAAACAACATTGCTAGATCCCTAAAAGAAAATGCAGGTTAATAGATGTTGGTCTTTTATTTTGTGACTTTAAAATTTTACAATTACTTTAAAGTTACACAAATATTTATATCTGCCATCTTTTCTCAAATTGTGCATTCACTTTATTTCAGGGGACTTTTCATGCTTTCTATTGCACAGAACAGATTCTGTTACACTATTAAAAATTTATGCATTCCTTTTAAGTTTTATGGAATTGCCTTACATAAAAGACTCATACTCATGATATTTATTTTTCCTAAACATGAGTATCATGACCATCCATATACACCACTACCAGGTTTAGAGAACAAGGCCTAAGGAAACAAAACCATGGCAGGTGCTGCCTTTATACCCTTCCTCATGACATCTTCCCACCCTCTCAAAGTTAATAACTTTTTAAAATATGATATTTATTCTCCTAGACATATTTTACTACATATGTATATACACATAAGTTATATACAATAATGTTATGCATGTTTTAAATTCATTATAAATGGTACAATCCGTATGGGTCCTTTGCAACTTTATTTTGCACTCAGCATTCTATATGAGACTTATTCAGGTTGATACATGTTTATATTCACTTTTCTATAGTGCATTGTAAATATCCATTATATAAATAAACCACAATTCATTTATCTAAGGTAAAGATTATCAACAGATAGATAGATAAGGTATATGAGTTTCAGAAGCAGGAGACTGGAACCAAAAGAACATGAACATTCTTTCAGATGATTTTAAGGAGACAACATGAAAACAAGCTCATAAAAAGAAATGAGTAAAATTACTAATTTGGACATTGAGCAAATTGACTTGAAGTCCAAAATCTCAATAAAAAGGAAAACAAGCTGTGATACCAAAAATAATTCCACCAACTAATGACCCCTATATAAGTTGGCTCTGGCAATCATTACAGAATGGAACAGACTGGATAACTTAACAACAGAAAAGTATTTTCTCTCAGTCTGGATGCTAGAAATGTAAGATCAAAGTCCCATCCCCATTACTATGTGGTGAAGTCTCACTTCCTGTCTTACAAATGGCCACCCACTCACTGTGTCCCCTCTAGGCCCCTTCTCTGTGTGTGCATGGAGAGGGAAAGAGAGATGTCTGATATCTCTCTGTGTTTTCATAAGGATGGCAGTCATATCAGATCGGGATCCTATCCTTACAACCTCACTTAATCTTAACTGCTCCCTAAACGCCCTATCTCCAAATACAGTCAAATTGGGGGTGAGAGCTTCAACATATGGATTATGGGGGACACCTTCACTTTATAACATTCCCGAATCACATGTACCAGTTAGCTTTTGCCATGGCAATATTACATAAATATTATGTGGCTAACAAAAGCAAATACTTAACGTTCCTTGGTCATGGGCATATAGTAGGGGTTGAGGATAGTCTCCTCTAATGTTGGCCGCATGTGGGTCTAGACTGCAGGGCAGGGATCTAGACCACATTTTGGGATCCAGGCAAAAAGGTCAAAAGACACCTAAGCCTGTACTTTTTGGGGTAATGGCAGTATAACAAGAGCACAAAACCTAACCATATAAACACATTTCAAGCCTCAGCTTATACCACATCTACCAAATCCCATCAGCCTAAGCAAGTTACTTGGCTAAACTGCAAATCAAGAGATGGGAATGTCCATTCCACCTACCATGGGGCCATGGCAAGACTAAGAATATGTAAATTACCATAGCATAGTGAAGACTTGCGAGTGATAATTCATTCAGCTAAGGCATATATCCTCCAGCTCTGAGTGTTTGGCATGAGGCTTATACCAAAAGACATTGTTCTGCTACAAAGGCCCATGTGGATTTTGAGTTGTAAAAACTGATGCTCCAGTCAAACAAAAGGCTTCTGTCTGTCCACGTCATACTTTAATTCCTTACCCACTCCTTCCATAACTTCTTAGGGTTTTGAGCCAGTATACCATATGTTGAGGTTTGAAGGTTCCTTAGTGGCACTCTTAATCTGTGAGCTCAGAGTCAGCTCTGGAGAAGTATCCAGAGTGCTGGTGGGAATTCAGTGCAGTATTAGCTTCAGTATTGGTGAAGTTACCTTGGATCCCAGACTAAAGTGATTTCTCAATTATTTCCCCTTCTGATTTAAACTTACTTACCTAGTCTAATGTATCACTCCTAGAGAGCACCTTGCCTGCCTGCCTTGTTGACAGCATGGGAGGAAGAAACGCTGGTCAGATGAACCTGGAGGAGGAGCATTGTAGGGCAAGAAGGGTGCTGAAAACAAAGTATGAGGCCTGGTGGAGGTCATCAGGCAGGATGCAGGGTCACTGATAACTGGTGGCCATTGCAGCAGCATCCAGACATTTGGACGGTTCACTGTCCAGGTGTCTGAATTGCTGGAGACGAAGGCCCTTGGACAGTTTGTCCTGAAGAAAATCAGGCCAAGAGGGGACCTGAGAGTTGACCATGACCATAAAAGAGAAGACATAACTAACTCCATTCTGTCATTCACTCAATAAATAAGTATTTGAGTGATACCTTGTGCCAGTCATACTGTTCTGTGTATTGGGAATTCAGAAATTAACAAAATAACCAATCCCTGACCATGTAAAACTTACATTGTTGATGGAATGGGGTACCAACATTACTTAAATGAACATTAAAAATATATTTTATTTTATTTAATATATAGAAGGTAATAAGTGGTAAAGAGAAAACATAAGGCAGAGAAGAGGATTAGGGTGTGTTGGAAAGATGAGGTACAATTTAGAAAGGATGGCTAGAATAGATGACATTTCAGTATGATCTAGAGGACATGGAGTCATGGGGTGGAGGGCATTTTGCAACAGGTACAGCGAGAGCAAAAACATGAGGGGGTTGGTGCCAAAGGGTGAGGATGAAGAATAGTAGGAAGGCCAGTGTATGAGAGGGAAGATGAAGATGAAGCCAGGCAGGTCATGGCAGTGGTGGTGAGAGGAGGGGAGGGAAGACCAATATGGACCTCAGAAGTCACTGCAGTGCCCTAGGTGTCTACTCCATGGAATGGGCAGTCAGTGGAGTACTTTCTGCATAAAGGAGACATTTGGGTGATTTACAGCAACAGTGGGTGACAGTGTGGAGTATAGACTGAATGGGGACGAGGGCCATAATTCTATGGGCTCCTGAGGAAATAACTAGAATCGATGGGTAGAAGGGGGTGACTTTTCCAAGTAAACTACGTCACCTAACTGACCATCCACCAGTGAACCTGGCCACACAGTCACCCTGGGAGGCAGTCAGCAGCATGTTACTGACAGTCCCAGCAGATGCCAGGGATGCTGAGTCTGGGAAATTCCTACATCAGATCAGGCATTAAACTCGGACATCCCAGACTCCTTCCAGTACATCCAGTACATCTCTGACGCTACAGCACATGTCCCCCTAATCTCCCGCAGTTCGAATGCAGGAGGTTTGGTCCCTTCTGTTCATTGCTGTAGTCCTGGTGCCTGGAATAGTGTCCACCAAATAGCAGCCACTCGATGAGTACTCCTTGGGTGTGGGAATGCCTCTGTTACACATATCGCAGCGTTTTGAGCACCATGCTTTTCTTCTCAGCACCCCAGAGAATAAGAAAAGTTGGACTGGGTGACACCTGATGACCTTTCCAGGCCTGCTGGTCTGTGACTGCATCTCAGACTCTGAGCCATTGTTTGTAAAGGGCTTTGCAGGCTATGGGGTGGAGGAGGGGTGCTTATGGGCAGGAAAGGGAGAGATGGATAAGGGCAAACCTGAGTCAAGAGGAATTACACAGATAACCTCTGGTGCTGGGGACCAGGGAACTCTGAAGGTAAAGGGGAATTGCCTTTCAGATGTATAGAGTTCTACTTCCATTAAAGGTGTCATCCTAAAAGCCAAAAGGACAGGACACTGAGGACCCATCCCACCCCAAGCATGTTGCATTTGCTTCATGGATCACCCTGGTCAACAAAGCCTTCACAGGTCTTTAGGCTTTCCTGGGGAAAACACCACAAATAACAGTAGGGACTCTTTTTAAGTGGATCGAAAACCCTTTCTTATCATGATGAAGTTCACCAGTGACAAAATTTCTTCAAACAGTTTTGTGCAGGCGCAGCATGGATCATGGGCCGCCCAGACACCCACCAAGCAGCTTTCCACATCCCCCCTCCCAATATTTACCAGGATTGCCAACATCTGTAGGTTGGCTGACAGGGCCCATCTTAGCTACCAGATAATCCAATGAGATAGGCTGTTGTATTCATCAAGTCATCAAGTACAAAAAGATTTCACACCAGGCAATTGCAATGATTTTATTCTCTTTATTTAAGTTTTATTTAGTTTATTTATTTAGTTTTACTTTATTTCAAACAAGACACAATGTTTTAATAGTAAGCATGCATATATGTATGTGTCTTCCATGCTCTGCATTCTATAAGTTGTTTTCATTTTAAGTTAAGAGAAGTAGAGTTCGCTTCATGGTGACCTGCAAAAAAAAAAATCACAGCCAGAATTTAGTAACTTATTAATTGTGAAAATATGGACATCTATTATCTCGTTGACTGTTCGTAACAATACCAGCCTTTGGTACTATTGTTGCCCTTGGTTCACAGATGGGGGAACTCACTGGAATACAGCATCTGGGCAGGGGGCATACAGCTAATAGAAGGCAAACTCAGTTCTTGATCCCAAGAGTATGCTCTGAATCAGGGGTACCTGACAGTCAAGTGTTTACACCCAGAGGATGTCATTACCTTTTAAAGGATAGAATGATCACTTGTAACTGCAGGGGACAGTCATTGAAATCTACAGATCTGTCTTTTCTGGCAGATGATCTCACTGTCACAGGGAAATACTGGTAACTTGGGGGGAATGAACCCAGATTCTAGGAGTTTCAGGTCCTGCGACTGCCTGTTCTCTCCCCAGACACTGGAGTGGGCATATTCCCTGTGGATTTTTCTACTCGGTTGGCCCACAGAGGGTTACAGTGTGGACTGCACCCCTGCAATTCCCAGCTTTCCATCCTCCCATCTGACAGTACAAGGGCAATCACCTTCTTCCTGGGGTCATGTCATTGCTCAGGCTGCAAGCTCCTTGTGCTGGTGCCCGAAGGCTTCAGGGTCCACATTGGTGGGCATGAAGGTGTTTTTCACCATGCGCTCAGCTCTGGCCAGCCAGCCTTCCAGACGGTTGGTCACACAGGGGCCATCCTTGCAGGAGCTCTTCTGGGCAGTGAGGCTGATTTGTAGGATGGAAGAAAGGGGCCCATCAGTGAGAGGCTGTCAAAGAGAGATCCTATCTGCCCTCTGGGATAGTCATGGTAAAATTATTGCTCTGAGAGGCACCAGTTAACCTCACATTTTCCCTAAACAGAACTATCACTGCAGAAATACATAGGCTGCTGTGGAAAGGGCCATGATCACTCCCATACACATTCCCAGAGGTGTCAGCACCCCCAAAGTGGCTCTGGGTGAGTGAGAATGGAACTCAGAGCTATAACAGCTTCTCTTTCCTGTATAAATAAACTAAAATTCAAGCAAGGCTTATGACACAGAGAGAATTATGGCCCCACACTGACCCCAATACAAGGATTGTCTAGAAGCCACATCCCACTCAAAGGCACCCAATATCCCTTCTCAGAAATAAAAAAATTCCCGAGACTCACCTGGAAGATGAAGAGACTTTAGAGCCTTGAGTCCCAGAGGTGCTTACCTGCTCCTTACTGCTCCTGTTCCCCCACTTCAGGTTGGCCACAGGGACTGCCCACTGTGCCCCGGATCCAGCTACCACTGGGCTAAGGCTACTCCTAAGCACAGGTCCCTGAAACCCTGAATCCTGTGGTGTGGCCATAGCAATAACCACCACCACTCATGCCTTCTTATAAATATCCTTTTATTCCCCCAATGACCAACACATTCACAAGCAGTACAGAGAGGGCTGCGATTCCTCAGGGGAGTCACAGGGGTCCCCCACCTCCATCCCCACTTCTCATCTCTTCCTGGGTGATTCTCTTCTGGCCTGAACATCTTGCTTTCCTCCCATCTGAGGGTCCAGACATCCACTGCCACAAAGAAAGCCACTGATACCAGCAACCAGAGAGGACCACACGTATCACAATATAGGAAGAAAGAAATTAGAAAGCAGAGGGAGGGGATTAGTAGGCATCCTGGATCATGCCAATGTGAGGGCGGTGGTCTCTCTCCAAGCTGCTGGCCAGGACCCTTTTCTTGCCAGGTGCTCCGACCCCAATTGCAGTCTGAGGGAACGTGTGAAACTTGTTGAGGTCCTGTGTGTATGTGCCCAGCACACAGGTACTCAGATTACTGCACCGCTTAGCTTGAAGGAGTCCGGGCTGCAGGGAAAAGACATGCCAAGTGGTACCAAGCACCAGGTCTGCCCCCTGTGGCTATTGCACAGAAGGCTGGACCAGGGAGGGTCACTTTGAGTGGTAGCTGTAGGGGCAGGCAGGAGAGCAGCTCATATATCCTCCATTCGGAGAACCTAGAGTTTGCCGAGCCAGGGCAGTTGGGGAAGGACTGTAGTGGGGGAAAGGTGGCCTTTTCTGACTTTCCACATGCTGCAATGCATCAGTTCTTCATGCAGTGTAGTGAGATCCTTGCAGTAGCTGCATGTGCATCACACACCTGTGACCCGGCAGTGCCAGGGCCAAGTCAGGGGCTGGAGCGTGCTCCAAGCTCAGGGGACCCTGGGAGGTAACGTTGGGGAAGGGTCTGGCCCCAGGACAACATGTGCGTCTCTACAAATCCTACACATCTAAGGACCCCAGACCTACTTTGGACACTGCTCTACTTGACCCCACCCTCTGCACGGCCTTTGGCTTCACCTTACAAATGTGTAATGAAGTAGGAGAGGAGGCCACGTGCAGGTTTACAAGAAACCAAATTTCTGCAGTTTCCTGAGCTATATGGGATCCATCTGCTGGCTTCACACTTACCAGTCCTAACTCCTCCAATGCTGGAAGCCCCCCCAGTACTGCCAGCCCGATTTCCAGAGTGGGGGACTTCATACCTTCCCCAACTGCTTTCAGAAAGGGATCTTTTTAAATGTACTCTAACCATAGTCTCTCTCTATGACCTGTAGTTTCAGTGGAGACTGAGATAAGCTGGACCCTAGGCTGAAGTGAACAGGGGCAGCGTGCTGGCTTCCTGTCCTGCTGTGTTCTTTCTTTTTTCTTGGGATATGCCTTCCTGGGCATGACAGGAGGGAGGGGATGCCCTGAGCTGAACAGGGTGGTGAGCCTCACCTGGAGCCCTCAGTCTCCTGCTCCTGCTGCAGCTCACGAGCCTTCATCTGCACATAGTCCTTCACCACTGCAGTCAGTAGGACGCATATTTCGTCCTCAGTGAGCGTAGCAGATTCCAGTGGGTTCTCCAAGGCAGACCTACAGAGACAAAGCAAGCAAAGCACAAGCATAATGGAGGTTCTGAGCCCCTGTCTGCCACTTCTCCTGGATAAGTAGCCAGGCTTCCTGCTTTTTGTGAGTCCTCTGAGGATGTGGTCACCCCAAATCCTAGTGGAAAGGGCATTAGTCCCATGTCCATTTTCCCCTGAGAGCTGGGGGCTAAATTTTTACCACAAAAGAGACAGAACTGTTTGGTGTTAAGAGTAAGATGGGAGTGCATTCCCAGCAGAACTCTCTTACCTGAATGGTGCAGCCTGTAGGATGCCTGCTTGATACATGACCAGGAGACCAATAGCCAGAAACGGGGACAACTTCCAGAATCCCATGACGCCTCTGAAAGAGAACAGTGATGCCATAACCTACAGTTCAAACGTCCATAGGCCATGAGACTGTCCAGTGTTACCTGGGGCAGGATCCTGGGATGAATTGCAGAGTAACAGAGATTTTGTGATGAGGAGACCCAGACAGTAGTCTGTGCACGCAGGGGGAGCAGCCACAAGAAAAACAAAAGCAGAAGAGGGAGAGAAGAAGGAGAGAGAATCACACAACCAAGCAGGAATCTCGGGATTACCTGTCTGCAGGCAGCCGGTGGCTCGGAGCACAGGCGGCGGCAGCTGTGGCAGTGTTGGCGTCCGATGTCAGGCGATGGCACCGTGGATGTGGCAGGGACCCTTGAGCTGAGCAGTGGCTCTGCTGCCTCCCAGCACCAGCAGCTGCTCTTATTCCCGCCGCTCTGGGTCTGGGCGGGGGTCCAGGAGCTCTGAGCAACCAATGAGGAGACAGATCGCAGTACCTGATGGTTTGTGTCACCCATTTGCGTCTATAACCTAGAACACTCAGCAGGACCATCCCACTTGTTTTTGCATTAAGGTCATTGATGGGGGTGGAGGGAGGGAGAGGGATAGGGGGTGGGGGGAACCAGGGAAAAACAGCCTTAATATGAACAGGAAGTTGAGGGCAGTTTGATGTCATGGTTCATTTCTGCTGGGTTTTGAACGTGCGCCCCCCTCCATCCCCAGCAGTTCAGTCTTCTAGGGCAAGATTCCGGAGGCAGGGAATCCTGGCTCCCCAAGTCTGACCGTGATCCCCCCTCAGTGAAGCTTGGGAGGTTAACAACCTGTAGCAGCAGCAGCAGCAATAATTCTGGGCAAAAGCGGGGTGTCTGATTCCGGCAGCTGGAATCACTCACAGAGGGGCAGAGTTAATGGGAAGCAAGAGATGGAAGTGACCGCAAGAACGTCGTCAGAACTGAATACGCTGTGCTAATTTCAGGCAAAAGATCTAGAGTCTTGACGTGCTGCCCACAGGACTTAGAGTCCCGCGAAAAAGCCCCCTGCTGTTCCCAGGATCTCTGGGTCTGAGCGCAGCCCACGAGCGCAGCCTCTACACGGACGCCCCAGGCGGCAACCGTGGCCGCGGCGGCAAGTGAGCTCTGGCCGGCCCGGTGGGTGGGAGGCCGCCTCGCGGAGCTGTGCCGCGCTGGTGGGAGCGCAGTTAGGTGGTTCTCCCAGGCACAGCAGAAATACCGCCCGGGTCCGGCGAACGGGATCCGGCGAACGGGATCCGTCCAACCGCGCACCCCTCTCTTCAGTCCCCAGTGGAGTCTGCATTTCATAGGGCACACCTACTTTGTGCTACATCTTAGCACATTTTAAATATCTGTGTGGATCACTCTGAGACAGGCAAACCTTGAAAATTATCTGAGCTTTTCATGGGGTTGCATCCACCGACAAGAGCATGATGATTATCTGCTCTCATCATACTTACACTAGCTCTCAATTTTAAGTATCTTCCCTAAACGGCAATTATGCAGCATTGGACCCTCTCTCCAGGACACCCCAAATGGAAGGATTTAGGATCCGACCCCTGATCCTTTCACTCCCAATTTTGCCTAGAAAGTCTGCGGTCCCCACTTGCTGCCCTCAACGTGTAGAGTGCTAGAAAGAAGCTTCTCCCTGTTGCCAGGATCTCGGAGTCTGAGCACGCAGCGCACAACCCTCAGTCTATACACAGTATCCCAGCGCGAACGAAGCGTGGCCATAGCTGCCGTGTTCAGAGCCCCCGGCTGCCAATCTCCCCGCCCACAGGGCGAGCTGAGAACCCGGTTGGTTGGGCTGCATCACGGGGCTGTAGGTGGTAAGCAGAGACCCCAGGCTGGCAGGAAGTAGCCCCGTGGGACGCCTGGGTTGCTCAGCGGTTGAGCGCTTCCCTTCTGCCCAGGGCGTGATCCTGAAATCCCGGGATCTAGCCCTGCATCGAGCCCCCCATTGAGCCCCGCATTGAGCCCTGCATCGGGCTCCCTGCATGGAACCTGCTTCTCCCTCCGGCTATGTCTCTGCCTCTCTCTGTGTCTCTCTCATGAATAAATAAATAAAATCTTAAAAAAAGAAAAAGGAAAAGAAGCCCCGAATGTGCCTTGAGTGACTCCAACCACGGTCCTCAAAAGCTTCAGCTCTAGGACATACCTACCCTGTGCCACATCGCTTCTAGGCATGTGGACTCTGCTTAGGAACATGCTGCCTCTCAGATGTCTTTATTCTGCATTCTTACTTTTTAACTCTTGGGAGGGAATAAAAACTCCGGGTCTGGAGAACTCTGGGCAGGGGGTATGGGAAACAAAGGCAAAAATTGACTATTAGAACTTTATCAAAAGAAAAATCTTATGCACAGTAAGGGAAACAATCTGCAAAACTAAAAGATAACCTACTGAATGGAGGAAATATTTGCAAATGATATATCCAGTAGAGGGTTAGTATCCAAAATATATAAAGAACTTGTACAATTCAACACCAAAAAGTACAGAATCCCATTCAAAAATGGGCAGGAGACATGAAAAGACATTTCTCCAAAGAAGACATACATGTGGCCACAGAAACGCCAAAATATGCCTAACATAGTTACTCCCCAAAGAAATACAGTCAAAACCACATTGAGATATCACTTCACACCTGTTGCAATGGCTAAAAGTCAAAAACACAAAACACAACAAATGTTAATCAGATTGTGGTGAAAAAGGAAAACTCATGTACTGTTGGTGGGAATGCAAATTGCTACAGCCCCTGTGGAAGACAGTATGGAGGTTCCTTAAAATATTGGAAATAAAACTGCCACGTGATCCAGTAATTCCACTACTCGGTATTTACTCAAGGAATATGAGATACTCATTAAAAAGATAAATGCACCCCTATATTTATTGCAGCATTAATTACAATAGCCAAATATGGAGGCAACCCAAGTGTCCACTGGAAGATTAATGGAGATAGAAGATGCAGTATATATACAGTGGACTAGAGTCAGCCATAAAAAAGAATGAAATCTTGCCATTTACAACAACATGGATGGATATAGTGGGCATAATACTAAATGAAAGAAGTCAGAGAAGGATAAATACTATACAATTTCACGGATTTTGTAATTTAATAATCAAAGAAAACAAAGAAAAAATGCACAAAGTAAAAATGTATTCTAAAACATAGAGGACAAAGTGGTGGTTGCCAGAGGGGAGGTGGGTGGGGGGATGGTAAATAGGTTCTTATCGTGATGAGTAATGAATTATCGATTCACCACATGTACCCTTAAACTAATACATGATATGTAAACTGTATGTTATTATACTGGAATTTTAAAAGTAGTAAAATGTTTAAAATAAAATAAAATGGGGGTGCCTGGGTGGCTCTGTTGCTTAATCATGGGGCTCTTGACATTGCCTCAGGTCAAGATGTTAGGGTCCTGAGACCAATCCCCATTGCACTCTGCACCCAAGCATGGAGCCTGCTTAAGATTCTCTCCTCCCTCTGCTCCTCCCCACCCCCGCTCTCTTTCTCTCTCTAAAGATAAATAAATAGTAATTTGTCTATTTGGCCCTTAATTTTATGACCCTATTCATGATATTATACCAGGAAATCAGGGTAAGTTGAAAACAATCTTGTTTGGAAACACAATTTTATGGCAAGCTGGTAAACTCTCCCTCATAACATGTATCTCCATTCTTTTACATTACATCCCCTCAGTTTTTCTTTTAAATAGTTGGAGAATATTTATTCTATTTTTTAAATTAATTTTTATTTAAATTCAGTAATTAACATATAATGTATATTAGATTCAGAATTATTGTCAGTGATTCATCACTCTCATATAATACTCACTGCTCATTACATCATTGCCCTCCTTAAAGTCCATCACCCAGTTACTCCTTCAACCAAACCCCACCCTCCAGCAACCCTCATGTTCCTGTGGTTAAGAGTCTCTTAGGTTTCATCTCCATCTCTGGTTTTGTACTGTTTTATTTTTTCCTCTCTTCCCCTATGATCCTCTGTTTTGTTGCTTAAATTCCACATAGGAGAGAGTCCATATGATAATTGTCTTTCTCTGATTGAGTTACTTTGCTTAGCATAATGTCCTCTACATAATTCCCTCCACATCACTGCAAATGGAAAGATTTCCTTTTTGATGTCTGAATAGTTTTCCATTATATATAGACCCTACATCTTCTTTATCCATTCATCCGTCCAAGGATATGTGGGCTCTTTCCATAGTTTGGCTATTGTGGACATTGCTGCTATGAACATTGGGGTGCAGGTATCTCATCATTTCACTGTATCTGTATCTTTGGGGTAAATACCCAGTAGTGCAATTCTAGGTCACAGAGGAGCTCTATTTTTAACTTTTCAAGGAATGTCCACACTGTTTTCCAGAGTGGCTGCACCAGCTTTATTCCCAAAAAACAGTGCGAAAGGGTCCCCATCTCTCCATAGCCTCACCAACATTTGTTGTTTCCTGGCTTGTTAATTTTAGCCTCTCTGAATGGTGTGACATGGTAACTCATTGTGGATTTGATTCGTATTTCCCTCATGCTAAGTGATGTGGATATTTTTTTCATGTGTCTGGTTGATCACTTGTATATCTTCTTTGGAGAAACGTCTGCTCATATCTTCTGTCCATTTCTTGATTGGATTATTTGCCCTTTGGCTGTTGAGTTTGATGAGTTCTTTAAAGATTTTGGATACTAGCCTTTTGTCTGATAAGACATTTGCAAATATCTTCTCCCATTCTGTTGGTTGTCTTTTGCTTCTGTCAGCTGTTTCCTTTGCTGTGCAGAAGCCTTTATCTTGATGAACTCATGAACTCCCAATAGTTCATTTTTGCCTGTTTCCCTTGCCTTTAGAGACATGTCTAGTAAGAAGTTGAAGTGGCTGAGGTCACAGAGGTTGCTGCCTATGTTCTCTTCTAAGATTTTGATGGATTCCCACCTCACATTTGGTCCTTCATCCATTTTGAGTCTATTTGTAAGTATGGTGTGAGGATATGCTCCAGTATCATTCTTCTTCATGTGGCTGTCCAATTTTCCCAAAACCATTTGTTGAAGAGGTTGTCTTTTTTCCATTGGATATATCTTCCTGCTTTGTTGAAGATCAGTTGACCATAGAGTTGAGAGTCCATTTCTGCGTTCACTATTCCATTCCATTGATTTATGTGACTGTTTCTGTGCCAGTACCATACTGTCCTGATGACTACAGGCCAGAAAGGACTGGCATTATATATTCAGCGTGCTAAATGAGAAAACATGCAGCCAAGAATATTTTATCCAGCTAGGATGTCATTCATGATAGAAGGAGAGATAAAAAGCTTCCAGGACAGACAGGAACTCAAAGAATTTGTGACCTCTAAAACAGCCCTGCAAGAAATATTGAAGGGGATCCTTTAAGCGAAGAGACAGCCCAAAAGTAACATAGACCAGAAAGGAACAGACATGGTTCCTCTTTTGAAACCAAGACTTTATAGGTAATACAATGGCACTAAATTCATATCTCTCTATAGTTACTCTGAAGGTAAATGGGCTAAATGCCCCAATCAAAAGAAGAGGGTATCAGTTTGGACAAAAAAGAAAGACTCATTGAGAGACTGTCTGCAGGAGACTTGTTTTAGACACAAAACCACCTCCACATTGAAGGTGAGGAGGTGGGAAACCATAGAGCATGTTATGGACATCAAAAGAAAGCTTGAGTAGCAATCCTCATATTCAACAAATTAGATTTTTAAACCAAAGACTGCTATAAGCACTGAGAAAAGACTCTATATCATAATTAAAGGGTCTATCCCACAAGAAGCTCACAACCAGGAAACAACTATAAGAACATATTATGAGCAATGAAATGCCAACAAATTAGGAAATCTGGAAGAAATGAATGCAATCAAGATATGTATCAATTACCAAAACAGAAACAAGAGAAAGAGAGAAGCTGAACAGACCCATAACCAGCAAGGACATTGAAGCAGTCATCAAAAACTTCCCAAGAAACAAGAGTCCAGGGCTGGGTGGATTCTGAGGGGAATTCTAACAACATTTAAAGAAGAAATAATACCTGTCCTACAGAAGCTGTTTCAAAAAAAATGAAATACATGGAAAACTTCCAAACTCTCTCTATGAGGACAGCATTACCTTAATCCCAAAGCCAAAGACCCCATCAAAAAGGAGTACAGACCAATATCCCTGATGAACATGGATGTCAAAATTCTCACCCATATACAAGCCAATGGGATCCAACAGTACATTAAAAGGTATATTCACCAAGAACAAGTGGGATTTATTCCTGGGATGCATGGACGGTTCACATCCACATAACAATCAATGTGATACACCAATTAATAAAAGAAAGACACCAATTAATAAAATACTCGACAAGAACCACACCCAATAACCATTAATAAAAGAAAGACAAGGGGCACCTAGGTGACTCAGTGGCTGAGTGTCTGTCTGCCTTTGGCTCAGGTCGTGACTCCGGGATCCTGGGAGGGAGTCTCGTGTCAGGCTCCCCATAGGGAACCTGCTGCTCCCTCTGCTTATCTCTGCCTCTCTGTGTGTGTGTGTGTGTGTCTCACATGAAAATAAATAAATAAAACCTTTAAAAATAATAAAATAAAGACAGGAACCATATTATCCTCTCAATAGATTCAGAAAAAGCATTTGACAAAGCATAGCATCCTTTTTGATTAAAACTCTTCACAGTGTGGGGATAGAAGTAACATACCACAATATCAAAAAAAGCCATTTATGGCAAGACCATAATGAATATCATCCTCAACAGGGAAAAACTGAGAGCTTTCCCTTAAGGTCAGGAACACGACAGGGATGTCCACTCACCAGTGTTGTTCAATGCAGTAGTAGAAGTCCTAGCCCAAGCAATCTGCCAAAAAAAAGAAATAAAAGGCCAATTGTATTAGCAAAGAAGAAGTAAAATTTTCACTCTTCCCAAATGACATGACACTCTGTGTGGAAGAACCAAAAAGACTCCACTCCCAAATTCCTAGAAGTCATATAGGAATTCAGCAGGGTGGCAGGATATAAAATCAATGCACAGAAATCAGTTGCAATTACATACATTAACAATGAAAAAGAAGAAAGAGAAATGAAGGAGTTGAGCCCATCTACAATTGCACCCAAAACCATAAGATACCTAAGAATAGACCAAAGAGGTAAAGGATCTGTACTCTGAAAACTATAACATTCATGAAAGAAATCAAGGAAGACACAAAGTAAAATAACAATGTTCCATGCTCATGGATTAGAAGAACAAACATTGCTAAAATGTCTATGCTACCTAGAGCAATCTATACATCCAATGCAATCCCAATCAAAATACCCTCAGCTCACCTCACAGAGTTGGAACAAATAATCCTAAAATTTGTATGGAACCAGAAAAGACCCTGAGTAGCCAAAGGAATGTTGAAAAAGAAAACCAGTGCTGGGGACATCACAATGCCTGATTTCAAGCTATATTACAAAGAAAGCTGTAATCATCAACACAGTATGGTAGTGGCACAAAAACAGTCACATGGATCAGTGGAACAGAATAAAGAACCCAGAAATGGACCCTCAACTCTGTGGTCAACTAATCTACAAAACAGGAAAGAATGTCCAATGGAAAAAAGACAATCTCTTCAACAAATGGTGTTGGGAAAATTGGACAGCCACATGCAGAGGAATTGGACTTTTTTAGTAATTAGTTGTATAAGTCCTTTATACTTAATAACTCTTTATTATAAAGAACTCACACAACTCCACAGCAACCCTAAAGAAACAAGTCAAAACACCATTCTGATTAAAGAATGGGCAGAGCTGTCACTCCTGCTAGAATGGCTATTATCAAAACCAAGGGGGAAAAATGAAAAATCAAGAAATAACAATTGTTGATGATAATGTGGAGAAAATAGAAACTTTATGCATTACTATAGGAATGTATGTTAGGGCAACCATGATGGAAAACAGTATGGATGTCCCTCTAAAAATTATGAATGGAACTACCATATCATCTGCAATTCCACTTCTGGGTATTTATCTAAAGAAAAGAAAAACGCAGCTTGAAACATGTGCCCCTACATGTTCATTATACCATTATTTACTATAGCCACAATACGGAAATACTTTGTGTTCAGATAAATGGATAAATAAAATATGATATACATACCCTAGAATATTATTGAGTCATAAAAAAAAAAAGGAAAACTTGCCATTGTGAGAAAATGGGTGGACTCGGAGGACATTATACTAACTGAGATAGTCAAACATGGAAAGATATATACTATATGATATTTCTATGTGGAATAAGGGAAAAATGATTTTAAAAATATCTTAAACTCATAGATACAAGGAAAGATTGGTGATTGCTAATTATGGGATGGGGGCTTGGGAGAGGGGTGGGCAAAATGGGTAAAGAGGGTTCATAAAAGGGGGTAAAGTGCAAACTAACAGTTATAAAATAAATAAGTCACGGAGTATAGTATATATCGTGGTGACTATAGTAAAAAAATTCTGTATATTTGAATGTTGCTAAGAATGTAGATCTTAAAAATTAAAAAAGTGGTTAACTTTATTGCTACTATATAATTCGTGTACAGTATAGACTCAAGGAGAACCACACCCACAACCATGACAACTGTAGAGGCACCAACATCACCATCACAATAAATCCATTCTAGTCAGCCTGTGGGAGATTCAAAGCTGTAAAAGTAGCTGGATTTTTGTATTTGAAAATTGGCTGTACCAGTTTCCACAGGTAGGGTTTTGGAAGTCGTAACAAGCTGAAAAGTGAACGGACTGAAAATATATCAGTTATTCTAGAAGAGGAAGGAGGGAGAGTAGGAGAGGGAAAAAGGTCAAAATCCTGCTCCCCAAGATTGGAGAGACACAGGGGCAAATACGAGGTGTAATGGCTTACCAGAGGAGAATCACAGAGGGAAACTCAGCAAGAACCAGTGCCTGGAAGTAGAGATGGACTAGGATAACCAGAATTGTGACAAGTGGCTGGACAATTGTAAGACCTAAAAATTCCAGGAGGACCTGGCCCTGGTTGGGTGGAGGTGTGTTCCACAATTTTGTGAGATTTACATCTAAGACTCCACCAGGTTCTCATAGTAAGTATCAAAGATCAGTCCCCTTATGCTTCTGTAGGGGAGGAGCAAGGAACCATTTTAATTACAGCAGAGCACTCTGTTTTTCTTAATCAGATCTGTCCTCAGCAGAAACTTATTAACTAGAGCTGAAAGTGCTTGGGTATTATCAGAGCCTAAATGACCAGAGGAAGAGAAACACCCAACTCCAGTCAGCTCAAGCCTTCCACATGGTAGAAGGGAAATATCCAACTTTAGCTGGATCTAAGAACCAAAACCAAAAAACTGAAAACATGTGAAGTTTACAGTGCAGAAGCATAGGCTCACATAATCTGAGCCCTTAGGGTAGGTCTGGAGATGCTTCCTCTCCCTCTCTATTCCTAATTGCCAACATTTGGAAGCAATCAAGATGTCCTTCAGAAGGTGAATGGATAAATAAATGGTGGTACATCCAGATGATAGAATATTATTCAGTGGTAAAAAGAGATGAGCTGTGAAGCCATGAAAAGAGATGGGGGAGGGGTGCCTGGGTGGCTCACTCGGTTAAGTGTCTGCCTTCTGCTCAGGTCATGGCCTCAGGGTCCTGGGATGGAGCCCTACATTGGGCTACTGACAGCAGCAGGGAGTCTGCTTCTCCCTCTCCCTATGCCCCTCCTCCCTGCTCATGCTCTCTCCCTCTTTCAAATAAAAAATGAATCAAATCTTTTAAAAAGAGAGAGAGAGATGGGGGTAACTTAAATGCATATTACTAAGTGCAAGTGGCCAATCTGAAAAGGCTACATACTCTATGGTTTTGTATGACATTCTGGAAACAGAAAGGCCATGGAGATAGTGAAAACATCCGAGGATTTTTCGAGCAGTGAAAGGACCCTATATGGTACTGTAATGTTGGATATATGTTATGATACCTTTGTCCAAGGCCACAGAGGATACAAAACTAAGAGTGAACCCCATTAATCTTAAAACTCTCAGTTATTTTCACAGAAAAAAAAATGAGTTTCTTTGGGAATAGCAGAGGATTGCAACTCAGGACATGCAAACTATGACAAAATCATAGGCAAATCCAATGAAAAAAGGAGAGGAAAATTATTTTATGGAGAAAAAAGAGGAAGTTTAGAGGGCTTGTTTTGTAGGAAAGTCCATTGGAGATAAGCAAGTGGTCATGGTAATGATGGTTTCTGATTGGCTGAGTGGTAGTGGTAGCTGATCTCTTGTAGGAGATGAAATGTACATCTTTTTTCTGTTGTGATCTGTAATTTATGATTCTTTCCTATTGAAGATTCTTTGTTGGAGTGTGTGATTGACAGTCCTTCCTATAATTGACTTTGAGTTATATGAATTACCCTCTGGCCTCCCAAACTCTACTTTACTGAGGTTTCCCCTTATTAATTTTCACAACGCTAAAGCAAGCTGTGGACTTAGGGCATTATGATGTGCAGTGTAGGTTCATGAATTATATCAACAATGTACCACTCTGGTGAGGGGTGTAGATAATGGGGGAAGCTATGCATATGAGGGGGCAGGGGTATGTGGAAAATCTGTGGATCTTTCTCTTAGTTTTACTGTGAATCTGAAACTACTTTGAAAATATAAAATGCTTTCAAAAAGTTGTTTGGACTGTGTAAAGAAGAGGCAAAACCAAAGCTTTTCATCAGTAAGATTACTGAAGAACAGGGGCAAAGAATCCTTTGTCTCTGAATCACTTCCCTAAGACATTTTCAAAGGGCAGCAGAGTCCCTACTGTGGAAGGGAGAGCAGAAGTAACTGCCAAAGAGAGGCAGGAAGTGTCCCTTGGGGGTGTAGGGGTTGCTGAGCTCATTAAGCAGGTGGACGCTGTAAACATTAGAGAAGGGAGACATCAGTGTTTAATTAATAACCTAGATATAAAATTATCTTAACGATGTTGCATGGACAGTATGAAAACTTATAAAAAATTATACTGAAATAAACCAAAGCAAAAACTAGAGTTCCAGCTTCTGTTCCATAGTGTCAGGCACTCTGTATGTGTTCTCTCGCTTATTCTCACAGTTTAATAAGGTGGGTGTTATTAGCTTTGTTTTATAGGAGAGGAAGAGAATTGAGCTTGATAATTCTATTTTCCAGGTGCCATTGAAGCTCTGAGATGCCAGGACAAGGCTTATGTCTTGCAACATCAGGTAAGAGCTCTGGTCCTCTGGACACAGCTATTGGATCAGAGCAGGACATAGGCATGTCCGCCTGCTTCAGGGCTAATGTGACTTGTAGTGAGAGGCTCAATGATCAGATGGGAATCCTTTATAATTCTTGACCCAAAGTTTGCTGAAGGAAAGTAAATGTTAGTGCTGCCACTTAAAGTAGGTAACTTGGTAGAAAATAAAACCAAAATCAGATCCATAACAACATTCATAAAATAAAAATTGTAAATTCTTCAAAGTTCAAAGAAAAATCTACTAACTTTCTATAGTTCTCATTATTTGTTGGTTAACCTTGTCTGGAATTATGGTTGATTCTAGAGAGTGTTTTGTTTGAACAGTGGGTTCATTGGTGGTTGGGGTGAGAGTCAGGTTGTAGAAAGAATGCTGGGTATCAGGAGCCGGGATTCTGATTCCTACCCCCAGCTCAAATGGTGTGAATTTAAGAAAATCATATGGCATTTGATTTCCACCTTGGTCGTATTTATCTATTGGATTGAGAGATTTTGAAGTTCCCTTCTAATTCTAACAGCCTACAAATGTGCTGCCAACTTTATGCTGTCTTTAAAGTAATTATCTGTGACAAGGTACTCACTCCTTGGCCTCCTCCATTTGCCTTGTCAGGTACTGTTGGTTCGTAACTCCATTCTCCTGTGTTTCCAAACCAGCAGTGGCTAGTTGTGTACTTCTCGCACTGCATCATTCTTACCCCCTTTTCTCCTTCCTCTTCCACTTGGAAGGACTCTTGTGATTTTACTGGGTTCATTGGGATAATCCAGGAAAATCTATCCTTCTCAAATTCTCAATTTAATCACATCTTCAGAGTCCCTTCTGCTATGTATAGTAAGATATCCTCAGTATCCAGGGATTAGAATAAATCACAATGTATGAAGGATGGGTGGAACATTTTTCTGGCTACCACAATACTAGAAGACTGGTGACTGGCAAGGCCTGTAAGTCTTAGATGCTTGGAGAAAGAAGCTGCTGTGGGCTAGAGCCAGAAAGTGGCTGAATAGATGACAAGTTACAGAGTCCTTGATAAGGATGTGGCGCAGGGAGTGGGGAGACAAGACAACTCCTCTTTATATCAGGTGCTGTTCTCCGTGGTCCTTCTCTTGGAAAGGGAGCCCTCCTGAACATGACCTGTATGGCTGTCCACATTCACTCCCTGCATAGGGTTGTCTAGAAATCATGAGATCTCAAGTATAAGATCTTCATCTCTCAGCAACTTCCAGTGTATTAGGTGTCCTGCAATAATCCTGTTCACATGTGCTATAGAAAATGGGGAGGTATGGAGCAAATTGGTGCTGATTGGGTGCAACTCCAGTAGAGGTGAGAAATGGAGAGCTTTGCCATTATACTACTCCAGGCCTTGCTAGGGACTTAGGATGCTATCAAATCAACCCTGAAGTTGGGACATGGACTTTGAGCCCCATGCCTCTGCTAGACTTCTTTAACAATAACCAAATAGCAAGGCTGTTAAACAAACCCTGGATTAAAAACCACCTGAAGAGAGGTGCCTGGGTGGCTCAGTGGTTGAGCATAAACATTTGGCTCAGGTTGTGATCACAGGGTCCTGGGATCGAGTTCCTTTCGAGTCCCCACAAGGAGCCTACTTTTCCCTCTGCCTGTGTCTCTTCCTCTCTCTCTCTCTCTCTGTCTCCCATGAACAAATAAATAAGAGCTTATAAACAAAAATAAATAAATAAAATATAAAAACCACCTGATGAAAACTACTTTTTAAAGAAGTATTCAGAACCTTCACTGAGAAATTTCTGGTAAAGTCAATGAGGGAAAGGGAAAATACAGATATACCACATCCAGAATGAAAAGAAAGATAAAATGTCAAATATGAAGATTTTAAATTGTAATAAAAATAGAATTTGCTAACCATGCAAAATATTCAAAATAACAGATTTCATGGAAATATACATTAATCAAGAATAGATAGAATAAAATAAATAATATAAATATAGAGTAGAATAAGCATAGCAGAAATTTAAAAACCTTAAGTACTCTGTGAGAAAACCAAAACCTAAAGGAACTGTGTATTAAAGTCAATATTTGAATTATGTAAAGCTTTAACCTCAGACAGTTTCCATGCTTTCTACATTGACGTGAAACATATTAAAAATTGAAGTTTGCTAACTCATTACATAACATTAGCATAGCCCTAATATTAAACTTAACGATGGTAGTACACAATCCTTAATAACTCAGAGCACACTAAATTTGGAAATACACCTTACTATATATTTTCTGACCAAATAGTGTCTATCAAGAAGCAGTGTAGTAATTTAAGACACCTGACTCCTTTGCCCTACTATGAAGGAAACCGTATTACAAGTTCTTAGACAATTCACAATGGAGGAGAAAAGACAGGCCAGAAAGACATTAGCATATAAGGATAGTGTTAAAAATCAATGTGAGACATGTTGGTTTATTTAATAAATGGTTTTTAAAAAGTAGATATAATCTTATTATTGATACACTCTATCACATCTTTGTGGTTACAAAAACTATTTTTCTCAAACCTATTGTATTGTCATGGAGTATTTACAGAGCCAACATTGAACCAAGCATTTGGAGGTAATTCCGAAAGCTAATGGCTTACTAAATGGGGTACATTCGTTTCATAACAAAAATTCTTGATACATATATTTCACCAGCAGTTCTATCCATTTTTGCTTCACATAATTTGAGGCCATGCGGTTGGTACATGTATGTCTGTTACCAACGTATCATCCTGCCATTTAGTACCTTTTCCCATCAAATGACACATTTCCATTTCTAATAAGGTTTTTTGCCTTGAATTCTATTTTGATCATATGTTACAAACTTATTCTACTTATTTTTGTTTATATTTGTCACGTATCTTTTACTACCCATATATTTTAATCAACTCTGAGTCCTTTTGTTCTAAATGTTTCTCTTGTGGAATGAACATTGTCAGATTCTTATAAAAAAAAAATGCAACCTGATAATCTTGGCTCTTAATTGGTGAATTTAATATACCACTATTCTAAAAGCACTATGAGTATTTATTACTGCCATCTCTACTCAATTGTGGATTCACAAAATATTTTAGGGCCTAAATAGGAGGGGAGCATTTTGCAACACTTGTGGTGGGCAGGTGCAAACACTTGAGAGGGTTGGTGCCAAAGGGTGGAGGATGAAGAATAGTAAGAAGGCCAGTATGTGAGAGGGAAGTAGAGGATGAGGCCAGGCAGGTCATGGCAGTGATGGTGAGAGGAGGGGAGGGAAGACCAATATGGACCTCAGAAGTCACTGCAGTGCCCTAGGTGTCTACTCCATGGAATGGGCAGTCAATGGAGTACTTTCTGCATAAAGGAGACATTTGGGTGATTTACAGCAACAGTGGGTGACAGTGTGGAGTATAGACTGAATGGAGACGAGGGTCATAATTCTATGGGCTCCTGAGGAAATAACTAGAATCGATGGGTAGAAGGGGGTGACTTTTCCAAGTAAACTACCTCACCTAACTGACCATCCACCAGTGAACCTGGCCACACAGTCACCCTGGGAGGCAGTCAGCAGCATGTTACTGACAATCCCAGCAGATGCCAGGGATGCTGAATCTGAGAAATTCCTACATCAGATCAGGCATTAAACTCGGACATCCCAGACTCCTTCCAGTACATCCAGTACAATTCCGACGCCACAGCACATGTCCCCCTAATCTCCCGCAGTTCGAATGCAGGAGGTTTGGTCCCTTCTGTTCATTGCTGTAGTCCTGGTGCCTGGAATAGTGTCCACCAAATAGCAGCCACTCGATGAGTACTCGTTGGGTGTGGGAATGTCTCTGTTACACATATCGCAGCGTTTTGAGCACCATGCTTTTCTTCTCAGCACCCCAGAGAATAAGAAAAGTTGGACTGGGTGACACCTGATGACCTTTCCAGGCCTGCTGGTCTGTGACTGCATCTCAGACTCTGAGCCATTGTTTGTAAAGGGCTTTGCAGGCTATGGGGTGGAGGAGGGGTGCTTATGGGCAGGAAAGGGAGAGATGGATAAGGCAAACCTGAGTCAAGGGGAATTACACAGATAACCTCTGGTGCTGGGGACCAGGGAACTCTGAAGGTAAGAGGGAATTGCCTTTCAGATGTATAGAGTTCTACTTCCATTAAGGGTGTTATCCTAAAAGCCAAAAGGACAGGACACTGAGGACCCATCCCACCCCAAGCATGTTGCATTTGCTTCATGGATCACCCTGGTCAACAAAGCCTTCACAGGTCTTTAGGCTTTCCTGGGAAAAACACCACAAATAACAGTAGGGACTCTTTTTAAGTGGATCGAAAACCCTTTCTTATCTTGATGAAGTTCACCAGTGACAACATTTCTTCAAACGGTTTCGTGCAGGCTCAGCATGGATCATGGGCCCCCCAGACACCCACCAGGCAGCTTTCCACATCCCCCGCCCCAAGATTTACCAGGATTGCCAACAT
Source organism: Vulpes vulpes (assembly GCF_048418805.1). Taxonomy (NCBI): domain Eukaryota; kingdom Metazoa; phylum Chordata; class Mammalia; order Carnivora; family Canidae; genus Vulpes; species Vulpes vulpes. The sequence continues at coordinate 12,076,911 of NC_132790.1, forward strand.
CTGTAGGTTGGCTGACAGGGCCCATCTTTGCTACCAGATAAGCCAGTGAGACAGGCTGTTGTATTTATCAAACAATCGAGTACAAAGAGATTTCACACCAGGCAATTGCAATGATTTTATTCTCTTTATTTAGTTTTACTTTATTTCAAACAAGACACAATGTTTTAATAGTAAGCATGCATATGTATGTGTCTTCCATGCTCTGCATTCTATAAGTTGTTTTCATTTTAAGTTAAGAGAAGTAGAGTTCGCTTCATGGTGACCTGCAAAAAAAAAAAAATCACAGCCAGAATTTAGTAACTTATTAATTGTGAAAATATGGACATCTATTATCTCGTTGACTGTTCGTAACAATACCAGCCTTTGGTACTATTGTTGCCCTTGATTCACAGATGGGGGAACTCACTCGAATACAGCATCTGGGCAGGGGGCATACAGCTAATAGAAGGCAAACTCAGTTCTTGATCCCAAGAGTATGCTCTGAAATCAGGGGTACCTGACAGTATAGTGTTTACACCCAGAGGATGTCATTACCTTTCAAAGGATAGAATGATCACTTGTAACTGCAGGGGACAGTCATTGAAATCTACAGATCTGTCTTTTCTGGCAGATGATCTCACTGTCACAGGGAAATACTGGTAACTTGGAGGGGAAAGAACCCAGATTCTAGGAGTTTCAGGTCCTGGGACTGCCTGTTCTCTCTCCAGACACGAGAGTAAAGGGGCAGGGGCAAGATGCCAGAGAAGTAGGGTCTCCAGACACTAGAGTGGGCACATTCCCCTGTGGATTTTTTCTACTATTTGGGTTCACAGAGGGTTAAAGTGTGGGCTGCACCCCTGCAATTTTTGGCTTTCCATCCTCCCGTGGATAGTACAAGGGCAATCACCTTCTTCCTGGGGTCATGTCACTGCTTAAGCCTTAAGTTCCCTGCGGCGCCGATTGTAGACCTTGAAGCCCATGCTGGTGGGCAGCAAGTTGGTGTTTGCCACACTTCCGGCTCTGCTCAGCAAGCCTCCCAGCCAATGGGCCACACAGGTGGCAGAGTTGCAGGATCTCTTCTGGACAGCAACCCTAATTATTAGCAAGATGGAGAAAGAAGAGACGACCTGTCAGGGAGGGGTTCACACTTACCAGTCCTAACTCCTCCAATGCTGGAAGCACCCTTAGTGCTGCCAGTCCAATTTCAGAGTGGGGGACTTCATACCTTCCCCAACTGCTTTCAGAAAGGGATCTTTTTACATGTGCTCTAACCATAGTCTCTCTGTGTGACCTGTAGTTTCAGTGGAGACTAAGCTGGACCCCAGGCTGAGGTGAACAGGGGCAGCGTGCTGGCCCCAGGTCCTGCTGTGTTCTCTCTTTTCTCTTGGGATATGCCTTCCTGGGCATGACAGGAGGGAGGGGATGCCCTGAGCTGAACAGGGTGGTGAGCCTCACCTGGAGCCCTCAGTCTCCTGCTCCTGCTCCAGCTCATGAGTCTTCATCTGCGTATAGTCCTTCATCACTGCAGCCAGGAGGAGGCGCAATTCATCCTCATTGCGCACACCAGAGTCTGGAGGATTTTCCAAAGCAGACCTGGGGAGGGAAAGAAAACCCAATACAAACTGAGTCTCTCTCTGTCTCTCCCCAGAATAATAAGCCAGGCTTCCTGGTAAAATAACAGGAAGAATTCTTTGAGACTCAATGAGTTATATGAAATCTATAATAAAGAATATTGTATATAATTTCTATTTTTCAGTTAAGTGCTACACATCTTTATATCAGAAAAATATACACTCCCCCTTTGCCCCTCGCTAGTTGGTAAACATTCAGCACACCACAATTCTGAGAAAGGAATTGTCTGATCCCAGGAGCAGTGGGAGGTGAGTCCACTCCTGGCAGAGCTGTCTTACCTGAATGGTGCCGCCTGGAGGAAGCCCACCTGGTACAGCGCCAGGATGCTGAGAACCAGGAAAGGCGAGAACTTCCAGAAGCCCATGACGCTTCTCTGTAAAGAAATAATGATGTCACCTTTTGCACCAATTTGAAGCCCAGGGACCTGGACTCTAATCCTACTTCTGCCTTTAAGTCCCTAGAGTGGTGACTTCAGGCTGGTCATGTCATTCCCCTCACAATTGTTTCCTCCTGAAAGATCCAGTGAACCTGTTTAGCAAAGACAAAGGTATCCTAGCAGTACAACTGGGTAAAGAAGACTCAGTCCATAGCCACCTCCCCACCACCCTGAACACTCTCAGATTCACCTCCTTGCCATGTCTCCAACGAAGACAGTCTCTGGCATCCTGTCACCAAAGTTGCTCACATATCACGACCCAGAACTGTCCAACCTATGGAAGACTTTTGCGAACTTACTAAGGAGGGCTTACTGTTCCAGGCTTCCTACACTGATCTCTTTGAGCCTATTTGCCACCCACAGATGCTGGCCCAAGTTCCAAACTGATTTTCCAGGGACGATAGGCACAAGACCGGATCCGTGAGCACCCTTGCATCCCACTGTGTGCGCAGAATCCGCGGAACTACAGTGTCCTGAGCGCAAGTGCAGCAAGAGACAGAAAGGATGAAGCCTGTCTCAGCACGGAAAGAGTGAAGCAGGGAGTCCTGGAACTGAGACTGTCCAGTGTTACCTGGGGCAGGAGCCTGCGACGAATCGCAGAGTAACAGATTTCGTGAGGAGACCCAGACAGAAGTGCAGAGAAACTCCAAGACACGCAGGGAAAGCAGCTACAAGAAAGATGAATGCAGAAGAGGGAGAGAAGAAGGAGAGAGAATCACACAACTAAGCGGGAATCTCGGGATTACCTGTCTGCAGGCAGCCGGTGGCTCGGAGCACAGGCGGCGGCAGCTGTGGCAGTGTTGGCGTCCGATGTCAGGCGATGGCACCGTGGATGTGGCAGGGACCCTTGAGCTGAGCAGTGGCTCTGCTGCCTCCCAGCACCAGCAGCTGCTCTTATTCCCGCCGCTCTGGGTCTGGGCGGGGGGTCCAGGAGCTCTGAGCAACCAATGAGGAGACAGATCGCAGTACCTGATGGTTTGTGTCACCCATTTGCGTCTATAACCTAGACACTCAGCAGGACCATCCCACTTGTATTTGCATTGAGGTCATTGATAGGAGTGGAGGGAGGGAGAGGGATGGGAGTTTGGGGGAACCAAGGAAAAATAGCCTTAATATGAACAGGAAGTTGAGGGCAGTTTGATGTCATGGTAAATTTCACCGGTTCATTTCTGCTGGGTTTTGAACGTGCGCCCCCCTCCATCCCCAGCAGTTCAGTCTTCTAGGGCAAGATTCCGGAGGCAGGGAATCCTCACTCCCCAAGCCTGGACCTGATCCCCCCTCCGTGAAGCTTGGGGGGTTAACAACCTGTAGCAGCAGCAGCAGCAGCAGCAATGATTCTGGGCAAAAGCAGAGTGTCCGATTCCGGCAGCTGGAATCACTCACAGAGGGGCAGAGTTAATGGGAAGCAAGAGATGGAAGTGACCACAAGAACGTTGTCAGAACTGACTGTAGCTGTGCTAATTTCAGGCAAAAGATCAAGGGCAATTAACTTCTCAGCACCTCACTATACTCATCTTTGAAATGGGACCATATAGCCATCTTGACAAAATGTTCTCATTAGTAGCAATGTGTCTGTTCTCTAGCTAAGGAGGGATTTAGAAGAGCCCTCAGGTCCACATGGAGGATTCAGTGAAATCGCGGTCTCAATTTTCCAGATTCCCACCATGTGTGGCGTCTGCGATTGGCCCCTGGTGCTCAGTCGAGTGGGTGAAGAGATGCTGGTAGCCCCGTGGGGGCTGAGCCTGAGGGTGTAAAGCACCGATGCTTCCCAAGGCTGCAGATGGACATCCACCCTTCCTCTTCCTAGCTCGCCATCCATCACCTCCCGCCCGTCAGCCTGCTGGAGCCATTTGCCCAGCTGCCCCTGGCTTCCGGCGGCTGTTTGCCAAGTTATCCCAGGAGCGTGAAATTCCAGCCCCGTGCCTGCATCCACCGCCCTTCAGTCCTCCACTAGAGAGCAGAGCTGGCGTGAAGATAGTGAAGAGTTGCTGTGGATACAGACGCTCACACCCAAAGCTTTCCCCCAAACTCGTTTCTACCTCTAAACGTGCGCGTGCTCCCCAGAGCACGGCGGGCACAGCGGGTCTGACACCCGGGCATCCACGAGGGATCCCCCTGAATCAAGCCCAAGCTGCCTCCGACCCTCTGACACGAAGCAGGTGGTGAGCTGCTCAAACCACACCCGCACTCACTCTCAATTTTAAGCGTGCTCTCTGTGTTGCACCTCCACTCTCTCCAGGACCCACCAACTGGAGGGTTTTAGGACCCCTCCACCTGTTCTTTCCACTGCCAGCTCCTCTGAGGTCCTGAGACCCGACTTGCTGCTCTTAGCACACAGAGCCCTAAGAAAGAAGCTTCTCAAGGTTCCCAGGATCTCCTGGCCGGAGGGCAGCGCACAGTCCTCATTCTCTACACAGGTACCTGCAGGGCTAGGCAGGTTGTGGCACAGCATTTGGCGCAGGGTACCTGCCGGATTTGCGCCAGGGACGACCAGAACTGCGCAAGCAACGCGCCAGAATTGTGGTGGCACGCAAGGTGTGCCAGCCCAGCGGGGAAGGACTCTGTACCCGGGCTGTGCCGCGCAGGCAGGGACCCAGTTAGGTGGTTCTCCCAGGCGGAGCAGAAATACCGCCCGGGTACACCGTACTCGATCCAGGCAACAGTCCACCCCTCTCCTCGGTTCACAGGAGACTTTGCATTTCATAGGACACCTGTGCCTTGTGCCCTGGCTTTCCCTTCCTGTTTGGTGGCCTCTGTGTCGGGGACACCTAGTTTCCAAGATGCCCGTATAGCGCCGTCTTCCATCTAAACCCCTGGTACCGCCTGACCCTGAGGGAGTGAGTTCGGGACTGGTGAATGGAGTCTCTAAACCTCGCTCTCCGGACACCTGGGTGGCTCCACGGTGGAGTGTCTGCTTTTGGCTCAGGGTGTGATCCCGGAATCCTGGGATCCAGTCCCACATCGGGCTCCCTGCATGGACCCTGCTTCTCTCTCTGCCTATGTCTCTGCCTCTCTGTGTGTGTCTCTCATGAATAAAGAAATAAAATCTTTAAAAATGAATAAATAAATAAATAAAACTCGCTCTCCTCACGGTGGCCGGACGGCGGGTTCTTCCTCCTAGTGTGAACTACAAAACCATTCTCCACTGAGTCCATCCCTGATTTACCAAGTAAATTCAAGGAAGTGTAGACCTTCACGCCTGCGGGTTGCTTAGATTGTGTTCAGCTATCCTGAAACCTCTCCAAACTTAGGGCTACATAGAACACGACCTAATATATAAGTTGCCAAGGTAAATACTGATTTTAAGATAGCCACTTGCCTATTTTGCTCTTGGTTTTGTAACCGTATTGAGTAACTTGGTGTGAGGAGGCTCACATTTTGAGCTCCATCCCCCTCCGGAGTCAGGTCCCCCAGTAGGCAAGGCAAGTCTGCCCCGGAGCTCGTAGCTGAGACCACGGACCACCGCAACTGGGGGACTGGCAGCAATGTGTCCTCCCTGCCATCAGTGCCTGAGTACACAGGTGCGTGGCTGGACGCGGAGCTCGGCACCAGGTCCTACAAGATTCATCTTCCAGAAAGCCCTGTGACACTGCTGCCTGGCGGGAGAAGCGGACAAACCACAGAAGTGCTTTCTCAAAGAAGTTTAGGAGATCGATGGCCACAACTTTCTGATTGCCTCTGAGCAGTTCCAGCTCCCACCTGCTGTCGGGGGGGACCCCTACCTTCCACAGTGGAAGGTATCACAGGGACGACAGGCACAATATGTGCTTCACCCAGATCCCAGACAAGACCGTGTCCATAAGTGTGGTGGATGCCTTCAGCATAGGGGCGCCTCTGGCAAATGAGGACCCTCAACACTCCCAGAAGAACCGTGGCACTCCCTACCAGCTCTCTTTGAGGTAGTCTGAGGCTGCATGCCAAGTATCCTGGCCATTCATTGCCTGTGGGGGACAAACTGAAAGGATGGCCATCTGCATTCGTGGGTCCTGTCTGTTTTCAGTTTTGTCCGGTGGGACTAGAGTCCCCCACGTTTTTCCTGTCCTACTGCGGGAGGAGAACTGAGAGTTTGGGTCAGAGATCAGTGCGATCCCCCTGACTATCCTCTCAACCTTCTTCTTCTTCTTTTTTATTTTTTTTCAAATAGAGCCTTTTTTAAAAACAGATTTATTTATTTGACAGAGAGAGAGAGAGAGCACAAGCAGGGGGAGCAGCAGGCAGAAAGAAGGAGAAGCAAGCTTCCCGCTAGGCAGGGAGCCCCAAGTGCAGTTTGATCTCAGGACAGCAGACACTTAACCAACTGAGCCACCCAGGTGCCCCTCCTCTCAACCTTCTTGAATAAAATAATTTAAAGAGAAAAAAGAATCCAAACCATTTCCCCCTGAGCTCCTACCTGATTATCAAGTGCAATGAAGGAACAAGTTTAGATCTTTGTGTGTGCAGATCGCTCTGAGACAGGCAAACCTTGAACATTATCTGAGCTTTTCATGGGGTTGCATCCACAAACAGCATGATGAGATGATCTGCTCTCATCATACTTACCCTCACTCTCAATTTTAAGTATGTGCCCTAAAACAGTTATACAGCAACGCAAAGGAGGGATTTAGGACCAGACTCCCGATCCCTTCACTCCCGACGTCACACCTACAGGGTCTGTGGTCCTGACTTGCTGCCCTCAACGTGTAGAGTACCTAGAAAGAAGCTTCTCCCTGTTGCCAGGATCTCGGGAGTCAGAACACGCAGTGTACAACCCTCAGCCTATACACAGTATCCCAGCGCCTCTACAAGCATGGCCATTGCTCATGCATTGAGAGCCCCCGGCTGCAAATCCCCCCGCCCACAGGGCGGGCTGAGAACCCGGTTGGTTGGGCTGCATCACGGGGCTGTAGGTGGCAGGCAGAGACCCCAGCCAGCCAGAAACTAGCCCCGATTGTGCTCTGAGTGACAAGAGCAGCGGTCCCCAAAAGCTTCAGCACTTTAGGACACACCTGCCTTGTGCCACATCTCTTCCCCTTCCAGGTCGGTGGCCTCTGCTTGGGGACACCCTGCCTCTGAGATGTCCTTATTCAGCATTCCTCCTTTTTAACTCTTGGTGCGGCACTGCCGTGAGGGAATGAAAGCCCCGGGCTGGAGAACTCCTGGCAGGATATACTGGCAAGGCTGTGGGGGAACCAGGAATGGGAAACCTGGTTGATGGGATGAAAATGCACTAAGGCACAGAGCGAAGAAAGCGGAGCTGAGCAAGGGACAGGGCTCCGGATGGTAGATCCCAGGCTCAGTGCCTCCTAGAGGCTACATACAGATAGCCCCTGCTGAGACCCAGTCGGGAACTTTGGGGCTCAGTGGTGTAGGCCCTGAGTTTTGGCCACAGGCTTTTCACCTGGAGGTGCAGAGCCAAAATGGTGAGGGCAGCATCATAGAGACTGTGTGGCAGGAGGTTGGACTCTGCCACTTGAGGCTGTTGTAGGTGACTGCTCTGCTCTAAGGGACCACGGACTTTGACAGAAATGTGATTGCCCCCATGACTCGAGGTTTCTAACAAATAACCCTGTGGAATCATTTATAAATATACGTGTCCTTGGACTGCATTTTTCTGATGAGAGAACCAGCCATACCATTCACCAGTACAGTGGTGACTGCAGAATGGCTGAGAAATGACCTACTCTAGTAGCCAGTTTCATAGCCACCTCACTTTGCCGGCTCAGCACTTGTCCCCTGGCTGCCATGTTGCCTTAAGCCTGCAAAGCCTACATTCATTCCTTACTCTGAGTTCTTTGGTGGCTGCAAAACACAGGCTGCTGGTGTGTGAAGGAATCAGGTGCTAGCACCCGAGGGTGCTAGGGTGGCTCCCAGCAATTTCAAGCTTTACTTTAAAGGTCAATCACTCTACACTTAGATCAATGGAACAGAGTAGAGAGCCCAGAAAGAAACCCATGATTTTATGGTTGATTTTTGTCTACAACAAAAGGAGGCACAAATATGTAATGACAAAAGGACAATCTCTTCAACAAATGGTGTTGGGGAAGCTGGACAGCTGTATGCAAAAGAGTGAAACTGGACCAATTTTTTTAGAACATACACAAAAATAAACTCAAAATGCATTAAAGACCTAAATGTGAGATATGAAGCCATGAAAATCCTAGAAGAGAGCACAGGCAGTAATTTCTCTGACTTTGGTCAAAGAAACATTTTTCTAGATAAGAGTTTCAGTCAAGGGAAATAAAAGCAAAAATAGACTATTAGGACTTTATCAAAAGAAAAACCTCTGCACAATGAAGGAAACAATCCACAAAACTAAAAGAAAACCTACTGAATGGGAAGAGATACTTGCAAATGATATATCTAATAGTGAATATCCAAAATATATAAAGAACTTGTACAATTCAGCACCAAAAAGCACAGGATCCCATTCAGAAATGGGCAGGACACATGAAAAGACATTTCTCCAAAGAAGACATATACGTGGCCAACAGAAACGCCAATATATGCCCAACATGGTTACTCCACAGAGAAATACAATCAAAACTGCATTGAGATATCACTTCACACCTGTCAGAATGGCTAAAGTCAAAAACATAAAACACAACAAATGTTAGCAAGATTGTGGTGAAGAAGGAAACCTCATGCACCGTTGGTGGGAATGCAAATTGCTATAGCCCCTGTGGAAGATGGTATGGAGGTTTCTCAAAGCATTGAAAATATAATTGCCAAAAGTAAAAAAAGAAAAAAGAAAATATAATTGCCATATGATCCAGTAATTCCAGTATTTGGTATTTACCCAAAGGATACGAAGATACTCATTTGAAAAGATAAATGCACTTCTATATTTCAGCATTACTTAAAATACCCAAATATGGAGGCAACCCAAGTGTCCATTGGAAGATTAATGGATATAGAAGATGTGGTATATATACAATGGACTATGAGCCAGCTATAAAAAAGAATGAGGGCAGCCTGGGTGGCTCAGTGGTTTGGAGCCTGCCTTCAGCCCAGGGTGTGATCCTGGAAACCCAGGATCGAGTCCCACATCGGGCTCCCTGCGTGGAGCCTGCTTCTCCCTCTGCCCTGTGTCTGTGCCTCTCTCTGTGTGTGTGTCCCTCTCATGAATAAATAAAGAAAATCTTTAAATAAATAATAAATAAATAAATAAATCTTGCCATTTACAACAACATAGATGGATCTAGAGGGCATAATGCTAAATGAAAGCAGTCAGTCAGAGAAGGATAAATACTATACAATTTCACGGATTTGTGTAATTTAATAATAAAAACAAAGAAAAAAATGAGACAAAAAAAATGTACTCTAAAATATAAAGGACAAAGTGGTGGTTGCCAGAGGGGAGGTGGGCGGGGGGATGGGTAAATAGGTTCTTATCGTGATCAGTAATGAATAGTTGAATCACCATATATATCCCAGAAACTAACATATGATATGTAAACTGTATGTTAATTATTCTGGTATTTAAAAAGCAATAATATTTTTAAATAAAATAAGAATGCCCTGGTGACTCAGTCGGTTAAGAATGGCACTCTTAGACACCAACTCTGGGAAACGAACAAGGGGTAGTGGAAGGGGAGGTGGGTGAGGGGATGGGGTGACTGGGTGACGGGCACTGAGGGGGGTACTTGATGGGATAAGCACTGGGTGTTATGCTATATGTTGGCAAATTGAACTCCAATAAAAAATAAATACAGGGATGCCTGGGTGGCTCAGCAGTTGAGCATCTGCCTTCAGCTCAGGGCATGATCACAGAGTCTCAGGATCGAGTCCCACATCCAGCTCCCTGCATGGCGCCTGCTTCTCCCTCTGTCTGTGTCTCTGCCTCTCTGTGTGTGTGTCTCTAATTAATAAATAAATAAAATCTTAAAAAAAATACAAAAGTTATTTATATACAAATTATTTTATAAATTGTACTGATCTAAAAATACATAGAATACAACTTTTAAATAATACTGCATTTTAAGACTGAACTATGCAAAACAATAAATTGAACATAGCCAATTAAAAAAAAAAAAAGGATGGCACTTTTGAATTTGGCCCTGATTAAGTCTCAGGTTCCTGACCAATCCCTACTGGGTTCTGCATCAAGCATGGAGCCTGCTTAAGACTCTCCTTCTCCCTCTATTCTCTTTTTTTTTTTTCCTTCTATTCTCCCCTGCTCACACACACTATCTCTCTCAAAAAGATAAATAAATTAAAATAAAATAAAATAAAATAGTCATTTGACTATTTGGCTCTTTATTTTATGATCTTACTTTATGACATTATACCAGGAAATCAGGGTAAAAATCTTGTTTGAAAACACAATTGTATGGCAAGCTGATAAACTCTCCCTGCAGCATGTATTTCTGTTCTTTTACATTACATCCCTGCACTTTTTCTTTTAAATAGTTGGAGAATATTTATTTTATTTTATTTTATTTTATTAATTTTTATTTTTACTTAAATTCAATTAACGTATAATGTATTATTGGATTGTACTGTTTTATTTTTTCCTCTCTTCCCCTATGATCCTCTGTTTCGTTGCTTAAATTCCACATAGGAGTAGAACCCATATGATAATTGTCTTTCTCTGATTGAGTTACTTCGCTTAGCATAATGTCCTCTACATAATTTCCTCCACATCATTGCAAATGGATAGATTTCCTTTTTGATGTCTGAATAGTTTTCCATTATATATAGACCCTACATCTTCTTTATCCATTCATCCGTCCAAGGATATTTGGGCTCTTTCCATAGTTTGGCTATTGTGGACATTGCTGCTATGAACATTGGGGTGCAGGTGTCTCATCATTTCACTGTATCTGTATCTTTGGGATAAATACCCAGTAGTGCAATCCTAGGTTGTAGAGGAGCTCTATTTTTAACTTTTCAAGGAATGTCCACACTGTTTTCCAGAGTGGCTGCACCAGCTTTATTCCCAAAAAACAGTGTGAAAGGGTCCCCATCTCTCCATAGCCTCACCAACATTTGTTGTTTCCTGGCTTGTTAATTTTAGCCTCTCTGAATGGTGTGACATGGTAACTCATTGTGGATTTGATTCGTATTTCCCTCATGCTAAGTGATGTGGATATTTTTTTCATGTGTCTGGTTGATCACTTGTATATCTTCTTTGGAGAAACGTCTGCTCATATCTTCTGTCCATTTCTTGATTGGATTATTTGCTCTTTGGCTGTTGAGTCTGATGAGTTCTTTAAAGATTTTGGATACTAGCCTTTTGTCTGATAAGACATTTGCAAATATCTTCTCCCATTCTGTCGGTTGTCTTTTGCTTCTGTCAGCTGTTTCCTTTGCTGTGCAAAAGCCTTTATCTTGATGAACTCATGAACTCCCAATAGTTCATTTTTGCCTGTTTCCCTTGCCTTTAGAGACATGTCTAGTAAGAAGTTGAAGTGGCTGAGGTCACAGAGGTTGCTGCCTATGTTCTCTTCTAGGATTTTGATGGATTCCCACCTCACATTTGGTCCTTCATCCATTTTGAGTCTATTTGTAAGTATGGTGTGAGGATATGCTCCAGTATCATTCTTCTTCATGTGGCTGTCCAATTTTCCCAAAACCATTTGTTGAAGAGGTTGTCTTTTTTCCATTGGATATATCTTCCTGCTTTGTTGAAGATCAGTTGACCATAGAGTTGAGAGTCCATTTCTGCGTTCACTATTCCATTCCATTGATTTATGTGACTGTTTCTGTGCCAGTACCATACTGTCCTGATGACTACAGGCCAGAAAGGACTGGCATTATATATTCAGCGTGCTAAATGAGAAAACATGCAGCCAAGAATATTTTATCCAGCTAGGATGTCATTCATGATAGAAGGAGAGATAAAAAGCTTCCAGGACAGACAGGAACTCAAAGAATTTGTGACCTCTAAAACAGCCCTGCAAGAAATATTGAAGGGGATCCTTTAAGCGAAGAGACAGCCCAAAAGTAACATAGACCAGAAAGGAACAGACATGGTTCCTCTTTTGAAACCAAGACTTTATAGGTAATACAATGGCACTAAATTCATATCTCTCTATAGTTACTCTGAAGGTAAATGGGCTAAATGCCCCAATCAAAAGAAGAGGGTATCAGTTTGGACAAAAAAGAAAGACTCATTGAGAGACTGTCTGCAGGAGACTTGTTTTAGACACAAAACCACCTCCACATTGAAGGTGAGGAGGTGGGAAACCATAGAGCATGTTATGGACATCAAAAGAAAGCTTGAGTAGCAATCCTCATATTCAACAAATTAGATTTTTAAACCAAAGACTGCTATAAGCACTGAGAAAAGACTCTATATCATAATTAAAGGGTCTATCCCACAAGAAGATCTAACAGTTGTACGTATTTAGGCTCGTAACATGGGAGCAGCCAATTATATAAAGCAATGAATAACAAAATTAAAGAAACACATTGAGAATAATACAACAATTCAAGAGGACTTTAACACCCCACTGACTGCAATGGATGGAATATCTAAGCAGAAAATCAATTAGGAAACAAGGGCTTTAAATAACACACTGAACCTGTTGACGTGAGATATATATTTTTAAAACATTTTATTTATTTATTCATGAAAGACACACACAGAGAGACAGAGACACAGGCAGAACGAGAAGCAGGCTCCTCACAGGGAGCCCAATGCGAAACTCCATCCTGAATCCCAGGATTACACCCCGAGCCAAAGGCAGATGCTCAACTGCTGAGCCACCCAGGCGTCCCTTGACAGATATATTCAGAGCATTCCATCCTAAAGCAACGGAATTCACATTCTTCTCAACTGCACACAGAACACTCTCCAGAATAGATCACATACTGGGTCACGAATAGGACCCAAAAGATTGGTTTCATTCCCTGCATGTTTGCAGACCACAATGCTTTGAAATTGGAACTCAATTAAAAGAGGAAATATGGAAAGAAATTCAAATACATGGAGGCTAAGGAGCATACTAGTAAAGAATGAATGGGTCCACCAGGAAGTTAAAGAAGAATTTTTAAAATTCATGGAAATAAATGAAAATGGAAACACAACTGTTCAAAACCTTTGGAATGCAGCAAAGGCAGTCCTAGAAGGCAAGTATATGGCAATACAAGCCTTTCTCAAGCAGCAAGGATGGTCTCAAACACAAAACCTAACCTCACACCTAAGGGAGCTGGAGAAAGAGCACCAAAAAAAAGCCTGAACCCAAAGAGAAGAGAATTAATAGGATTTGGCAGAAATATATGAACTAGAAACCAAAAGAATGATAGAGCAGATCAACAAAACTAGGAGTTGGTTCTTTGAAATAATTAATAAGATCAATAACCCCCGGCCAGACTTATCAAAAAGAAAGAGAAAGGTCCCAAAATCAATAAAATCATGAATGAAAGAGGAGAGAGCACAACTAGCACGAAAGAAATACAAACAATTATAAAAACATGTTATGAGCAACTGAATGCCAACAAATTAGGAAATCTGGAAGTGATGCAATGTGCCAACACCCAAAAAAAAAAAAAAAACAGAAACAGGAAGAAAGGGGGACACCTGAGTGGCTCAGAGGTTGAGCATCTGTCTGCCTTCAGCTCAGGGCATGATCCTGGAGTCGGAGGATTGAGTCCCACATCAGGCCTCTGCATGGAGCCTGCTTTTCTCCTTCTGCCTATGTCTCTACCTCTATCTGTGTCTCTCATGAATAAATAAGTAAAATCTTAAATAAAAAAAAAGAAACAGGAAGAAAGAGAAAATCTGAACAAACCCATAACCAGCAAGGACACTGAAGCAGTCATCAAAAACCTCCCAACAAACAAGAATCCAGGGCTGGGTGGCTTCCTAGGGGAATTCTACCAAACATTTAAAGAAATAACCTATTTTATTGAAGCTATTTCAAAATAGAAATGGATGGAAAGCTCCCAAACTCTATCTATGTAGCCAGCATTACCTTGATCCCAAAACTAGACAAAGACTGCACCAAAAAAGGGAAGTACAGAACAATATCCCTGATGAACGTGGGTGTCAAAATTCTCACCAAGATACCAGCCAATACCACAGAAACAGACACATAGATCAATGGAACAGAATAGAGAACCCAGAAATGGGCACTCGATTCTATGGTCAACTAATATTCAACAAAGCAGGAAAGACTATCAACTGGAAAAAGGACAGTCTTTTCAATAAATGGTGCTGGGAAAATTGGACAGCCACGTGCAGAAGAATGAAACTGAAAAAAAAAAAAAAAAGAATGAAACTGGACCACTCTCTTGCACCAGACACCAAGATAAACTCAAAATGGATGAAAGATCTAAATGTGAGACAAGAATCCATCAAAATCCTAGAGGAGAACACAGGCAATATCCTTTTTGAACTTGGCCACAGCAACTTCTTGCAAGATACATCCATGAAGGCAAGGGAAACAAAAATGAACTAGTGGGACTTCATCAAGATAAAAAGCTCCTGCACAGCAAAAGAAACAGTCACCAAAACTAAAATACAACCTACAGAATGGGAGAAGATATTTGCAAATGACATCAGAGAAAGGGCTAGTATCCAAGATCTATAAAGAACTTATTAAACTCAACAGCGAAGAAACAATCCAATCATGAAATGGGCAAAAGACATGAACAGAAATCTCGCAGAGGAAGACATACACATGGCCAACAAGCACATGAGAAAATGCTCCGCATCACTTGCCATCAGGAAAATACAAATCAAAACCACAATGAAATACCACTTCACACCAGTGAGAATGGCGAAAATTGACAAGACATGAAACAACAAATGTTGGAGAGGATGTGGAGAAAGGGGAACCCTCTTGCACTGTTGGTGGGAATGTGAATTGGTGCAGCCACTCTGGAAAACTGTGTGGAGGTTCCTCAAAGAGTTAAAAATAGAGTTACCCTATGACCCAGCAATTGCACTAATGGGGATTTACCCCAAAGATACAGATGCAGTGAAGAGCCAAGACACCTGCACCCCAATGCTCATAGCAGCAATATCCACAATAGCCAAATTGTGGAGGGAGCCTCGGTGTCCATCGAAAGATGAATGGATAAAGAAGATGTGGTATATACATACAATGGAATGAATATTCCTCAGCCATTAGAAACGACAGATACCCACCATTTGCTTCAACATGGATGGAACTGGAGGGTATTATCCTGAGTGAAGTAAGTCAGTTGGAGAAGGACAATCATTATATGGTTTCTCTCATATGAGAATATAAAAAACAGTGAAAGGGATTATAGGGAAGAGAGAAAATGAGTGGGAAATATCAGAGAGGGTGACAAAACATGAAAGACACCTAACTCTGGGAAATGAACAAGGGGTAGTGGAAAGGGAGGTGGGCAGGGGGATGGGGTGACTGGGTGTCGGGCACCAAGGGAGGCACTTGACGGGATGAGCACTGGGTGTTATGCTATATGTTGGCAAATTGAACTCCAATAAAAAAATACACAGACACACAAAAAAGATACTAGCCAATAGTATCTAAGATTACATTAAAAGGATTATTCACCTTGACCAAGTGGAGTTGATTCCTGGGATACAAGTTGATTTGTAGTTCAACATCTGCAAATCAATCAGTGTGATACACTACATTAATAAAAGAAAGACAAGAACCATATGATCTCTCAAAAGATGCAGAAAAAGCATCTAGTGTACATTAAGTGTACACCTCAGATTGATCCTCAGCATAGTGACAGCCTACAGGAACACCAGTAACAACAACAACAACAAATTGGTTAAAGAACCCCAGCAAACCCTGAGGAAGGAAGAGAATCTCGTTTTCAGAGATATCATAATATTGGATTCAAATTCCAGTATTCAAAAAAAAAAATCCAACACAGTAGGCATACAAAGAAACAGAAAAGTGTGGCCCATTCAAAGAAAAAAAATTAAATAAACAGAAATTTTCCTTGAAAAAGACTTGATGCCAGCTATTGTAGACAAATATTTAAAACAACTGTCTTAAATATGTTAAAAAAAAAAAACTCTAAAGGAGTATGTAGGAAAAGATTTAAAAAATGATCTGTGAACAAAATGGAAATACCAATAAAGAGATAGAAAACCTAAAAAGAAACAACAAAAAAGTGATTCTGGAACTGAAAAGTACAATCATTGAAATGAAAAAAATTTACTAGCAATAGATAAAGGGCGATTTGAGCCAGCAGAAGAAAAGAACAAAGTTGAAAATAAGACAATGGAAATTAATAGTCTAAGAAAGAGAAAGAAAAAGATTGAAGGAAAGTAAAGAGAGCCTAAAGGACTTGTCGGTAACCATCAAATGGACTAACATATACATATGCATTGATGAATGAATATATATTCATATATATTTATATACATAGAAAAAGAAATGAAATCTTGCCATTTGTGACAACATGGATGATTCTTGGGATATTTATGCTAGGTGAAATAAGACAGTTCGTACATACAGGGAACCTATTGGTGGTTGCCAGAGGTGGGGATGGAGGGCAGAATGGGTGAAGAAGGTCAAAAGGTACAAGCTTCCAGTTACTAAATAAGTCACATGGATATAATGTACAGTATGGTGACTATAGTTAATAACACTGTATTGCCTATTTGAAAGTTGCTGAGAGAATAGATCTTCTGAGTTCTCATTATAAGAAAAAAATTTGTAACGGTGTATTGTGATAACTGTTAGCTAGGCTTATTGTGGTGATTATTTTGCAACATATACAAATTTTGAGATCCTTATATTGTACACCTAAAATGATGTATCAGTTATACCCCAATAAAAAATCACTGAAAAAAAAAACTTTCTAGGGACACCTGGATTGCTCAGTTGTTGAGCATCTGCCTTTGGCTCAGGGCCCCCGTCATCCTGGGATCGAGTTCCACATTGCAAGGAGCCTGCCTCTCCCTCTGCCTATGTCTCTGTGTCTCTCATGAATATTAAATAAACAAAATCTTAAAAAAAAAAAAAAAAAGCCACCTTTCTACAAAGCTATAGACCATGTAGACATATAGATCAGTGATTTAGGATAGAGACCCTTGAAATACACATTTGTGTATGTATGATTAAATGATTTTTTAAAAAGAGTTTATTTGTTCACAAGAGACAGAGACACAGGCAGAGGGAGAAGCAGGCTCCCCTGTAGGAAGCCCGATGCAGGACTTGAGCCCCAGACCCCTGGATCATGCCCTGAGCCAAAGGCAGGGCTGAACCACCCAGGCGTCCCTGATTAAATGATTTTTGACAAGGGTGTGAGGACTATTCGATGGGGGAAAGGATGGTCTTTGCAACAAATAGTGCTAGGAAAACTGGATCCCTGCATGAAAAAGAATTAAGTTGGACCTTTACCTAACACCATATACAAAAATTAACTTTTAAGTTAATTAAAGACATAGATCAAAGACATAAATGTAAGACCTAAGCAATATAACTTTTAGAAGTAAACATAGGACAGAAACTTCAAGACATTGGATTTGGCAATGATTTTTTTTTTTTTGATACGACACAAAAAGCACAGGTAATAAAATTCAAAATGATCAAACCTGACTTGAAAAATTTTTAAATTTGCGCATCAAGAGAAACTACCAACAGAACAAAATGGCAATTTATAGAATGGGAGAAAATACTTGTAAATCATATATCTGATAAAGAATTAAAATTCAGAACTTAGAGAAAAACTCTAAAACTGAAAAACAAAACAACAAAATATCCAGATTCAAATATGGTCAAAGAACTTGAATAGACATTCCTCCAAAGAAGATATACAAATATCCAGTAAGGATATGAAAAAATACTCAACATATAACCATTAAGGAAATACAAATCAAACGCACAATGAGATACCACCTAACACCTATTAGAATGGCTACCAAAAAAAAAAAAAAACCACCAAATCATAAATGTTAGCAATAATGTGGAGAAATTGGAACACTTGTGCATTTTAGTGCATGATATGAACTGTGAGTGAATGTACAGCCACTGTAACTGTACAGCTAGAATGTAAAAAGGTACAGCTATGTGGAAGACAATATGAGGGGCAGCCCGGGTGGCTCAGCGGTTTAGCGCCACCTTCGGCCCAGGGTGTAATCCTGGACACCCAGGATCAAGTCCCGCATCAGGCTCCCTGTGTGGAGCCTGCTTCTCCCTCTGCCTCTCTCTCTGTTTCTCATGAATAAATAAATAAAATCTTAAAAAAAAAAAAAAAAGAAAACAATATGAGAGTTCCTTAAAAAATTTTAAAAATTCTACTTTTCTGTGTATATACCCTGAAGAATTGAAAACAGGGTCCTCTTTGTACACTCATGTACATAGTAGTTATAGTTATAATATCTTAAACATGGATACAACCTGGGATGCTGGGTGACTCAGTGGTTGAGTGTCTGCCTTCCACTCAGGTCATAATCCCACAGTCCCGGGATTGAGCCCCACATCAGGCTCCCTGCATGGAGCCTTCATTTCCCTCTGCCTGTGCCTCTGCCTCTCTCTCTCTGTGTCTCTCATGAATAAATAAATCTTTAAAAAAAAAAAAAAACCATACATACAACCCAAATATCCACTGATTAATGAAAGAATAAGCAAAATGTTGTATATGCATACAGTGAAACATTATTCAGCCTTAAAAAGGAAGGAACTTCTGACACATGCTACAACATGGATGAAACATAAAGACATTATGTTATGTGAAAGGAGTTAAAAACAAATACTGTATGATTTTACTTAGATGAGGGCTAGAAGTTCTAAAAGAAATAGAGACAGAAGGTAGATCGGTGATTGCCATGACTGGGAGGAAGGATTCACGAGGAGTTATTGTTTAATAGGTACAGAGTCTCAGGTGTACAAGATGAAAGGAGTTATGGAGATAGGGTAGGTAGTGGTGACTGTAGCACATTATTATGAATATTTTCACCACTGACCTGTACACTTAAAAATGGGTAAGGTGATACATTTTATAAGTGTTTTGCTACACAAACACACAGTCGTGTTCACATGCCCACACACACACAAAGAATTGCATAAGAAACACCTGCCAGAATGTAAAAAACAATCATGACATTCTGACCATTATTTCTTCAGGTACTCAGGACCTATTTGCTCGGTATTTACGCATAATTCCAACAAGCTTTATTTCTGTTCTCTTGAGTATGGATTAACTGAGTAGCTGATCATTTTTATAGTTCTTGATTGGGAGTTCCAGGTTTTCGCTTAATGCCTATTGGCTATTTGTTTCCATACCATTATACTAAGATTGGTTTTTGTTGTTTCTGTTTTGTTGTTTGTTTCACTGCATAGCAAATGAAAATACAGATGGAGGGAATGCTGCTAAAGACAGTTACAATGACATCAGCAAGAAGTGATAGTTGACAACCTGATGGGAAGAAATAAAATAAATATAAAATTATATAGTTATTAGACATCAAAAAGAACCAACAGCATGATCTCTAGTTTGGGGTTATCAGCCCTACAGTACATACAGCACTGTATTCATGCCAACATATAGTAAGAGACATTGTTATGATAGCATCAATGAATCCTCAAGGAAGGATTTAAATTAATACTGTTTATTCTTTTAAGAAGGTAGAGGGGTATGCAATGCATTTTAGCTAGTTTTCCATGCAAGGTGATATAATGTGGCACTTGAAGGGGTAAGATTCTGGTATTATCATAATAGCCATCACTCTTAAGTGCCTTCTTCATGCCAGGCAATGTGCCAAGTGTTTAAGATAAATTGTCATTAAACCTGCTGGACGGTGAGTCTGCAACACAGCCAGGTTAGCATCTGAGAGGCTTAGGAAAAGCAGACTCCTTCTCCTGTGGCTTTGGCAGTTGGTTTTATTTTGAGAATTAAAGATACATTGCTCTTCTCTTAAAAAAGCAGAGGACTATGTACTGATTTAATTTATCATATTCAGCTGATGTAGTTAGATTAGCAACAATAATACCAATACTACCTCTAAAGTAATAGGCACCACTCTGATGTATCTGCTCCGCACCAAGCAATGTCTGGTCTTTAACATAAAATATCTTTACTCTAGCCAGGTAGTTATTACTATTCACATTTTACGTGGTGAGAAACACTTGGTCCAGGGGACTGTCATCAGCTTTAGGACAATAGGTGAGTGATAGAACCAAGACTCAACTCCACTTGCATAAGAACCTAAAGCCAGACTCTTCCCAATCCCAGACCACTCCAGTTAGAGAGGAAATCCCCTTAACTGCACCTTATGGTTCCTGAACACTGCCCTAAGGGAGTCACCTCTGCAAAGAGCTTTCTGGTATAGTGGGAAGGTTCCTATTTCTATCCCTCTTTACCATGGAACAGTGTTCTCATCCAGGAGGAGGAGAGTCCTTCTACATCCTGTAAATCTGAGGCAAGGGAGAATTTTAATCATCTAAGAGGAGCCCAGCCAGAGTAATTCCTTGATGTCACCAGCCGAGTCCATCCACCTCTCAGAGTGACCTGGCCCTCCTCCACTACACTCAGATCTTGCCCTGGGAGCTGAAGGTACTCTAAATATGGTCTCTGGACCTTGGAAGGGACCTCTCCTGGTGCTTACAGGAAAGGTGCTGTGCAGGTAGGAGAGCAGCCCCCAGGGCAATTCGACTCAACTCTGCAGGGAAATCAGCTGGGTTCTCCTATTTTCCTACTATGAGAGTCCAGGAAGATCCCATGAACACAAAATCCCATTCCTTCCTTCTGTCACAAATGTCTTTCTCATTCCTTGCCTATTCTAAAATCTACTGTTATCATCTCTTTGGTTCTAGGTTCATCTGGCTGTTGGAAGGCTAGACTATAGCGGGGCATTTCCTTTCCTCCTAGTCAGTTAGGCCATAATAATATTTCAGCATACAGGCTCTGTTTTTTTTTTATTTTTTTTAAAGATTTTTTTTTATTTATTCATGAGAGACACACACAGAGACACAGACAGAGGGAGAAGCAGGCTCCTCGCAGGGAGCCTGATGCAGGACTCCACCCCAGGCCCAGGATCATGCCCTGAGCTGACGGCAGATGCTCAACTGCTAAGCCACCCAAGCATCCCATATCAGGCTCTGGTTAACTGGTTTCTCCTGAGGGCAGGCCTTCTGGAGAAGCAGTTCTAGAATATTAAAAAACAGTTCCTTTTCCTTTCCTCTCTGGGAACACTAGGGGATTTTTCTCTGTTATTTACTGTGAGAACCGAGTATAGCTCCAGGAGGCAAATCCAATTTTTCTCTCCTATGTACTGTGAGAACCTGGTCAAGTTCCTAGAGGTAAGATGCACATGTCACGTCTGTGGCAAGTCCCCTATGAATGAGTGTCCCTGGAGCTTTTTTTTTTTTTTAAGTTTTTATTTATTTATTCTGAGATGAGGGGGAGCACGAACAAGGAGAGAGATAGATCTGAAGCTGACTCCATATTGAGGATGAAGTCCAAGGAGGAGGTGAGGCAGGGGTCTCAATCCTATGAGCATGAGATCATGACCAGAGCCAAAACCAAGAGTCAGACACATAACTGACTGAACCACCTAGGCACCCCTCCCCTGGAGGATTTAACTCTCAGAACTGTCCACGCTGCGCCTCCAGCAGCTCACGGGTTACAGCTCAAATTAACCTAACCCAGCACTGGCTCCAGTCACTGAGGTTTGCCCTTGTTGAGAGTTTGTTCTGGTAAGATATTACCCCCTGTATTCATCTGTCCCCAAATTTGGGGGCAAACAAGCACCCCAATGTTTGGAGCAGCAATGTCCATAATAGCCAAACTATGGGAAGAGCCCAGATGTCCTTGAACAGATGAATGGATAAAGAAGATGTAGGGAATATATATATATAATGGAATACTATTCAGCCATCAAAAAACAAAATCTAGCCATTTGCAATTATGTGGAAGGAATTATGTAGAGGTCATTGTGCTAAGCAAAGTAAGTCAATCAGAGAAGGACAGTTATCATATGGACTCACTCCTATGTGGAATTTAAGAAACAAAACAGAGGATCATAGGGGAAGAGAAGAAAAAAATAAAACAATAAAAATCAGAGAGAGAGACAAACCATAAGAAACTTTTAACCATAGGAACCTGAGGATTGCTGGAGGGTAGAGGGTTTGGTTGAAGGAGTAACTGGGTGATGGACTTTAAGGAGGGCAAGGATGTAATGAGCACCGGGTATTATATGAAAGTGATGAATCACTGACGATACCTCTGAAACCAATTAACATTATATGTTAATTAACTGAATTAAGTAAAAATAAATATAAAAAACATTTAAAAGAAAAAGTGTGGGACACCTGGATGGCTCAGGGGTTGGGCGTCTGCCTTTGGCTCAGGTTGTGATCCTGGAGTTCTGGCATGGAGTCCCACATTGGGTTCCCTGCACGGAGCCTGCTTCTCCCTCTGCCTGTGTCTCTGCCTGTCTCTCTCTCTCTCTCTCTCTCTCTCTCTCTCTCTCTCTGTGATTCTCATGAATAAATAAATAAAATCTTAAAAAAAAAAAAAAGAAGAGAAGCCAAAAGACTCCACCCCAAGATTGCTAGAACTCATACAGCAATTCAGCAATGTGGTACGATACAAAATCAATGCCCAGAAATCAGTGGCATTTCTATACACTATCAATGGAAATGAAGAAACAGAAATTGAGGAATCAATACCATTTACAGTTGCACCCAAAAGCATAGGATACCTAGGAATAAACCTAACCAAAGAGATAAAGTATCTATACCCTAAAACCTACAGAACGCTTCTGAAAGAAATTCAGGAAGACACAAAGACATGGAAAAACATTCGTGCTCATGGATTGGAAGAATAAATATTGTGAAAATGTCTATGCTACCCAGGGCAATTTACACATTCAATGCAATCCCTATCAAAATACCATGGACTTTCTTCACAGAGTTGGAACAAGTAATCTTAAGATTTGTATGGAATCAGAAAAGACCTTGAATAGCCAGAAGAATATTGAAAAAGAAAATCAGAGCCGGGGGCATCACAATGCCGGATTTCAAGCTGTAATACAAAGCTGTAATCATCAAGATAGTGTGGTATTGGCACAAAAACAGACACATAGATCAATGGAACAGAATAGAGAACCCAGAAATGGGCACTCAATTCTATGGTCAACTAATATTCGACAAAGCAGGACAGACTATCCACTGGAAAAAAGACAGTCTCTTCAATAAGTGGTGCTGGGAAAATTGGACAGCCACGTGCAGAAGAATGAAACTAGACCATTCTCTTATACCATACACCAAGATAAACTCAAAATGGATGAAAGATCTAAATGTGAGACAAGAATCCATCAAAATCCTAGAGGAGAACACAGGCAACACCCTTTTTGAACTTGGCCACAGCAACTTCTTGCAAGATACATCCATGAAGGCAAGGGAAACAAAAGTAAAAATGAACTATTGGGACTTCATCAAGATTAAAAAGCTCCTGCACAGCAAAAGAAACAGTCACCAAAACTAAAATACAACCTACAGAATGGGAGAAGATATTTGCAAATGACATCAGAGAAAGGGCTAGTATCCAAGATCTATAAAGAACTTGTTAAACTCAACAGCAAAGAAACAAAATAATCCAATCATGAAATGGGCAAAAGACATGAACAGAAATCTCACAGAGGAAGACATACACATGGCCAACGAGCACATGAGAAAATGCTCCACATCACTTGCCATCAGGAAAATACAAATCAAAACTACAGTGAGATACCACCTCACACCAGTTAGAATGGTGAAAATTAACAAGACACGAAACAACAAATGTTGGAGAGGATGTGGAGAAAGGGGAACCCTCTTGCACCGTTTGTGGGAATGTGAACTGCTTCAGCCACTCTGGAAAACTGTGTGGAGGTTCCTCAAAGAGTTAAAAATAGAGCTACCCTATGACCCAGTAATTGCACTAATGGGGATTTCCCCAAAGATACAGATGCAGTGAAGAGCCGAGACACCTGCACCCCAATGCTCATAGCAGCAATGTCCACAATAACCAAACTGTGGAGGGAGCCACAATGCCCTTTGACAGATGAATGGATAAAGAAGATGTGGTCTATGTATACAATGGAATATTCCTCAGCCAAAGGACAAATACCCACCATTTGCTTCGACGTGGATAAAACTGGAGGGTATTATGCTGAGTGAGATAAGTCAATCAGAGAAAGAAAATCATCGTATGGTTTCACTCATACGTGGAATATAAGAAATAGTAAAAGGGGTTATAAGGGAAATGAGGGGAACTGAGTAGGAAAAATTAGAGAGGGAGACAAATCATGAGAGATACTCTTAACTCTGGGAAACAAAGGGTTGTGGAAGGGGAGGTGGGCAGGGGGATTGGGGTAACTGGGTGACGGGCACTGAGGAGGGTACTTGATGGGATGAGCACTGGGTGTTATACTATATGCTGGCAAATTGAACTTAAATAAAAACAAATGTAGAAAAAGAAAGTGTATGAATAATTTTAAAAAAGGAAGTGGCAAGCCTTCAACAGATTTCCAGAGTCCAAAGTAACTACATTAGACAGGTTTACCAGTGCAGTTGGGTAGGTGGGGAGCCAGATACCGACACTTGCTACAGAGCCATATTCCCAAAACCTTCCTTCATAGGTCTTTTAAAACAACAGCTTGTAAAACAAACAGAGAGCAGCCCGGCATGTGAGAGCTGTGTGTGAGTGCAGAGCCTACAGACATCGAGTGAGAACTCCATTGTGGTCACAATGGCAGTAATGAATTGTTGTGACACCTATGTCAGTTATTCAGAGGTGAGTTTCTTGGTCTCTTCTCCTCAGCTTTGTCTGGTTTAAGGGAGGTCTGCAGGCAAGGGGACATCTGATGAGTGGATGTTCTTGCATTTCTTTGATGAGGCACAGCTGTGGTAAAGACTCAAGTCCTCCATGTGGGACAAACCCAGTGATCCAGCCTCCAATCTTCTGAGAGGTGTGTCCCTGGTTAATTGGGCTCCGAGGACACAAGTAGAAATTGTGTTTCTGCTTCCAAGCAAATATCTTTGTAGCTGTTGTGAAATCAGTCAACTTGCAGATGTTAGACTTGTATTGATTTCTATAATACAGAGTCAGTCTTCTGCATCAAAGACCCAGAAGACCATAAAGGCCCTTTGGTAGCCCCTCAGCCATGGGCCAGTTGTCCTCTGCACCTCATGAAGCAGTAGTCAAACACAAGTAAGCAATCACTGCCTAACCTTTCTTCAGTATCAACAAGCGCCATCCACAGAAACTTCCAGTTACAATGAGAATATGAAGAATAAGCTCCCCAAGGAGCCCAAGGGCCCAGCAGAGACCCAGAGACCACAGGCTGGAGTGGTTTCTCCTTTTCACTGCTTTGCCTGTGGCAAACCTACGAATAACTTGTTCCTTTTGCCTCAGAACTTCAGAAGTTTTCACTGGCCAAAATACTGCCACAAAATGCTTTCTGTTTTCTTCGTAGGAATAGGGATACCAGGTTCCTAAAGAAGATGAGGCACAATAGGAGGAGGTTGTTGAGAAAATGTATTCTTCCTTCTGTCATGTATGTTGAACATAAATGTTTAGACTGGCCCTCTTCCATTTTATTTTTATTCTCTGCAGTCATACTAGATGTGGGATAAAGTTAGATCGTATCTAGTAATTAGATCAACTATAGGCCTTTCACGAAGATGGCGCCGAAGGCGAAGAAGGAAGCCCCTGCCCCTCCCAAAGCCGAAGCCAAAGCAAAGGCTTTGAAAGCCAAGAAAGCGGTGCTGAAAGGCGTGCACAGTCACAAAAAAAAGAAGATCCGCACCTCACCTACATTCCGAAGACCCAAGACCCTGCGTCTCCAAAGGCAGCCCAAATATCCTCGAAAGAGCGCCCCCAGGAGAAACAAGCTTGATCACTATGCCATCATCAAGTTCCCCTTAACTACTGAGTCAGCCATGAAGAAAATAGAAGACAACAACACACTTGTGTTCATTGTGGATGTCAAGGCCAATAAGCACCAGATCAAACAGGCTGTGAAGAAGCTCTATGACATTGATGTGGCCAAGGTCAACACCTTGATCAGGCCTGATGGAGAGAAGAAAGCATATGTTCGACTGGCTCCTGACTATGATGCTTTGGATGTTGCCAACAAAATTGGGATCATCTAAACTGAGTCCAGCCGGCTATAAATCTAAATATAAATTTTTTCACCATAAAAAAAAAAAATAGATCAACTATAGGTCATATTAGGAAAGTCGTTCTACTGACTTAGCCTCTTTCTGTGTTTTAGAAAATAGCAACATTTAACCAAAATAGCTGTAAGGCTATTTTTAACTTCTTAAAATGGGTACAGAGGTGGGTATAAAAGAACCAATAGCAGATGAGAGACATCATGTGATGACAATGAGATTTATTTGGAGTTGAGTTGGGAGACACCGAGGATTATTATTTTATTTTACATTTTTGAAGAAGACCAGTCTAATTTCCTGGGAGTTCTTCCAGAAGAACCAGTTTTTAAAGAAGCCATCTTTCTGTCACATATGAAATGGACTGGTTTTCTCATGAGCTGTGTTCTCTCCCCATGTTCTAGAGCTTATGCTTTCATGAGAAATTTTATTCCCTCTCATGGTTTCATTCATTCTCCCCAGTAGAAATGCTTATTCACATCTGTGACAGTCCTGGTCAGTTTTAGAAATAAAAGCTACTTGTAGATAATTTGAGTGGAATTTCACACAGGGAACTAAAGTGTTAGAAAATAATGTTTTGTAGTTCTGCCTTCCAATTCCACATAAGACATGTAATTGGACAAAATTTACCTTTAGACAGCAGCAGGAAGTGTGGAAGAGGGATACCTGGGTGGCTTAGCAGTTGAACATCTGCCACTGGCTCAGGGCCTGATCCCGGATTCCCAGGATCGAGTCCTGCATCGGGTTCCTTGCATGGAGCCTGCTTCTCCTCCCTCTTCCTGTGTCTCTGCCTCTTTCTGTGTCTCTCATGAATAAATAATTAAATTTTTTGAAAAAATGATTTCAACTAACTTTACCATTTGTCCTGCTGGTATCTTATGATTATGATTATCCAAAAACAGGCAAAGCCCTGGTTTAACCTTTTGTTTTTTACTATCTAGGAATGTAGTATCCTTTCGTGTATAATTTTATCTTCGAGATTATGAATTAGTTTGTCCCATCGTAGACCCTTACTCTCCTGATCAAGTATGAGTGCACATAACGGAACGTACAAAAGGCACAAATTTGTGCTGGCTGCATTACTCTGCGGTGGAAGAACATTGTCAGGTGAGCACCCAGGGAGAGGCTTAGGGCCACAGTTGCCCAAGAACAACAGGAGCCTATAAAACATTCAACTGATGCTACCCCTCAGAATGAATCCCGGAGCATGATTTTTTTTTCATAGCTAGCTAAAAAAGACTCTTAAAATTTTTGTTATTGAATATGTATTTTTAATTCATTTTTCTTTTTCTTTAGTTCTAATTTTTTTACTAGAATATCAACTCTGGGTTAATTTTCCAGGCCATACACTATATTCTTTTTTTTATTAAGATTTTATTTATTCATTCATGAGAGACACAGAGAAAGAGAGGCAGAGACACAGGCAGAGGGAGAAGCAGGCTCCATACGGGACTCCAGGATCACGCCCTGGGCCAAAGGCAGGCAGGCGCTCAACCGCTGTGCCACCCAGGTGTCCCAATACACTATACTTTTTCAAGATATGACTTCAAGTTGCCTTTTATTTCACAATGGTTTTCTTCAATCATTAATTTTTAGTTATTTGTTCTGTTCTCTTCAGTAGCTTTGGCTTTCTTCCTCAGGAATTTACACACAAATGCACATAGACACACACACACACTCAGACACTTTGCTGAGGTCTGTGTCACTTTCTCTTAAATACTTTTTCATTTCTTTCATATTTTTAATTTGAAATTTTCCTCCTTTCCATTTTCTGTTTCTCCTTACATATTGCCCATAGTTTTTTTCTTTTTTTTAAGATTTTATGTATTTATTTGAGAGATAGAGAAAGAGAGAGAGCATGCACAAGCAGGGGAAGAGGCAGAGGCGGGGGAGAGGGAGAAGCAGATTCCCCCTATGCAGGGAACGGGAGGTAGGGCTTGATCCCAGGACCTGAAGATCATGACCTGAGCTGAAGGCAGCGGCTTAACCAACTAAGCCACTCAGGTGCCCCTGGCTGTGATATTTATTAATATATTGCTTCTGGTTTAGTTTCTATTTCTACAATATTGTTTCTTTTATTTCTTTTTTTTTTTTTAAGATTTACTCATTTATTTATGATAGACAGAGAGAGAGAGAGAGAGGCAGAGACACAGGAGGAGGGAGAAGCAGGCTCCATGCCGGGAGCCCGACGTGGGACTCGATCCCGGAACTCCAGGATCGCGCCCTGGGCCAAAGGCAGGCGCTAAACCGCTGAGCCACCCAGGGATCCCCCTCTTTTATTTCTAATACTTTCTTTTTCTAAGCTTCATTTAAATCTCCATGTTTTCTCTGATAATATTCTTTCTATTTTGATTCCAATTTAATTTCTATTATTTTCTTAACTTCTTTTAGATTGTTTATTTAAAATATTAGAATATAGGGGCCCTGAGTGGCTCAGTGATTGAGCATCCGCCTCAGGCTCAGGTTGTGATCCTGGGGTCCTGGGTTCCAGTGCCACATTGGGCTCCCTGCATGCTTCTCCCTCCACCTGCATCTCTGCCTCTCTCTCTCTCTCTCATGAATAATTAAGTAAAATCTTTAAATATATATATATATTAGAATATAGTTTTCATTTATGATGTCTTTCTAGTGTGTTTACATTGCTTGAAAGAGTGCTATTCTGCTTCTAATTTTCCTTTTTTTCTGATAATAATCTTTTTAAGATTTTATTTTTAAGTAATCTCTACCCCCAACATGGAGCTTGAACTCACAATCCTGAGATTAAGAGTCATGTGCTTGGGGGATCTCTGGGTGGCTCAGCGGTTTAGCGCCTGCCTTTGGCCCAAGGCGTGATCCTGGAGTCCCGAGTTCGGCTCCTTGCATGGAGCCTGCTTCTCCCTCTGTGTCTCTGCCCACCCCCCTCTCTCTGTGTCTCTCATGAATAAATAAAATCTTTTTTTAAAAAAAGTCACGTGCTCTACCAACTGAACCAGTCAGGCACCCTTTTTTATTTGTTCTTAGTAATAATTTTTAACGGGTTTAACTGCTTTTGTTTCTTATTGCTTACACTTCAGCAAGATGAGTTTTTAGTACTAGAAGGAAGCCAGTGTAGTTTTCCTAGCTTCAAGAGTCTAGAACTCCCTCTTTTGTCACTCATTTGAATTGTTTACAAACACTGTACTGAGTGAGATGTGCTGTCTCCTTTACACTCTTATTTCCTTTGCCCCTGTTGTTCCTGCTCAATATGGGGACTCTGTCCTAGACTTGAGACTTGGGTTCAGAATCGAGATCACTCCAGGACTCTCTGGCTTAATGAGTTTCCTTTATACTTACCTGCAAACTGTAGTCTACAAAGCTCATCCTAGCTTGCTCTGGGAGACACTATCTGCAAGGCATATAGAAACAAAAGATTTCTAGTAATATCCAAATCACACGTAATGAATAACAAAAAGAAATGTACCCAATAGAAAATATGCAGAGGTTACAAACATGCAATCTAGAGAGGATACCGAGGATACCTGAATGTCAACTAAACCTATGAAGAGGTGCTTAATCTCACCAGTAATTGGGAATGCTAATTAAAGCATGAAAATGGAGTTTCATCTGGTTGAGTATTATGGACATTACAAGTTAATATAATAATTACAAAAGAAAAAAAATCAAATTGTGGCTCCCATTTAAGAACAACCATCACCTCATAGATATTATGAAAAAAGAAAGAAAAAAAAATCTAATAAGAGAAAATTCTCTCTGGTCTCTGGGTATTTGCTTACACTTCCTACATCCCAGAAAATTCTCTACCTCTTTATCTAATTCTTACTCATCTTTCAGGTTTTACCTTAATTGTCATCTCTTTCAGGAAAACATTTAATTCTCCTTTAAGATAGATGCTCCTGTTATGTCTGTCCTTGGTATTTTATACTTTCTCTACCATTGCATTTTCCAAACATTGCTGTGATACTGTTTTATATGCACCTTGCTAAGTTATAGTGCTGAGTTATTCAATCAAACTTTAATTCAGGTGTTACTATGAAGGTAGTTTATATATGTGGTTAGCAACTATAGTCAGTTGACTTTATGCACAGTCAGGGTGGGTCACTCCAAGTAGTTGAAAGGCCGTAAAAGAAGAAGCAAAGTTTCCCTGTGGAATAAGGAATTCCACTATGAAATTTAGTGTCGCCTCCTGCTTGAGAGATTCCAACCTTTCTTTCCTAATTACCTGCCCTCGGAACTTTGAACTTAACTAGCCAGCCGCTGCAAATGCATATGCCAATTCCTTGCAATAAATCCCTCAATCTCTCTCTGTGTGTGTCTTTCTCAATCATCAGGTCATGATCTTAGGAAGTGAGACCAAGGCCTACCTCGGGCTCCATGCTTAGCATGGAGTCTGCTTGTCCCTTTCCCTCTGCTCCTCCTCCTGCTCTCTCTCTCTCTCTCTTTCTTAGATAGATAGATAGATAGATAGATAGATAGATAGATAGATAGATAAAAATTGTTTTTTAAAAAAACCTCTGTGGTGCCAGAGTGGCTCATTCGGTTAAGTGTCAGCCTTTTGATCTTGGCTCAGGTCTTTTTTTTTTTTTTTGGCTCAGGTCTTGATCTTACAGTTGTGAGTTCAAGTTCTGCACTGGGCTCTGTGCTGAGCAGGGAGCTTACTTTAAAAAAAAAAGTGAATTAAAATATAAATAAATAAATATCCTCAAAACAGCTTAGGAAAACTTCCTTAGTGCACTATAGGATTGGAGAAGACAAAACTAAGAGATTTCTAGATGCTTTTAGGAAATACTGACAAATCCCAAATAGTAACAGTTCACTACTTGCTGAAATCCTTTTAAGTCACCAGAGTGTTTATCCAATTTTCAAAGCTTAGCAAACACTGAAAGAAAGAAAGCTGATTTTTAAAAGCAATCATCTCTGAACTAAAAAAGATTCAGCCAAATACTACTGGTGTTTGTGGCAATAAACTTTGATATTTAAAGGAATGTAATCATTGACATATTAAATAGCCCATAATCACATACTCTGAATCTTGTTCCATTTTTAATTCCAAGGAAACAAGAATATAGATTTTCATCTGATTTAGCACAAAAGATATTAGAATAACTTAATATGATAACAGCAAAAATGGATCAGAATCTGGGCTTTCATTAAATATCAGACATTACCTTGTACATATTCAAAAAAAGAAAGCCAGGATGAGGGGCAGCCCGGGTGGCTCAGCAGTTTAGCGCTACCTGCAGCCCGGGGTGTGATCCTGGAGACCTGGAATCAAGTCCCACATCAGGCTCCCTGTATGGAGCCTGCTTCTTCCTCTACCTGTGTCTCTGCCTCTCTCTCTCTCTGTGTCTCTCTCATGAATAAATAAATAAAATCTTAAAAAAGAAAGAAAGAAAGAAAGAAAGCCAGGATGATAAGAGAGGGTGACAGCAAAACTTTTTTAAAATGCTGAAGACTGAAATTTTAAAAACAACAACACAACTCTGGACTGTGTCCTTAACCTATGTTTTAAAAAAAAAAAAAAACAGTCTGAAGGCTTATTACACCAGCATCAGCCAAATATTGATAAAGACATGCAGCATTTCCAGACACCACACCACCCTACGCCAACTGAATCGCTCGGGGTCATGTCTGAACTGAATAGTTACCATTTTCCTCAAGTGGTTCTGATGCACAACAAGTTTGGAAAACCAACTCTAGCCTTTCACCTTCACAATAAGATCCTTCCTTGTTTTAGTCTCACTGATCAAGATTAGCTTCCTTCTTGAAGCATTCTGTGATTTGTTTTATATTAACAAAATTTCTGTGCTTTTTATCTCCTAATTCCTTATCTTATTATGACATTTAATCAATGTGTTACAGAATCAAGAAATTGAATTGATGGAAGAATGAAGGAGAAGCAACATAATATTTTAGTTCACTCCACATTGTATCTTTAGATCTTGCTTTGTTATATTAGTTTAAGTATTATCTCACAAAGGACAATAGACAGAGTAATATTCAAATGCAAATCTGTATGTAATCCACATCTCTGGCATAACCCACATCTTGGCATGAAAGATCCAAGAATATAGTTTTTTGGAGAGTGTCACAGCACACTTGGGTTGAGCCCTAAGTATTTTCCTCCTGATAAACTTAACATCTAATTCTTAACCCAAAGCTTTAGGCAGATTTTAATTAACCATAAGAATCTAAGCTTATGACAGCAATCTAGGTTCAAATCCCATCTGCAACACTAATGTGATTGTAGGAAAGTTACTTCACCTTTTCAGTCTAGATTTACTCATTAGTAATGTGAAGATATAATATCCCCTATGGAAAAAGAATAAAAAGAATAACTAGTGATAACTGGGTGCTGTGCTAAATAGGGTAAAAGGTAAAACAAAATAAATTGCTTCTCATTCATTAAAGAAATATTGGTGATCGTGCAACCACAACAGCTTTTTGACACAATGAAAATTCCAGGGAGCATTCACCTCCATGCTTCTAGTTCTAGTAAAAAAAAATTTTAAATTTTAAAAAATCTTCAGATTCAGATCAAAGGAAAAACAATAAAATATGGATACTCATATGATTCAAAAATCAACGTTTGACCTAAGAATTGGGAAAGAGGAAATTATATTGCCTTTTCTACCTTCCCTTTATTTCCTATTTTGAGTTTAGGTTTTATCACAAAATACACTTTCAAATGCATCTACAGAGTACAGATTAGTTATGAAATACCAGACTTAGTTTCTAAGTTTTCTTTAAAAACAGTATTTCTTACCTGAAGGGCATTTGTAGGTATTTGTATGTTTGAGTGATCATATATGTATACAACAGCTGTCACTGATTCCAATGAGCTTAAGGGCAGGCAACCAGGGCTTTCATCTGGAGTAATAAAACTCTTCAAGAAAAGGCAAGCAATTTGACCAAGTCTGGCTCCACCATAAGAATCTGAAGAATCTGGGACTCCTGGGTGGCTCAGTGGTTGAGGGTGTGCCTTTGGCTCAGGGTGTGATCCTGGAGTGCCAGGGTCGAGTCCCACATTGGACTCTGTGTGGAGTCTGCTTCTCCCTCTGCTTATGTCTCTGCTTCTCTGTTTCTCTCATGAATAAATAAATAAAATCTTAAAAAAAAAACTACATAAATAGTTGTAGCATAAATACATGTAGCATAAACACATGTAGCATGTGTGTAGCATAAATACACACATTAATAGATGGGACAGTGTTAGTTATGACTTCACAGTCATTTACTTTACCTGCCATTACAGGATTCTCGCACCAGTCTACTGGTTTATATTGCTTGAGCTAAGGATAAAATTACTCTGATTTTCTAAATGCTCATCAGTTAGGACTTAGGGTAGGTAGACAGGGTGCAGGTAGGTGGTGGGAAAAGGGAACAATAAAGAATAAAATTTGTCTCATATTATCTGTGACCCAGATGGAAATAGATAATTAGGAATTTACTGTTATCAAAATAAGTATCTCAGTATAGATTTGCTGTTTTCATGTTATAGTGTGCTTCATGATAGGAAAGTGTTTTATTTAAAAATGTGATTAACGATGACTTTAAAACTTTTTGCATGAAAGATAAGTGAAACATACTAACAATAATCCCAAACATGTATCAACAAAATATGGAGACAGTGGAGCACCTGGGTGACTCAGTCGGTTGAGCACCTGCCTTCAGTTCAGGTCGTGATCTAGGAGTCCTGGGATCATGCCCTGCATTGGGCTCCCTGCTCAGTGAGGAACCTGCTTTTCCCTCTCCCTCTGCCCTGCCTCACCTCTCTCTCTCTCTCTCTCTCTCTCTAGCAAATAAATAAATAAAATCTTTGGAAAAAATATAAATATAAAATATATATTAAATATAAAATAAGCCATTGTCCTCAATAAGCTTATATTAAATCTTAAGAAATTCAGTTTACAGTGCATCCAAGGTTCCTGCTTTGTCTTCTGAGCTCCCAGCACATGCACTTATTTGGTAGAGAAGTCTGTGTTGAAGTTCTCTATGCCTCATATTTTGCCTACCATTAAGGACAGAGGTGAAAGATGCTGTCCTTGCCCTCTGAGAGTTTTGGTTCATGTTACTAGCATGGTTCATAACACATACATTATGGCTCATCATAAATATGTCTTTTTTTTAATTACTGTTTGTTTTTTTAATATTTTATTTATTTAGTTGAGAGAGAGTTAATGGGAGCAACAGAGGAAGAGAATCTGTATCAGACTCCACACTGAGCACAGAGCCTGACATGGGGCTTGATCCCACGACCACAAGATCATGACCCAATCCAAAACCAAGAATTGGAGGCTTAACCAACTGAGCCACTCAGGCACTCCACATTTGTAAATATGTCTTAAGGATGCTGGCCTTATTCACATTTGTTCACTGTGTCTAGCACAGTATTCAGTTTAATTGCAACAAAAAGTTAAAAAGCTAATTTTTTAACCAAAATACAGTCAGGGGAATAAAGAGAAAAATGAGATTAGATGAAAAGGAATCAGAATTGTTCAACTGAACAACCATTTCCTGATTGCCTGTCATGTGCCAAACATCCTTCCAGGGAATTTGTATATGTTCTTTTTTTTTTTTTTTTTTTTTTAAGATTTTATTTATTTATTCATGAGAGACACACAATGAGAGAGAGAGGCAGAGACATAGGCAGAGGAGAAACAGGCTCCATGCAGGGTCGATCCCAGGTCTCCAGGATCATGCCCTGGGCTGAAGGAGGTGCTGAACAACTGGGCCACTGGGGCTGCCCTATATGCCTTCTTTTTGTCTAATCCTCACCCCAACCGTGTGAGGCAGGAAGGAATCTAACCTTACTAAGTCTAACCAAGGTTAATGCCTCACTCTCTTCAAAGCCCTCCTCCTCACTGCAGCCAAGTGACCCAGTCAGCTCATTCATTGGCTCAGCAGCCTTCCGTGGCTCTCCTGCTCTGGCAGCCTGAAACCCTCAACTGACTTTCAGGAGCTAAGGGACCTGGTGCATTCCCATGTCTTCAGCCTCATTTCATGCCACTCTTTTTCCTGTTCTCTCTCTCTCTCTCTCTCTCTCTCTCAGTATAATGCATTCCCTCCAGTTCCTTGAGCACACACCACACTCTTTTTCATATCCTGGCCTTCCCACCAGGCCATACTCTATCTAGAATGCTTTTTTTCCTCTGTTCTCAAAAAATGTTGAATGAATGAATGAATGAATGAATGAAGGGATATTGGAGAAAAGTCAGTGTAGGATCCTTTTTTTTTTTTTAATTTTATTTATTTATGATAGTCACACAGAGAGAGAGAGAGGCAGAGACTTAGGCAGAGGGAGAAGCAGGCTCCATGCACCGGGAGCCCGACGTGGGATTCGATCCCGGGTCTCCAGGATCGCGCCCTGGGCCAAAGGCAGACGCCAAACTGCTGCGCCACCCAGGGATCCCTCAGTGTAGGATCCTATTCAGGGAAAAGATTAGGAGTAGTAAAGTGATTAGGGAAATAATCACAAAACAATGATAATAGATAGATCGCTTAAGGTTTAAGCCAATCACAAGACGTAGCACATTAGCACCCAGATCTTGGTTTCTTCTCTTCATCAGTCCATGCTCTTCCTTCAAGCCTCATCATTAGTGCCACTTTCTCTAGGAAGCTTTTTAACTCCAGAGGTGGTTAAATCTTCTTCCTATCTGCCCTATGGCTCCATTTACGTCCCTTGTATAATGCTCATCACACCTGACTGAAGCACCTAGAGAGCAGGGCCATCCCTTTCTTGGTTGCTTCTCCATCCCTAGCACATGGCACTATAACCACCACACTCTATAAATGTCTATATAACATTCCCAATAAAATGGAGCAGGAATCCTTGGAAAATTAGTGACTCTAGGGCAGGTTCAGGGAAAACACAAGATGAGTCTGGAGCATATTGTAGTGCCAGAAAGTAAAGAAGTACACAAGTATCCAAACGGGGGTGATGGGCAGAGTGACTGTCACCTAACAGACAAAATAGGGAAAGGGAAAAATAGTAACTTTAGTAACAGGAGAAACCTGATAGAAACTACCTTAACCAATCAAGGTTAACATCACCAGTAATGCATACTGACATCATGAACTGCCTGATAGAATGGATGAGATTGGCACCTCTCTCCTGGGATATTCTTTCCCAAGATCCATAACCTCTATCTAACCATAGGAAAACATCAGATAACCTAAATTGGGGGCAGTTTAAGAAATATCTGATCAGTGCATTAAAAAATGTCAAAGTCATGAAAAAGCTAAGAAAGACTGAGAAGCTACTAAAGAATCAGAGAAGACCATGGGGCTGCAGTAACTTAAAGTGTGAGAGTAACGTCAGCAGCAGGGCCATGTAAGCCATTTTTCCTTTTTTTTTTTTTTTTAAGATTTTATTTATTTATTCATGAGAGACACAGAGAGAGAGGCAGAGACACAGGCAGAGGGAGAAGCAAGCTCCCTGTGGGAAGCCCGATGCAGGACTTAATCCCAGAACTCCCGAGATCATGCCGAGCCGAAGGCAGATGCTCAACTGCTGAGCCACCCAGGTGCCCATCTGTTTTTCCTCTTTATCCCCCGTTTTAGCTAATGAATGAGTCACCCACACTTGAGCAAAATTGTCTTGATTGGTCTTTTGGGTCCTAGAACCTTACTCCAAGGGATCTGGGAGGAATCTCACCCACCAGTGCTCCTTGTAAGAGACAGACAAACCTCCAAAACAGGACACAAGAACAAGTAGAGCCAGCGAGGCATAGACCCCATTAGCTGCCCTCTGGCAAAAATCGGGTGAGTGCTGACAAGGCAGGCACACACACTTGAGTGACAACCTATAGAAGTCCAGACTCAACACACCATTGGAGAAAAAGAAGTGAAAAAATACGAATTTGGTTGTGGTGGAGGCAGTAAGAGACCATTTCCCTTCGCTTTTCCTCCTCCCCAAGGAAACACCGAACAAGGCTGACGGTGGTGGGGGTGACCTCTCGCATAGGGCAGAAGGAAAGCTGTAAGTACCAGGCTGCCCCAGCTGGCAGAATGTGACTGGAGAAACTTGTTTGTCCCCATCAGCACTGGGAGGACTGAAATGGGACCTCTAAGACGTGGGGGAGGGATGATATTAGAAAAGAGGCAGATAAAAAGTTCAAACCACCTTTAAAGGGAATGTGCTTGGGGACGCCCGGATGGCTCAGCAGCTGAGCATCTGCCTTCTGCTCAGGGTGTGATCCTGAAGACCCGGATCAAGTCCCGCATCGGGCTCCCGGCATGAAGCCTGCTTCTCCCTCTGCCTCTCTCTCTCTCTCTCTCTCTCTCTCTCTCTCTTTTTCTCTCTCTCTCTCAAGCTCCCAGTGCACTACTGCCAAACCCACACCTCAGGGCACTCTGCTGCAGGCTCCCTGTGCATGCTTTCAGGTGTGTTTGCTAGAGCTCTCTGCAGACAGCACCCTCAGAAAATAGGGGTTGGCAGGCGAGGAGAAACCACAAACTTGAGCTATAGCACCACCTTCTGGAAAATAGGAGAGGTTTCCAGTAACCAGCCTGGTGTATTTCAAGAACCAGAGAAAAACATGAAAACTTAAAAATCCTGCCATAGGACAGAGCAGGTTCAGCTTCACAAGCACAAAGGAAAAACTCAGATAATAATAATGCTGTAGAATATGACACCCCATCTGCTGAAGACAATGAGCACAGAGTTAAGGAGTTCCTTGCTACTTCAAATAAGGAACATGATGGGATCCCTGGGTGGCACAGCGGTTTGGCGCCTGCCTTTGGCCCAGGGCGCGATCCTGGAGACCCGGGATCGAATCCCACATCAGGCTCCCGGTGCATGGAGCCTGCTTCTCCCTCTGCCTGTGTCTCTGCCTCTCTCTCTCTCTTTGTGACTATCATAAATAAATTTTAAAAAAACAAAAAACAAAAAAAAAAAAACAAATAAGGAACATGAAAAAAATCAAAGAAATATGGCGTCATAAAAAGAAAATGACAAGTCTCTAGCAGCTGGGCTCAAAGGCACAGAATATTGTGATCTAACTTACAAAGAACTTAAAATAGCAGTTACGAAGGTTCAGTGAGTTATAGGAAAACTCAGAAAGTCAATTCAGTGAGATCCAGAATAAAATATATGAACAAATATGAGTTAGTTTCCAAAAAGATTGAAATGATAGAAAAACATCAAAAAAACTTTGGAGCTGAGGAAGTCAATGAAGGAGATGAAGAATGCAATAGAGAGGCTCTGCACTGGGGCAGACTAGATGGAAGAACAAACACGTGCCTTGGAAGATAGGAATTTTGAAACAACTCAGTCAGAAAAAAATGAAAGAACATAGAATTTTAAAAAGCAAAGAAAACCTGCATGAACTATGGAAATTCATTGAAAGACAAAGATCAGAATAATTGGGGTTCCAGAGGGACATAGGGGAAGAGAATCTATTTAAAGAAATAATAGCAGAGGAAACATAGGGAAAGAGACCTGGACATACTAGTCCAGGAGGCTAATAAATCACCCTATTAGCTTAATGAAAAAAAGATCTTCTCCAAGACACATTGTAACGAAATTATCAAAAATAAAAAATAATCCTAAATGCAGCCAAGGGGGAGGATAATGTAACCTACAAAGGAACCCTCCCTATTAAGCAATCTGTGGATTTTTCAGCAGAAATTCCATAGGTAGAGAGTGGAATGACATATTCAAAATGTTTAAAGATTAAAAATTGCCAGCCAAGAACATGTTATCTGGCAAAGTTATTCTTCAGATATGAAGGAGAAATAAAGACTTTCTCGACAGACAAAAGCTAAAGGAGTTCATCATCACTAAACCTGCTCACATGAAATGCTGAAAGGAGTTCTCAAAGCTGAAATGAAAAGACAATGACCAACATGAAAATGTATGAAAGGGTGCAGCACACTGGTATAGGTAAAAAAATGTAGTCAGATTTAGATAACTATTTTAACCACTCAATTACAAGTATAAAATTTAAAGGAAAATAGTAGGAAATATAACTATAGTACTATAAATTGTTGATGAATAAACAGCATAAAAAGAGGTAAATTGTGACATCAGTAATATAAGAGGGAAGAGTAAATGTTGGAGCCTTTATCAGTGACCAAAGATAAGTTGCCGCCAGCCTAAAATGAACTGTCTTATCTGTAAGATGTGTTAATGCAAGCCCTGTGATAAACACAAAGCAAAACCTAGAGTAGATTCACAAAAAACACAGAAAGGGAAACAGACCCTACTAACATGAAAAATAACCAATTTACAAAAGTAGGCAGAAACAGAAAAGGAAACAATGGAGATACAAAAAAAAAAAAAAAAAACCCACAAAACACAAACACAGAAACCAATTAATAAGTTGGCATTAGGGGATCCCTGGGTGACTCAGTGGTTTGGGGCCTTCCTTCAGCCCAGGGCATGATCCTGGGGTCCTGGGATCGACTCCCAGGTCGTGCTCCTTGCATAGAGCCTGCTTCTCCCTCTGCCTGTGTTTCTCTCTCTCTCTCTCTCTCTCTCTCTCTCTCTCTCTCATAAATGAATAAAATCTTTTAAAAAAATAAATAAGTTGGCATTAATGGTCCTTAATATCAATAATTACTCTAAATGTATTTGGATTGAATACACCAACTAAAGGCACAGAGTAGATGATGGATTAAAAAACAATAGCAACAACTATATGCCACCTACAAGAGACTCATGTAGATCTTAAGGACACACAGAATCAAAGACAAGAGAGGTGCCTGAGTGGCACAGCCGGTTAAAACTCTTGATTTCTGCTCAGGTCATGATCTGAGGGTTCTGGGATCAAGCCCCATGTCAGGCTCCCCCATCAGTGGAGAGTCCTTTCCCTCTCCCTCAATTACCCCCTCCTCCCCCACCTCCTGTAGGCATCTTCTCCCAGAGGCTGTTTCAATCTCTTTCTCTCTCTCTCTCTCTCAAATAAAATCTTAAAAAATAATAATAATAATAATAATCAAAGTCAAGATATGGGGATGCCTAGGTTGCTCAGGTGGTTGGGCGTCTGCTTTTGGCTCAGGTCATGATCCTGGGGTCCTAGGATCAAGTCCTAATTTGGGCTCCTTGCTCAGAGAAGAGTCTGCTTCTCCCTCTCCCAC
Organism: Vulpes vulpes; assembly: GCF_048418805.1. Taxonomy (NCBI): domain Eukaryota; kingdom Metazoa; phylum Chordata; class Mammalia; order Carnivora; family Canidae; genus Vulpes; species Vulpes vulpes. The sequence continues at coordinate 12,117,051 of NC_132790.1, forward strand.
TCCGTCTGCTTCAAATGTGCTCTCTCTCGCTCTCTCTCGCTCTCTCTGTCAAATAGATAAATAGATCTTTAAAGAAAATTAACAAAGTCAAGGGATGGAAAAAAGATTTTCCATGTAAGTGGAAACTGAAAGAAATGTTAGCTATACTGATATCAGACAAAATAAACTTTAAGTCAAAATGGTTTCAAGCAGCAAAAATGGCTATTATATAATGATAAAGGGATCAATTCATTAACAAAATATAACAATCATAAAAATAGGGATCCCTGGGTGGCGCAGCAGTTTGGCGCCTGCCTTTGGCCCAGGGCACGATCCTGGAGACCCAGGATCGAATCCCACGTCGGGCTCCCGGTGCATGGGGCCTGCTTCTCCCTCTGCCTATGTCTCTGCCTCTCTCTCTCTCTGTGTGTGACTATCATAAATAAAAATTTAAAAATTAAATTAAATTTTAAAAAAACAATCATAAAAATATGTACACCTAATGTCAGAGCACCTAACTATACTAAGTGAATACTAACAGATATGAAAGGAGTAATAGAGATGATACAATAATAGTTGAGGACTTCAATATCCCACCTTCAACAATGGATAGATAATCCACACAGATCATCAACAAGGAAGAAATAGACTTGAACCAAACTGTAGACCAAATGGACCTAACACACAACTATAGAATATTCCATCTAACAGCAGCAGAGTACAGAGCCCAGAATTAAACCCCAGCATATATAGTCAACTAATACTTGATAAGGGAGCCAAGAACATCCAATGAGGAAAAGAAAGATAAGATAGTCTCTTGAACAAAAGGTGTTGAGAAAACTGATTAACCACCATATGCAGAAAAAGGATACTGGAACTATATTTTACATCACTCACTAAAATTAACTCCAAGTGGAAAAAAAAAGACTTAAGCAATAAGACCTCACCATAAGAACCCAGGAAAGAAGCTCTTCAACATTGCTCTTGCCAATGACTTTTTGAGTACATAACCAAAAGCACAAACAAAAGCAAAAATCAATGAATGAGATTACATCAAATTTTAAAGCTTCTACACTGCAAAGAAACAATTAACAACCAAAAAAAGGCAACCTACAGAATGGGAAAGAATATTTGCAAACCACATATCAGATAAGCAGTCAATAAACTAAATTTATAAAGAACTCCTACGGTGCACTAGCAACAAAAAAAAATCCAATCAAAAAAATGGAAAGAGAATTAAATATAGACATTTTTTCAAAAAAATATTCACATGGCTAAGAGGTACATGAAAAGGTGCTCGACATCACTAATCATAAGGGAAATAAATGCAAATCAAAACCACAATGAGTTATCACCACACACCTGTAAGAATGGTTATCATCAAGAAGAAAGGAGATAACAAATTGTAAGAATGTGGAGAAAAGAACCATTGTGGCCAGCCCAGGTGGCTCAGCGGTTTAGCACTGCCTTCAGCCCAGGACCTAATGCTGGAGACCCAGGATCAAGTCCCACGTCGGGCTCCCTGCATGGAGCCTGCTTCTCCCTCTGCCTGTGTCTCTGCCTCTGTGTGTGTGTGTGTGTGTGTGTGTGTGTGTGTTTCATGAATAAATAAAATCTTTTAAAAAAAATTGTGCACTATTGTTGGGAATGTAAATTGGTCTAGCCACTATGGAAAACAGTCTGAAGGTCCTTCAAGAAATTAAAAATAGTGCTCACTTTGGCAGCACATATACTAAAATTGGAACGATACAGAGAAGATTAGCATGGCCCCTGCACAAGGATGACACGCAAATTCGTGAAGTGTTCCATATTTTTTGATGGCAAAGAGGGAAACTGAGGAAAAAAGAGACAAACAATTTAAAGACCATGAAGATAGATTAAGGGAAATAAACGACAGCCTGAGGAAGAAAAACCTACGTTTAATTGGGGTTCCCGAGGGCGCCAAAAGGGACAGAGGGCCAGAATATGTATTTGAACAAATCATAGCTGAAAACTTTCCGAATCTGGGAAGGGAAACAGGCATTCAGATCCAGGAAATAGAGAGATCCCCCCCTAAAATCAACAAAAACCGTTCAACACCTCGACATTCAATAGTTAAGCTTGCAAATTCCAAAGATAAACAGAAGATCCTTAAAGCAGCAAGAGACAAGAAATCCCTGACTTTTATGGGGAGGAGTATTAGGGTAACAGCAGACCTCTCCACAGAGACCTGGCAGGCCAGAAAGGGCTGGCAGGATATATTCAGGGTCCTAAATGAGAAGAACATGCAACCAAGAATACTTTATCCAGCAAGGCTCTCATTCAAAATGGAAGGAGAGATAAAGAGCTTCCAAGACAGGCAGGAACTGAAAGAATATGTGACCTCCAAACCACCTCTGCAAGAAATTTTAAGGGGAATTCTTAAAATTCCCCTTTAAGAAGAAGTTCAGTGGAACAATCCACAAAAACAAGGACTGAATAGATATCATGATGACACTAAACTCATATCTGTCAATAGTAACTCTGAATGTGAACGGGCTTAATGACCCCATCAAAAGGCGCAGGGTTTCAGACTGGATAAAAAAGCAGGACCCATCTATTTGCTGTCTACAAGAGACTCATTTTAGACAGAAGAACACCTACAACCTGAAAATAAAAGGTTGGAGAACCATTTACCATTCGAATGGTCCTCAAAAGAAAGCGGGGTAGCCATCCTTATATCAGATAAACTAAAATTTACCCCGAAGACTGTAATGAGAGATGAAGAGGGACACTATATCATACTTAAAGGATCTATCCAACAAGAGGACTTAACAATCCTCAATATATATGCCCCGAATGTGGGAGCTGCCAAATATTTAAATCAATTAATAACCAAAGTGAAGAAATACTTAGATAATAATACACTTATACAGGATCCCTGGGTGGCGCAGTGGTTTGGCGCCTGCCTTTGGCCCAGGGCGCGATCCTGGAGCCCCAGGATTGAGTCCCACGTCAGGCTCCCGGTGCATGGAGCCTGCTTCTCCCTCTGCCTGTGTCTCTGCCTCTCTCTCTCTCTGTGACTATCATAAATAAATAAAAATTTAAAAAAATAATAATACACTTATACTTGGTGACTTCAATCTAGCTCTTTCTATACTCAATAGGTCTTCTAAGCACAACATCTCCAAAGAAACGAGAGCTTTAAATGATACACTGGACCAGATGGATATCACAGATATCTACAGAACTTTACACCCAAACTCAACTGAATACACATTCTTCTCAAGTGCACATGGAACTTTCTCCAGAATAGACCACATGCTGGGTCACAAATCGGGTCTGAACCGATACCAAAAGATTGGGATCGTCCTCTGCATATTCTCAGACCATAATGCCTTGAAATTAGAACTAAATCACAACAAGAAGTTTGGAAGGACCTCAAACACGTGGAGGTTAAGGACCATCCTGCTAAAAGATGAAAGGGTCAACCAGGAAATTAAGGAAGAATTAAAAAGATTCATGGAAACTAATGAGAATGAAGATACAACCATTCAAAATCTTTGGGATGCAACAAAAGCATTCCTAAAGGGGAAATACATCGCAATACAAGCATCCATTCAACAACTGGAAAGAACTCAAATACAAAAGCTAACCTTACACATAAAGGAGCTAGAGAAAAAACAGCAAATAGATCCTACACCCAGCAGAAGAAGAGAGTTAATTAAGATTCAAGCAGAACTCAACGAAATCGAGACCAGAAGAACTGTGGAACAGATCAACAAAACCAGGAGTTGGCTCTTTTAAAGAATTAATAAGATAGATAAACCATTAGCCAGCCTTATTAAAAAGAAGAGAGAGAAGACTCAAATTAATAAAATCATGAATGAGAAAGGAGAGATCACTACCAACAACAAGGAAATACAATTTTAAAAACATATTATGAACAGCTCTACGTCAATAAATTAGGCAATCTAGAAGAAATGGACGCATTCCTGGAAAGCCACAAACTACCAAAACTGGAACAGGAAGAAATAGAAAACCTGAACAGGCCAATAACCAGGGAGGAAATTGAAGCAGTCATCAAAAGCCTCCCGAGACACAAAAGTCCAGGGCCAGATGGCTTCCCAGGGGAATTCTATCAAACATTTAAAGAAGAAGCCATACCTATTCTACTAAAGCTGTTTGGAAAGATAGAAAGAGATGGAGTACTTCCAAATTCGTTCTATGAGGCCAGCATCACCTTAATTCCAAAACCAGACAAAGACCCCACCAAAAAGTAGAATTACAGACCAATATCCCTGATGAACATGGATGCAAAAATTCTCAACAAGATACTAGCCAATAGGATCCAACAGTACATTAAGAAAATTATTCACCACGACCAAGTAGGATTTATCCCCAGGACACAAGGCTGGTTCAACACTCGTAAAACAATCAATGTGATTCATCATATCAGCAAGAGAAAAACCAAGAACCATATGATCCTCTCATTAGATGCAGAGAAAGCATTTGACAAAATACAGCATCCATTCCTGATCAAAACTCTTCAGAGTGTAGGGATAGAGGGAACATTCCTCAACATCTTAAAAGCCATCTATGAAAAGCCCACAGCAAATATCATTCTCAATGGGGAAGCACTGGGGGCCTTTCCCCTAAGATCAGGAACAAGACAGGGATGTCCACTCTCACCACTGCTGTTCAACATAGTACTGGAAGTCCTCGCCTCAGCAATCAGACAACAAAAAGACATTAAAGGCATTCAAATTGGCAAAGAAGAAGTCAAACTCTCCCTCTTCGCCGATGACATGATACTCTACATAGAAAACCCAAAAGCCTCCACCCCAAGATTGCTAGAACTCACACAGCAATTTGGTAGCGTGGCAGGATACAAAGTCAATGCCTAGAAATCAATAGCATTTCTATACACTAACAATGAGACTGAAGAAAGAGAGATTAAGGAGTCAATCCCATTTACGATTGCACCCAAAAGCATCAGATACCTAGGAATAAACCTAACCAAAGAGGTAAAGGATCTATACCCTAAAAACTATAGAACACTTCTGAAAGAAATTGAGGAAGACACAAAAAGATGGAAAAATATTCCATGCTCATGGACTGGCAGAATTAATATTGTGAAAATGTCAATGTTACCCAGGGCAATTTACACGTTTAATGCAATCCCTATCAAAATACCATGGAATTTCTTCAGAGAGTTAGAACACATTATTTTAAGATTTGTGTGGAATCGGGATCCCTGGGTGGCGCAGAGGTTTGGCGCCTGCCTTTGGCCCAGGGCGCAATCCTGGAGACCCAGGATCAAATCCCACGTCGGGCTCCTGGTGCATAGAGCTTGCTTCTCCCTCTGCCCCCCTCTCTCTCTCAATCTCTCTCTCTCTCTCTCTCTCTGTGTGTGTGTGTGTGTGTGTGTGTGTGTGTGTGTGACTATCATAAATAAATTTAAAAATTTAAAAAAAAAAAAAGATTTGTGTGGAATCAGAAAAGACCCTGAATAGCCAGGGGAATTTTAAAAAAGAAAACCATATCTGGGGGCATCACAATGCCAGATTTCAGGTTGTACTACAAAGCTGTGGTCATCAAGACAGTGTGGTACTGGCACAAAACAGACACATAGATCAATGGAACAGAATAGAGAACCCAGAAGTAGACCCTGAACTTTATGGTCAACTAATATTCGATAAAGGAGGAAAGACTATCCACTGGAAGAAAGACAGTCTCTTCAATAAATGGTGCTGGGAAAATTGGACATCCACATGCAGAAGAATGAAACTAGACCACTCTCTTTCACCATACACAAAGATAAACTCAAAATGGATGAAAGATCTTTTTTTTTTTAAGATTTTATTTATTTATTTATTTATTTATTTATTTATTTATTTATTTATTTATAGAGACACAGAGAATGAGAGGCAGAGACAGGCAGAGGGAGAAGCAGGCTCCATGCAGAGAGCCTGATGTGGGACTCGATCCAGGGTCTCCAGGATCATGCCCTGGGCTGCAGGCGGCACTAAACTGCTGCGCCACCAGGTGTGCCCTGGATGAAAGATCTTAATGTGAGACAAGATTCCATCAAAATCCTAGAGGAGAACACAGGCAATACCCTTTTTGAACTCGGCCACAGTAACTTCTTGCAAGATACATCCACGAAGGCAAAAGAAACAAAAGCAAAAATGAACTATTGGGACTTCATCAAGATAAGAAGCTTTTGCACAGCAAAGGATACAGTCACCAAAACTAAAATACAACCTACAGAATGGGAGAAGATATTTGCAAATGACGTATCAGATAAAGGGCTAGTTTCCAAGATCTATAAAGAACTTATTAAACTCAACACCAAAGAAACAAACAATCCAATCATCAAATGGGCAAAAGACATGAACAGAAATCTCACAGAGGAAGGCATAGACATGGCCAACATGCACATGAGAAAATGCTCTGCATCACTTGCCATCAGGGAAATACAAATCCAAACCACAATGAGATACCACCTCACACCAGTGAGAATGGGGAAAATTAATAAGGCAGGAAGCCACAAATGTTGGAGAGGATGCAGAGAAAAGGGAACGCTCTTGCACCGTTGGTGGGAATGTGAACTGGTGCAGCCACTCTGGAAAACTGTGTGGAGGTTCCTCAAAGAGTTAAAAATAGACCTGCCCTACGACGCAACAATTGCACTGTTGGGGATTTACCCCAAAGATTCAGATGCAATGAAACGCCGAGACACCTGCACCCCGATGTTTATAGTAGCAATGTCCACAATAGCCAAACTGTGGAAGGAGCCTCGGTGTCCATCGAAAGATGAATGGATAAAGAAGATGTGGTTTATGTATACAGTGGAATATTACTCAGCCATTAGAAACGACAAATACCCACCATTTGCTTCAACGTGGATGGAACTGGAGGGTATTATGCTGAGTGAAGTAAGTCAATCGGCAAAGGACAAACATTGTATGTTCTCATTCATTTGGGGAATATAAATAATAGTGAAAGGGAATATAAGGGAAGGGAGAAGAAATGTGTGGGAAATATCAGAAAGGGAGACAGAACATAAAGACTCCTCACTCTGGGAAATGAACTAGGGGTGGTGGAAGGGGAGGAGGGTGGGTGGTGGGGGTGAATGGGTGACAGGCACTGAGGGGGGCACTTGACGGGATGAGCACTGGGTGTTATTCTGTATGTTGGTAAATTGAACACCAATAAAAAATAAATTTATTATAAAAAAAGAAATTAAAAATAGCACTACCATGTGATCTAGCATTCTAGGTATACATCCAAATGAAATGAAAACCCGTTATCGAAGAGATACATGCACTTCTATATTTATTTCAGTGCTATTTACAATAGTCAAGATATGAAAACAACCCAAGTATCTATCAATCAATGAATAGATAAAAGAAATTGTGTGTGTGTATCCGTGTGTATACACACACACACAGTGGAATACTATTCAGCTCTAAGAATAAAGGAAATTCTGCGTTTGAGGGCACCATGGTAAGAGAAAGAAGTTAACACAAAAAACAAAAATTGCATGATATCCTTTATGTATGGAATCCAAATAAATTATAAGAAAATAAAAAGAAAGCAGATAAATAAGTCATGGAGGCCTAATACACAGTACAGAGATTACAAACATATAAACATTAAACTTGACAAGAAACTAAATTTTTAATTGTTCTCACCACTAGAAGAAATGATAATGATAATAGTCACCTGGGTGGCTCAGTCAGTTAAGCATCTGATTATGGCTCAGGTCATGATCCCAGGTCCTGGGATGGAGCCCTGTCTGGCTCCCTGCTTAGTGGAGTCAGCTTCTCCCTCTCCCCGCACCCTCCCCCACACACCCCTGCTCGTGCTCTCTCTTGGTATCTCTCTTTCTCTCTCTCAAATGAATAAATAAAATCTCTAAAAAAAAAAAAGAGAAAGAAATTATAATAACGTAATAAATAGGGATATTAGCTAGCACTGCAATGGCAGTTGTATTGCAATATAAATGTATCAAACCAATGTCCTTACACCTTAAACTTATGCTATATTATGTGTCATTTATATCTCAGTTTTTTTAGTAAGTAAATAAATAAATAAATACAACCTGGTATCCTGGAAAATAAAAAGGATATTAGTAGGAAAACTAGGGTAAAATTTGGATAAATTCTATAGTTAATTTTACTATACCAATATTATTTTAATAAATTAAATATATGTATATTAATAATATATATATATAATTTTAATATATGGACAGTGGTTGTGAAACATATTAATACCAGGACAAGCTGGGATAGGGTAGACAGAAATTCTCTGTACTATCTTTGCAACCGTTTTGTAAAACTAAATTTATTTCAGGATAAAAAGTTAAAAAAAAAAAAAATCCAGACCTAAAAAAAAAAAAAAACAAACAAACCCAGACCTGATAGCAGTGTCCATTTAGGGGGAGTCCAGCAGGGGTAGCAAGGAGGCTTTTCTGCTTTGGGGTTCATGAAGTCTTGGCCTGGCAGTGCATCTATAATGCTAATCTCTTCTGCATAGTGTTTTGGATTTTATTAAATGATTTCACATCCTTAAACTAACCTAATGTTTTCCATCAAGAGAAAGGATAGACAAGGAAGGTGCTTACTGTGTAGGGAATGAAAATGAACTTCTCCCAGGACTTTCAGATAAAATGAGTAAATCCCACATTGAATGCTTGGGACATCTATAGAGACCAAGGTGTGGACTCGAAAGGAAACTGATCTTGAAGAAGACTGTGACATCATTAATTAACACACGCTAAGGAAAGAATCTGACAGGGGTGGCAGCCAAGTCCAGAAAACAGATACCGAAACACCATGAATCTGTCAGCATGTGTGCAGGAGGATGCAGAAGGAAGGAGGCCCCTAGTTGCTTCCGAGTCCAAATGGTAGGTACAGAGAAATTCTCTCAGCCCTGCTGTGCTCTTTAGCCATCCTACATGATGAGGACTCCTGGCGCACACTGTGCACTGCTCTCTGGGATTGTATTATAGAGCACTTATTGTTTAAAGGCAGTAAATCTACTTGCCTCTTGAAGACAATGAGGTCTAGAATGAATATGCAAGAGGGTGACTTCTATTTCCCCTTTTGGTAATTGCCCTGGGTAGGAAAACCTATTTTTTCTATTTAATATAATAATCTCAAGCAAAATATTAGGCTACATAGTTTTGTTTTATTGAAGTACAATTAACATACAATGTTGTATTAGTTTCAGGTGTACAACAAGTTGTTTTGAACTGGGTACATAACTTTATCTCATTCAACATTTGCTGAATATCTGCTATATGCTAGACACAAAGCTAAGTGCAAGTGACAATACCCCCATCAGTGTCACACATACTCCAGTGTGGAAATACCACATAATACAGATTTAAGCTGATAAATGGGTTGACAGTGTTTCATTTGAGATATGAACAAGTGCTTTAAAACACAGAAGAGGGATTATTTCCTTTGCAGGGAGGAGTGGAAAAAGTAGATGGTGCCATCCAACCTGAGCCTTAAAATCTAAGAGAGAAGATGAACATTTTGGAAAATGGGTCCATATATAAAATGGCTCAGAAATAAAAACAGAGGGATCCCTGAATGGCTCAGCAGTTTAGCACCTGCCTTTGGCCCAGGGCATGATCCTGGAGTCCCTGGATTGAGTCCCACATTGGGCTCCCCACAGGGAGCGTGCTTCTCCCTCTGCCTATGTAGCTGCCTCTCTCTCTCTCTCTCTCTCTCTCTCTGTGTGTGTGTGTGTGTCTCATAAATACATAAATAAAATATTTAAAAAAAAAAAAAAGAAGAGAAGAGAAAAAAGAAAGAAAAACAGAGTGGGCCTGCCTTGGTTGTAACTCACAGTTCCAGGCCCTGGGGAACCAGTGATGTCTTGTTCCCAGTTTCAGGGGAGCTTTTGTGCTCTGAGATTCAGTCTTAAGGTGCTCCTTTAACACATCTGAGTTACATTCACACCCTTCTTCATTTTCCTCAGTGTGCACATATGCTGCTAATTTGGGATTTTCCTGTTTCCAGCAGCACACTGTGTCCAGAAACAACATTTCTTCCAGCTGACCTAGTCCATGGGACCCAGTCCACCCCTAGGTGCTCTCACACTGTTCTCATTGCCCTGGCTTTTCCTGCCCTTTGCCCTTGACCAAGATAGCCCAGTGCATCCTGGTTTGGAAGGCTTCCATCAGGGGAGTGGCTATGGTCCAATTCTCTTTCCTCACAGAGATATCCTCCTTGTATATTATAGCTGATATGGTCTCATGAACTTGAACACACAGGGCAAAGGAAGAGTGATATTGCTGTGACATCTGAGCTGCAGACCGTGTATGGCCATGTGCACATACTTATCTCTGCTCCTGGGATGGACACACCTTGTGGAAGAAACATGGGATTCACCTTGTTTATGGTGAAAATAAATCTCCATTGGAGAAGTGAATTAAGGATGGATAAATAAACAGGATAACCCTATGCACATCCCTCTGGCTGGAAAAGTTTAGTAACATGAAAACCTCCCCTGGTGGGGGGGCGGGGGGGGCTTCTTCTCTTTGCTCAAGAGTTCTGGATCCCAGGAAGGCACCAGTGAGAATTGATATCAGACATCTTATCTTGGACTCTCCCATACTACCTGATCTCAGAGCAAGAGTTTGAAAAACCAAGTACTTCTCTCTTAAGCTGAATAGAAGTGAGGCTGTAAGGAATTGGGAGACTAGGACAGAGCAGGGCCGAGTGTCTGGAGAGAGGGTGAGGAGAGAGGAGGAGGAAGAAGGTTGTAGGAAAGCAGGAAAGAGGGAGCTCCCCCATCACCTGCCCTGGGGCCATTCCTCATAGAAAATCCCACCCTGGAGCCTGGAATATTTTCTGCAGGGCTATGAGAACAAGCAACGTGGCTTGTGCCATTGTCTGACAGACCAATGCCAGGGCAGCCCAAGATCACTGGGATCATTTAGTCTGCAGGATCCATTAGGGCCATCAGCAGGAGGGGACAGAAAATTTTGTGGCAAGTGGCTAAGGGGTGTGGCTTGACTACAGCTTCAGCAACAGCCCTAGGACAGGGAGGAGACACCTGGGAGACTGGAAGATACGGAGGGAGGGGCAGGGCAACACAGATCTGGGTGGCCCTCATGCCTGCCCCTCAGGAGTTTCTAATACACTGATTCTCAACCTTGAATGCTCATTGGAATCTCCTGGAACTTTACAAAATCCTGATACTCAGGTTCCACCATCTCCTCCAAATTTGGATTTAAATTGGTCTGGCTTATGGCATCAGGGTTAAGATGCTCCAGGGGAGGAGACTGGAAGGGAATGGAGAGATTTTTGTCACTTCAGAGGAGACAGCTGGAAGGACCCTGTAGAGCACAGCTTCTCTAGTGAAGCAACAGACCAAGAGGGAGAGGATTAGTTACAAATACAGGGCCACAGCTTTTATCTCAAATACTTTCCAGGTCAAGTACTTTTCTCACTTACCGTCCTTCCTCCACTTACAGTCACATGGCCTTGGTCAGATCTCATTTCCTTCACCTGTAAAATGGGTGTTGTCATCTATTCTACTTATTTCCTATTATTGCCATGAAGATCAGGGTTGATGAAGATGTAAGTCTAAGGGAGGAAGGACAAGAAATAGAAGAGATGTGTTTTAAGGTTAGGACTTGAGAGGAAATTGTCTAAATGACAGTGGTGGGATAGAAATTGATATTTTAAAAAAAAGAAATTGATATTTTAAAAATGGATTTTCAGAGCCTTCTAAGCTATGTTTTCTTGCCCAAGGGGCTGCTGTCGTGAGGTCCCTAGTCAGGATGCATCTCCCTAGATGGAGTCAAATCCTGTCTTATTTGTCCTCTAGGGAGCCAATGTCATGAATCTTTATGCTCTCCCTCTACCCCCAGAGGCCACCTAGTCCAGATCTAATGTATCTCTAGTTCATAGTCAATTGTTGCTGGAGCAGCCCGTGTGGCTTAGCGGTTTAGCGACACCTTCAGCCCAGGGCATGATCCTGGAGACCCAGGATTGAGTCCCACGTCAGGCTCCCTGCATGGAGCCTGCTTCTCCCTCTGCCTGAATCTCTGCCTCTCTCTCCTTCTGTGTCTCTCATGAATAAATAAATTTTTAAAATCTTTTTTTAAAAATTGTCTTTAAAAAGAAAAAAAAATAATTGTTGCTAGATGAATGAGTACATGAAATTAGAAACAACCAGTATGTAATTGTGACTAAAAGGAAGGAGAATTATAGGAAAAATAATGAGAGGGAGTGTGGAAGTAAAAATTTGATTTTTGCCTTGGAGGAGAGACAAGCATTTTTATGTCTCTGGAGGAGAAGGCAGAAAGAGGGAACTGTCTGATGTAAAGTGGAATAATTAAAAATGCAAATCCCTTGAGCCCATTTTAAATGAAAAATCTGGGCAGCCTGGGTGGCTCAGCGGTTTGGCACCACCTACAGCCCAGGACCTGATCCTGGAGTCCCGGAATCGAGTCCCACGTTAGGCTCTCTGCATGGAGCCTGCTTCTCCCTCTGCCTGTGTCTCTGTCCCTCTCTCTCTCTCTCTCTCTCTTTCTCTCTCTCTCTCTCTCTCAGTGTCTCTCATGAATAAATAAATAAAATGTTAAAAAAAATCCCATTGAAGAGTTAAAATATTTGACACCTAAAAATTCTGGTTCCCAGTTAGCTTATTTTTCTATCAGTTTATGAACTTTTATACTATATTGCAAATCCTTTTTATCCATGTTCGTGTAAACTGAGCTCATTGAGTAGAGGGGAGTAGATCTTGATCCGTATTATATCCCAGTGCCGAATACAAAATAAAGGCCACATAATTAATGAATAAATGTATGTATTGATTTTCTTTCTAGGTGATATGGATGCCCTGGAGAAGCATCCTCATCCAATAAAGGGGTAAGAACAAAACAATGAAAAAAAGAGGACACATGCAGGTAGAGGAGTGTGTCAATGCCAAGTGAAAATTTACCAGCTTCATGGGACATCTGGGTGGCTCAGCGGTTGACCATCTGCCTTCAGCTCAGGGCGTGATCCCAGAGTCTTGGAATCGAGTCCCACATCAGGCTCCCTACATGGAGCCTGCTTCTCTCTTTGCCTCTCTGTATGTGTCTCTCATGAATAAGTAAATAAAATATTTTTTAAAAAATTTGTCAGCTTCATGACTTCATGATTAGAAGAGAAGGAGGAGGAGCAAATATAATCTTTTTTTTTTTTTTCTGCTTCCTCATTGTCCTTGTCTACATACTGGTATATTTTCCAGAGCTATAAGCATAATTGGATATTTTGTTTTTCAGAATGCTATTTTGAATGACTCCTTCCCCTACCTGATATTCTTCATATTTTTTCTGTTAGCTGTAGAATATTCCATCCAATTAATGTACTACAACTTACCTCACTGTTTTGACTTTCCCTATTATTGGGCATTTAGGTGGTTGAATTTCTGTTACTATAGAGAATGCTCTGGTGAAAAGCCTCATACCTAGGGATTGCCTTCCTTGTGAATTAGCTCCTTCACCTAAATTACAATGAATGAAATTATTAGGTCAAGGTGTGCACAGTTTTAGAGTTCTTAGCACATAGTATCAAGTTCCTGTTTTATATCCACTGTCAGAAAGGTATGAGCACATCAGTTTAATTGCAAACTCTGGCACCAGTATCACTATTACCTTCTTTGCCAAGTTAATAGATATAAAAATATATCTCATTGTTTATTTGAGTTTTGTTATGTCCTGAATATTTTCCCATTTGCTCATTACCAGCATTTCATTCTATTTGTGTCACTTGCTCATAGGGCAAATTTATGATATTTTTATATATCAGAGTAAACTCTTATATATTATGCATAATAATCCATTTCTGGGGACACCTGGGTGGCTCAGCGGTTGAGCATCTTGCCTTCGGCTCAAGGCGTGATCCTGGGGTCCAGGATCCAGTCCCATATCGGGCTCCCTGCGGGAAGCCTGCTTCTCCCTCTGCCTGTGTCTCTGCCTCTCTCTCTCTGTCTCTCATGAATAAATAAATAAAATCTTTAAAAAATAATAATCCGGGTGCCTGAGTTTTGAACTGCTTTGCTGAGTGTAGGGTACGCGTCCTCTGCGAGGTCGCCTGGATGCAGCTCGCCATGGCCATACCCTCCCTTGAGGAGCTTGACTCCTTCAAGTATAGCAACCTGCAGAACTTGGCCAAGAATCTGGGCCTCCGGGCTGACCTGAGGGCAGACAAGTTGTTAAAAGCCTTGAAAGCCTACCTTAAAGACGAGCAAAAAAACTGAGAGTCAGAATGGAAGTCCAACTTCTGCATCCTCTTGGGATGCGACTGAGATGCAGATCAGCAGCCAGGAACAAGCTAAGAGGGAGCCAGTTGGCCACATCACCAAAACAAGGAGAAGGTTGCAAGAACCCTGACTCCCAGCAGGATCGTTCAGAGATGAAAATAAGTGATCACACTGAATTCCAGAATCAAGAGAAGCAGGAAAACCAGGATCTCAGAACTGTTGGAGAAGTTCCTTCACCACTAGATGAGAACCAAGGAGAGGAGAATGCAGTTTCCACAGGAAAAAGAAGAATAAATGATAATAAAGATTCAAAGGTACCTGCAGAAAGAAAGAAGCCTCTCTACGCAGATAGGTTTTCCAAACCTGGAAAAAGTAAAAGAACTATAAGCACTACTCCAAACTTTAAGAAGCTTCATGAGGCTCGTTTTAAGGAAATGAAGACCATTGATCAATATATTGAGAGGAAAAAGAAACATTTTGAAGAACACAACTAATTTAATGAACTGAAGAAGCAGCTGGTCACCAAAGAAGTGGTGGTGACTCCAGTTCCTCTCCCTGGAAGGCTCCCTGAGGCTCGAACTCCCTCCAGCCAGCGCTGCTCACAGGGCCAGCCCCTGGGCCCTACAGGCCAGAGCACCTTGTGTGGGAAAAGGTCCGCCAAGCGTTCCATTCTATTGGCAACTAAAATGAATGTCAGGTTTTCAGCTGCTACCAAAGATAATGAACATAAGCGTTCACTGACCAAGACTCCAGCCAGAAAGTCTCCACATGTGACCGCATGTGGGAGTACTCCAAAAGGCCAGGCTGTGCTGGGAACATGCAAGTTAAAGACAGCAAAGGGGAATTCTGCTTCTGTTGTTACCCCATTCAGGCCAACAACGGAGGCAGCACAGACTCCAGTCTCCAACAAGAAACTGGTGTTTGATTTCAAAGCAAGTCTGTCTTGTCCCCTCAACCATGAGCCACACAAAGGCAAACTGAAACCATGGGGTTAACCTAAAGAAAATAATTCTCTCAAGCAACATGTCAACAGAGTTAGCTTCCACAAGAAAACTTACAAACAAACTCCTCTCCAGACCGGGAGGAACAACGGAAGTAACATGAACAAAGACGAAAGGAGAAGAAAGCAAAGGTTTTGGGAGCTCGAAGAGGCCTCATTATGGCTGAAGATTAATTTTTTAGCATCCCGTAAATATTACTTCATTCTGAACCCTTTCTTTAATGTAAATATTTTTCTGTCTTCCTCACTTGAGTCAAGACTTCCTTCTGCTGTTTGTTGTTCACTATGTAGTGTTGGTGGGTTCTTCACATGCTGCATCTCTGAAAAGACTTTATTAACCTTAACGCTCACAAATCCTTTGAAATGGTTTTTACGTAAGTGTCTGTACAATTCAGTTTTCTGAGACTCATCCTATATATAACCTTGACCTAGATTTTTAATGTCCAGTTTCCTCTGCTGAATCCTCTTCTAGACAGACAGAAGCATTTACCTGACGGTAGGTAATTCTACAAGCTTCAGTAGAACTTGGACCAATAAAAAGCTGAGACAGCCCCCCCTTCCTCCTCTAGAGAACCACGTAGTCTTACTGAAATGGGGAGCCATACACGTTGGTACTGGCATATTCTACCTATGTGATGTGTTTTATTACCTATGCAGGTCTGCTCAGATCACTTGATGTAATCACCATCTATCACTGAATACATTCTTAAAAACTCAAATAATAATAATAATAATAATCCACTTCTCTAACATTTAAAACAAATATTTTTCCTGCTTTTTAAAATTTGACTGTGACTAGTTTGTTCTTATATAGAAGTTAGGTATGAGCTTTCCATTCATGAATTTTCAAAGATTCATTCAGATACTATATCTAAACCTGTAAAAACTCTCAATTTACTTCGTAAAGTATATGACCACTGAGTTATATAATAAAGTTGTAATTTTTAAGTATACATCTTGAGTATAACTTGATGTTTCCCCAAACTGGTAACCCTGTGGCAGTTTAGGAATCTATATGTGAGAGATTTGCAGAGCAGTGTTGTTCAAAGGGAAGACAGGCTCCTTGTCTTGAAACTGTTGTGCCCAAGATTGCGAATCCGAGAAACCTCCAAGGAGCCGACACCAGTGCAAACACACAAGGGTTTATTTACAAGCTCGAGCTTGGGTCCAAGTATACCCGGCATAGCAGAGCAGGGACTTGGACCCCGAGGTGGGTTTCAGCTTAGTTTTAAGGACTGGTCTAGGGGACCTCCAGAAGGGGTGGAGCAATTCCTCAAGTTCTGTTTACATTTTGATATGGGGCCTTCAAGGGCATTGAGCTCTGTTCTCATTCTAATAGGGGCTTCCTGCCCTTGGCTTGGGCTGTTTTTATTCTAATATGGGGCTTTCTAGGACGTTAAGCTGTAAACTGTTTTCTTCCTGTAACTGAAGTAAGGTAAAGTTCAGCTCTTATTCACAGGGGCCTGGGATGGCTGTACTTGTGATAACGCTGAACTTAAAGTGGAATGGCCTTAATTTTCTCAGCCTCCACAAAACTACATTGCAGCATTATAGCAAGCACATTGTTTGGCTTTTTAACTGTTATTCAAGTATAATTAACACACAGTGTTTGTTATATTAGTTTCAGGTGTACAAGATGACTAACAATTCCATACATTCTCAGTGCTCATCAAGGGAAGTGTACACTTAATCCCTTTTTTCCGGCAGCCTGGGTTGCCCAGCGGTTTAGCGTAGCCTTCAGCCCAGGGCGTGATCCTGGAGACCGGGAATCGAGTCCCACACTGGGTTCCCAGCATGAAGCCTACTTCTCTCTCTGCCTATGTCTCTGCCTCTCTGTGTGTGTGTGTCTCTCACGAATAAATAAATAAAATCTTAAGAAAAAAAAAATCCGTTTTTTCTTTTTCACCCATCCCCCTATCCATCTCCCCTCTAGCAACCACAATTTGTTCTTTAGAGTCTGGCTTTTTTTGTCTGTTTTTTTCTGTCTATTCATTTGGTTTGTTTATTAAGCTCCACACCTGAGTTAAATCATGTGATATTTGTCTTTCTCAGACTGATTTATTTCACTTAGCAAAATACCCTCTAGATCCATCCAATTGTTGCAAATGGCAAGATTTCATTCTCTGTTATGGCCGGGTCATATTCCATTGTGTATATATACCACATCTTCTTTATCCATTCATGTCTCGGTGGGCACTTAGGTTGCTTCCATATCTTGGCTATTGTACATAATGCTGCAATAAACATAGAGGTGCATAAAGCTCTTCAAATTAGTGTTTTCATATCCTTTATGTAAATACCCAGTAGTGGAATTACTGGATCATATGATAGTTCTATTTTTAATTTTTTGAGGAACCTCCATACACTTTTCCACAGTGACTGCACCATATTGCATTCCCACCAACAGTGCACGAAGGTTTCTTTTTCTCCTCACCAACACTTGTTTCTCATTTTTGTCATTCTGTCAGGTGTAAAGTGATATCTCCTTGTGGTTTTAATTTGCATTTCCCTGATAGTGATGTTGAGCATCTTTTCATGTGTCTAGCCATTTGCATGTCTTCTTTGTAAAAATGCCTATTTAGGCCTTCTGTCTATTTTTAATTGGATTATTTGTGTCTTTGGTGTTGAATTATATAAGTTCTTTTTATATTTTGGATATTACCACCATATCAAATATGTCTTCTCCCCTTTAGGTTGCGTTTTTGTTTTGTTAATGATTTCTTTCACTGTGCAAAAGTTTTCTATTTTGATGTAGTCTCCACAGCTTAATTTTGCTTTTGTTTCCCTTGACAGAGGGGAACATATCTAGAAAAATGTTTTCATGGCCAATGTCAAAGAAATTACCACCTATGTGTTCTAAGAATTTTATGGTTTCAGGCCTCACATTTAGGTCTTTAATTCATTTTGAGTTTATTTTTGTACATGGTGAAAGTGGTCCCATTTCATTCTTTGCAGTAGCTGTCCAGCTTTCCCAACACCATTTGTTGAAGAGATTGTCTTTTTCCCACTGCATATTCTTGCTTCCTTTCATGTAGATGAATTGACCCTAAAAGTAGGGGTTTATTTCTGGGTTCTCTATTCTGTTCCATTGATTCATCTGTCTATTTTTGTGCCAGGACCATGCTGTTTTGATTAATACAGCTTTGTGGTATATCTTGAAATCTGGAATTGTGATACCTCTAGCTTTGTTTTTCTTTTTCAAGATTTCTTTGGCTGTTCAGGGTCTTAAGTGTACCATTTGATGAGTTTTGACAAACACGTACACCTATGAAACATAAATTTCTATCAAGACACAGGACATCACCATTATGCCAAAATGTTGCTTCATGCCTCTTTCCATCAAACCCTGTCCCTAATACCTGCCCTCATCCCAAAGGCAACTGCTGTTTTCAGTCTTTTATTTTTTTTTTTAATTTTTATTTATTTATGAGAGAGAGAGAGAGAGAGAGAGGCAGAGACACAGGCAGAGGGAGAAGCAGGCTCCATGCACCGGGAGCCCGATGTGGGATTCGATCCCGGGTCTCCAGGATCGCGCCCTGGGCCAAAGGCAGGCGCCAAACCGCTGCGCCAGCCAGGGATCCCTGTCTTCAGTCTTTTGAATCATAGTTTACTTACCAATTCCAGAACTTAATATCAGTGGAATCATACAACATGTACTCTTTGGGATAAGAATTCTTTCACTCAGCATAATGTTTTTGAGATTCCTCCCTGTTGTTTCAAGAATGAGCAAGTTTTCTTCTCCCTTTTATTGCTGAGCTGTATCCCATGGCATGAATATACCACAGGTGTTTATTGATTCTCCTGTTGTTAGACACCTGAGCTGTGTTCAGCTGTCTTTTCTGAGCAAAGCTGCTATGAATTCAGAGTTGTTTTATTTTGCTTTTATTATAAAGAATAAGGCTATGCACTTTCATTCTTTAACAGTTGTTAATTCATTTTTAATGACATATATTTACACATGCCCTTTGTTTAATAATTTCTTATAATTTCTAACTTTTTAAAAACATTTAAAAAAATTTTAAAGAGTAAAAGTTTTCTTTATAACATTCTTACTTGTAGTTTGGCATTAAACTATTTTCATAATTTTTATTTTGGCGGTGCTGGCCAATCCTTAAAAAACTAGTTTAAAATAGAGGTTCTAGGGATCCCTGGGTGGCGCAGTGGTTTAGCGCTTGCCTTTGGCTCAGGGCGCGATCCTGGAGACCAGGGATCGAATCCCACGTCCGGCTCCCAGTGCATGGAGCCTGCTTCTCCCTCTGCCTGTGTCTCTGCCTCTCTCTCTCTCTCTCTGTGTGACTATCATAAATAAAAAAATAAATAAATAAATAAAAATAAAATAAAATAAAATAAAATAAAATAAAATAAAATAAAATAGAGGTTCTAAGGACACCTGGGTGACTCAGTGGCTTAGCACCTGCCTTCAGCCCAGGGCCTGATCCTGGAGTCCCACCCACATTGGGCTCCCTGCATGGAGCCTGCGTCTCTCTCTCTGTCTGTGTCTCTCATGAATAAATAAAATCTTTTAAAAAAATAAAATAAAAAGTAAAGGTTCTATTTTATAATATATTCTAAAATAATCTGAAAGGGCTAATGATATCTATTTTAAGCAAATTTTGTTCTATTTGGAAATTTAACACCATTACCACAGGAACACACACACAACTTGATAGAGACAAAATAAGTGGTTTAACTTTGATTTGATTTAATTTTTCTTAAAGAGTTTATTTATTGATTCACAAGAGACATACAGAGAGAGGCAGAGACATAGGCAGGGGGAGAAGTAGGCTCCCTATAGGGAGCCTGATGTGAGACTCGATCCCAGGACCCCGGGATCACAACCTGAGCCAAAGGCAGACACTAAACCACTGAGCCACCCAGGTGTCCCTTAATTTTTATTTTTATTTTTTTTATTTTTTTTTTAAAGATTTTATTTATTTATTCATGATAGACATAGAGAGAGAGAGAGAGAGGCAGAGACAGAAGCAGACTCCATGCCGGAAGCACAATGCAGGACTCGATCCCGGGACTCCAGGATCACACCCTGGGCCAAAGGCAGGTGCCAAACCGCTGAGCCACTCAGGATCCCCTAATTTTTTTTTAAGGTTTTATTTATTCATGATAGACATAGAGAGAGAGAGAGAGAGGCAGAGACACAGGCAGAGGGAGAAGCAGGCTCCATGCAAGGAGCCCGATGTGGGACTCAATCCCAGAACTCCAGGATCGCGCCCTGAGCCAAAGGCAGGCACCAAACCGCTGAGCCACCGAGGGATCCCCGGGACCCCCTAATTTTTATTTTAAATTTATGTATAAGTTCTAGGCAATCACTACGTTCATAGCTAAGAGCCTTTTATGAAATTCTAAATTTGAGTAAAATATCAAGTAGGCAAAAATACATGTTTTTTAAAGATTTTTATTTTATTTATTCATGAGAGAGACATAGACATAGAAAAGCATCAGGGAGCCTGATGTAAGATTCATCCCTGGACCACGATCATGCCCTGAGCCAAAAGGCAGACACTCTACCGCTGAGCCACCCAGGCGTTCCAAAAATACATTTTTTTCAAAGTTTCATTTCCCCTAAGATAATAGTCAGTGAAATATTATATTTCAGAGCTCAGGTTAAAATACTGCTTTGGGATCATCTCACATGTGAGCAAGACAATATTTTTCTAAACCTGGCCCTTTCTCTATCTTGGCAGGATTTGAAGAGCTCTAATTAACTGAAGCATTCTAAACTATACAGAGATTATAGTTTTGGGAGGATAGAGCCAAAAGCCTTCTATCAAAGGCCCTATTCAGAAGGAAAGTAGAAAGAAAATGAAATGGTTGCTAGTCTGTTGTATATTAGGGTATGATCAGAGAGAAATGTGGCAGTTGTCCTCCAGAAGACAACAAATCCAGACTCCAGGTAGCAGGGTATCCATGTGGGAACTCTTAGTAATCCGGCAGCGTGTTAGGAAAAAATCCAGTTTTCCTCATGCATCTCCTTTTTTTTTTTTTTTTTTTTTTTTGGTATATTTTTTAATTGGAGCTTGATTTGCCAACATATTCATGCATCTCCTTTCCTCTCACACTACTACCACACTCAAAACACTTCTGACATCAGCTTTGTGACGGTTTTCCCCCACCAAACTATTATCTGCAACACCAGCTGGGTGACCTACAATTTAGTTCTGATGCTACCTACCTGAAGATAGTGTCTGAGCCCCCAGGTTAAAGGCTTAGTCCCATAAGAGTGCATGGGCCTCCACTCTGGAAACCCATCACAAGTTCTAGATCCTTAGCTTACCCACAATTTCTGTCTGACTTGGCTACAAATCAGTCTCATCAGGATCCTCTCCTCAGCTTCAATTAGTTTGCTAGTGTGGTTCACAGAACTCAGGGAAACCTACTTACCATTTTATGAAAAGAGATGATAAAGGATCCAGATAAAGAGCCATATGAAAAGATACCTAAACTGAGGAAAAAATAATAAAGCCCCTTCCCTTCCACCAAGGCAGTTGTGCAAGACAACACTGATTCTCCTCAGAACCCAACCCTACCTCCCCTCTTTGCTTCCAGGCCTCTAACTAGACTCAAGTTCTAGCAGATCCTGAAAAGTGAGGTACAAAGTATGACCCAGGGGCAGGTGCACTACACTCCAAAAGAATTACTTGAGTTTTCTAATTTATACAAGCAGAATATGTGTGGGAATGGATATTAAGAGTGTGAGATAAGAATGGAAGGAGCAGGGGCAGCCCTGATGGCTCAGTGGGTTTAGTGCCGCCTTCAGTCCAGGGTGTGATCCTGGAGACCCGGGATGGAGTCCCACATCAGGCTCCCTGCATGGAGCCTGCTTCTCCCTCTGCCTGTGTCTCTGCCTCTCTCTCTCTCTCTCTCTTTCTGTGACTATCATAAATAAATAAATTTAAAAAAAAATTTTTTTAAAAAGGCTCTAATAGTTTGTTTAGTTGGCTGAGACACAGGCCAAAAGATCATCCATCATGAGTGAACTGGAAATGTTTGACCTCCCTTGCTTTAATGCAGTGTAAAGGATTCGAGAGGCTTAAGGGAATTGGAATGCTAGAGTGAATTGGTCATTTAAAACAACCTCAGTCAGTCAGTTATGTCCAGATGACATAACTTTCACCAACATTGTGAGAAATTAATTCCTAGGGAGGCCTAGCATCCTTGAAGAGCTCTGTGGTTGTTCTTCTCTGTAGGCCAGACCTTACTGTGGAACTGCAGTCACTCAATTGAGAAACCTAAATGTGGGGAAGGTGATTGGATCACAGGGTGACAGGAGCCATGTGATGGCACTCACCACCCCAAACAAAGTGCATATGGTTACTATAATGGACAACAGAGTCAAAGCAGCAATCAAAATCGTCTGACTTACTCAGACTTATGGCATTACCTAGTTTATCATGGAATTCCTGGAAGCAAGAGATAGGAAGCCTACCAAACTCTTACTTGATCTGGATAAGCAGAAAAGTTTTAGATCATGTTAACATAAATCTAATTTGAGTAATGAAAATAGAATCATGGACCCTCAATCAATTTCAATCAATTCTCAGAGTTGAGACAGTTTAGGGACCAAGAACCCTTTGAATGAAAGTCCTTGAGGAAGGACTGTGGTACACTACCAAAAATTCATACTGCTAATCTTTTTCCAGCCTTCATCAAGAGATCTACATACAGCCTTTTACCAGCATAGCTGTACATTGAAGAAAAAGAAATAATCTGATCTTTTAGAGACTCCTGGATACTGGCTCCAACTGACTCCAAATCCAGGGGACCTGGAATGTCACTGTGGCCCTGCAGTCAGTATAGGCTTGTAAAGGTCAGGTGATCAATGGAGTTTTAGCTCAGGTCCATTTAAAATGGGTCCAGTGAGTCTCTGAACCCATTCTGTGGTTATTTCCCCATTTCCAGAGCTTATAATTGGAGTAGACATACTTAGACCTAGCAGAATCCCCACCTTGGTTTCTTGAATTGTGGAGTAAGGACTACTATAATGGGAAAGGCCAAGTGAAAATCATCAGAACAGCCTCTACCTAGAAAAATAATAAATCAAATGCAATACTGCATCCTTGGAGGGATTATGGAGACTAGTGCCAAGGACATGAAAGATACAAGACTGGTGATGTCACACATCCCTATTCAATTTTCCTATTTGGATGGTATAGAAAACACATGGTCTTAGAGAATGACAGTGGATTACAATAATCTTAACCAGCCAGTGACTCCAACTGTTGTTGCTGCACCATCTACTCATGCTCTCTGACACAGATAATCCTGTTCTTGGACTTTGGACTCAGACTTATACCACCAGATTGCCAGTTCCTCAGGGCTTCAGACCCAAATTAAATTATATCACCAGCTTTCCTGGTTCCCCAGTGTGCAGAGAATACATCATGGGTCTTCTTAGCCTCCATAATCACATAACTCAATTCCTATAATACATCTCCTCTTATAATTACACATCTCTATATTTTTGTCTCTATCTCTAAATCTAAATCCTACTGGTCCTATTTCCCTGGAGAACCCTGACTAATAAGCTTAATAATTCTACATTCGGAAATCTACACAAAGAAAATTATCCCAAACATAGAGAACCAGTATGAAGGAAGATATTCATTATAGTATTTATATAGCTTTACCACAGGGACATTTTGGAAACTTGACTATAAACCTAATTCTCGGATTGTGTTCTAAAAATAGCAACACATAAATACAATGCCCACAAGCTAAAACTTGAGACCAAAAATGAGATACTTACATTCTTTGAATTGTTAAATTTTAAAGAATGGATTGTTATACCCATTTTTCTTTTTCTTCCCACCTGGCACTCAATGTCCCACAGAAGATCAGTAAGTTGAGTAGAATTTCAGTAAAACTTGCAATGAACATAATCCTGGGGAATAAGTCCCTGGGAATAAACTAGTTCTATACCCCAGATTTCAGTTTTTGACCTTCAACACTGATCATACTTCTTGTGGTATATACCTGCTTACAGAACTTTTCTTTACTTCAGAAAACTGTCATGGGCTATCTATTTGTGATTATTTGACTGATGTTTGCATTTTTCTAATAGACTGTAAATCCCAGGAAGGTGGGGGCCATGACTGATTCTGTTCACTGTTACATCCCTAGCAACTAATCTAGTAGGTGCTAAATAATTTTGTGATGAATAACAGAAGGAACATATGGCAAGTCCAGAGACCAGATTTCTGGTTGTGTTGGTGTTGTCTTGTATGACCTTGAATAGAACATTACACTTCCTCTGAGTCTCAGATACCATATTTGGAAGAGGGTCCTCAATAAAATGGTCATAAAGGATTCTTCCACTTTAGACTTCTAGTCTATTTAAATATAAGAAAAGAAGAGAAGATGTCAAGATTAGAGGATGGTTCAGAAGGGAGCTGGAGGAGACACAGTGTCAGGGGTGGTCAGCTAAGCATCCCCAGGACCTGGCAGGAATGATTCCTGGGAGAACTGTGATCTCTCCACAGCTGTCTAGACTTTGGGAATATTGTGAAAGGAAGAAGTTTCCCATTCCTGTTTCTACATACCACTTCGTCATTGAAACCATCATTTGTGGACTCTACTTCCCAGGGTCAGGACTAGGGTGAGGCAGGTGAGGCATTTTCTTTGGGAGCAAAATTTAAGGGAGCACCAAAAAAGCTCCATAATCAAGAAAATACTTTAAAGTAACACTTCAAAATCTAAATTAATGCAAAAAGTCCATGACAAACAAGATATCAAAATTTTGGCTCATTCATTAGAGGATGCAACTCTTGATCTTGGGGTCATGAAATTTGAGCCCAAGGTTGGGTATAGAGTTTGCATTTAAAAAAAAGAGAGAGAGGAGCACCTAGGTGGCTTAGTGATTGAGTGTCTGCCTTTGGCTCAGGGGTCCTGGGATCCTGGGATCAAGTCCCACATCAGGCTACCTGCATGGAGCCTGCTTCTCCCTTTCCCTGTGTTTCTGCCTCTCTTTGTGTGTCTCTCATGAATAAATAAATAATTAAAAAAAAAAAAAAAACCAGAGAGAGAGACATCAAATTTTGAAACTCAAGGTCAGTATCTTCTTTTGCCTCAGATTCCAATATGGCTCACCCCATCAGTACTTCCTCTGACTCTCACTCCTTCCCGTTTTGATAAAACACAGGTGTTAGTGCACATACTGGAATGTGCAGAAAAAAACACATTTGTGCTGGTTGCCAACACTGTACACCAGGGGAAACACATCAGGTGAGAAGCCAGGACTCAGGCCAGAGTTGTAGCCATCCAAGAACTGGCAGGGAGCCCTCAAGATAGTCATCTGGCACTGTCCTCAGAATGAGCCCTGGAGGGACTGTTTCCAAAGGCCAAGAAAGAGGCTCTTGCTCCAGCAAAGCAACACTGTCCTCTCTTGAGGCGGTTACTGTTCCATGCACAGAAGTGTCAGAGCTGCATACTGGGTTTTCACATTTCCCCAGGCATCCATTCAATCCTGCAAACTAAAGATGGAATCCCTGCCATGAAACAATAGAATCTTTATTTTCTGTCCCACCCAACATCCTTGTCATTAAAAAAAAAAAAAAAAAAAAAAAAAAAAAAACCATAGACAAACTTTATTGATCATTTTCAATCACTCAAGGAGAAAATGCAGGGAGGAACAAAGTGAGGTATTTTTCTCTGCTGAGCAGTCAGAAAACATGATAAATGGTGACAAGGAAGGATCTATGTTCTGAGGGACGTTTAATGATTCCTGAG
Organism: Vulpes vulpes; assembly: GCF_048418805.1. Lineage (NCBI taxonomy): Eukaryota > Metazoa > Chordata > Mammalia > Carnivora > Canidae > Vulpes > Vulpes vulpes. The sequence continues at coordinate 12,143,011 of NC_132790.1, forward strand.
GACCACCCCCCTCTACCATTACTATCTCCCAAGAGGTGTGTGGGTGAAGGAGGAAGCATCTCATTAGTGCTGTTAGCCTGTCAGACTGCTGTCAGGATTCCAGTTATCGGCTGCGAATATAACAGGAGAATGCCAAAGAAGAAATGCTTCTTACTTTAGGTGAATGGAAAGTTATTTTTGAAATGAAGGTTAATACTTTAAAAAAATAAATGATGTGAAGGGACTATTCTTTAACTAACTACCTATACTGTGTAATAGTTGTAGCCAGCCCAGACACTGCACCCCTGATGTTGAGAGAAGCAGGCAGGGCTGATGTCAGTCATCCTGCAGGTGATATTCCACTGCTGCTGGTGCCCTGGCATCACAGTATACCCCTCCTGCAGTCCCAACGCCCATCTTTAGTCACCTTCATTGGCTTTTGGTAAGACATTGAGGATAAAGTTTAGCAATGATCTCCCCCCACCCTCCATTTCACTAGAAGATTCTTGATTACTAAGAATTTTAAGTAATCTCTAAATAATATATCAGGCATTTGTAATAGGCAATTGGTAAATAATCAGTGGCTGGAGATCCTATGAAACACCCATTTCAAAAACAATTTTTTAAGGTTATCTATGTGAGAGAGAGAGAATACGACCAGGGGGAGGCACAAAGAAGGAGAAACAGACTCTTCACTGAGCAGCGAGCCCAATGCAGGGCTTGATCCCAGGACCCTGAGATCATGACCTGAGGCAAAATCAAGAGTCAGATGCTCAATTGACTGAGCCACCCAGGTGCCCCAAAATACCTCATTTCAATATGTAGATATTCCATACCTGGAGATCCTTCAAAATAGATCTTCAGACCCTAGGGATACCCACATATCAATCAGTGAGCTCAAATCAAAACAATTAGGATACCAAGTAGTTGGCTTTATCTCCATGTATTTGTATAAGAAATACAGAAGTGAGAAATTGGAAATACTCTGAGGATAGGGCTTGCTTCATATATGAGGACATGTACTATTTTTTTTTTTTTAAGGTTTTATTCCTTTATTCATAAGAGATGGAGAGAGACACAGAGAGAGAGAGAGAGAGGCAGAGGGAGAAGCAGGCTCCCTGCAAGGAGCTGGATGCGGGACTGGATCCCAGATTCCGGGATCACACCCTGAGCCAAAGGCAGATGCTCATCCGCTGAGCCACCCAAGTGTCCCAAAGACACGTACTCTTGATATTCTCTTTGGAAGATTTCCCCCCAGATTTCCCTAAGGCTTGCCTCCTGTGGTAAGCAGAATGCTCCTTCCCCCTCATATGGCCACAACCTATGGATAGGTTAGGTTTCATGGCAAGGGGAAAAATAAGGTTGCAGATGGAAATAAGGTTGCTTAACAGGTGACTGTGGGATGGAAAGATTACCTGGATTTTCCAGAAAGGCTCGATACAACCACAAGAGTCTTTATAAGTTGAAGAGGAAGGCAGAAGGGAATCAGATCCAATGTGAAGACAGCCTGATGTTGCTGGCTTTGAAGATGGAAGAATGGGGAAACAAATCAAAGAAAGTGGAGCAGTTGGAAAAGGAAGGAAACTGGTTTGTAGAGCCTCTAGAAGGAATGCAGCCATATGAACACCTAGCATTTAGCCCAGGAAGACCCATTTTGGACTTCTGAGTTCAAAAACTGTAAAATTGTAAATTTTTGTGTGTACATTTTAAGCCACTGTCTGTGGTAATTTGTTATAGCCAGCAGCAGGAAACTAATACACCTCTTTATCATGTGATCTAAGCTCAAATGTCATTTTCTTGGAGACACTTCTTGACATCTCTCACCCACTAAGGTATCTTACCATATACTCATTTCATTTGATCATAATTATCTAAAACTATTTTGTTTATTCCTCTTCCTTTTTACAAGAATGTAAATTCTAGGAGGGTGGAGATTTTTTTGCCTTTCACCTATGTATCTCCATTGCTTAGGATACCACCACATGACAGACATCCAATAAGTATTTGTCTTGTCGTATCAATGAGCTTTAAGCTAAAGAGGACAACACTCTTGCCACTGCTAATCACAGCTAAAGGGTAGCTGTTAGAATGAGTCCCATGCCTGGGTAGATCCTATTTTGCAAGGAACTGCTCAATAGTAAACAGGAATAGGAACAAATACAACATGGGAATTCCCAAATAAGCAATCAGGTAATTTAACAAGCTTGAATAGTAAGTACTGATGTGATTTGGAGTAGTGTGGTTGGGGTCTGGAGCCCAGCCAAGAACCCTGGGATTGTGAGGAGCAACTGATTATATACATGGTTGGGGGAAGTTACAGGAAGGGAAGTTCCAAAAGGATATTCATATGCTAAAGAAGACTCACGGGATACCTGAGGCCTTGCTATTGTCAAACCTCTAGCAAGGCATTAACATTAAGGCAATTGGGAACTTCCTAGAGGAATGTTGTACTTCGCTGCCTCAGGTATTTGTCCTTGGGCTGCAGGTTAGAAGGACATTTAATTTTATCAACACTTCCTTCTGCCTTTGTTTCCCACATCATTCCCCTGTGAACAACTCTGACCCTTAAATCTTTAAGGTTGTAGAGGGTGAAAGGTCATATCTTCTGTAATTTCTTCCTGCTGAACAGGCACAGAGATGTCCTTACCTGTGGGTCAACATTGGTCAGTTACCAAAGGCAGAAGCAGTCAATCCAAGGTAAACAACATATATGAACCTCCTTGAGTAGAAAGGGTCATCTGTCAGCTGGAAACTATGGCAGTGAAGGAGGCTTGGAACCAAGCAGGGAGACACCAGAAAAGACAACAAAAGAAGGTCAGTATTATGATAAGAAAAACTCTTAATAAAAAGACCCTTGATAGTTAACTAAAATTTTCCTCCAGGCTTCCAGTCCTTTATTGTCATTTGAAGAGGAATTTGAAGTCTTCCATGGGTTCACAGGAATAAGAAGGCATGTTAGTTTGCTCATTGGCTTCCTGTGAAGGAGATGCAGTCTTTATTCTAGATATATGGGTCCCTGAAGAGTAGGCTTCTAATTGTATTGCAGGGGGAATACAAAATAAGACCGGGTAGGGGCCTTTCCATTTTGCAGTTAAATCCCCTCCTGGATTGGACTTCCAATCCTTTAAATAAACCATTCTCTATGATTTATATGGGGTGGGTTGCCAGTGACTATGAGATCAGGTTTAAGAAGGATATGGTTTACATATTGATTTAGATTTATGAATTAACCTGGCCTCCAGTGAATAATTTAACAAAGCATTATAGTCTCCATCTATTGATAGGTCTACAGTGAGAAAAGGTTTTCTATATAGTAACTTAAAGGCCTTCGGACCTCACCTATATTCCAAAACTTCATCAATTTGAGTATTAGAACTTTCAGTCCTATCCCCTGGAGCTCCAGGAAGTGGAGTTGGGTTAAAACTGAATCAGTGATGGCCAATGATTTACTCAATCATGCTTATATAATGAGGCTTCTGTGAAAACTCAAAAAGACAGAGTTCAGGAATCTCCCAGGCTGGTGAGCTTGTATGCAGGGAGAGTACCACCTGGACAGGGCATGGAGCCTCCCAACTCCCTATGCATGCATTCCTTCCATCTGGCTGTTCCTGAGTTACATCCTGTTATAATAACCAGTAATCTATTAAGTACAATGTTTCTCTGACTTTGTAAGCCACTCTCAAATTAATCAAACCAAAGGAAGCAATTATTGGAACTTCTCATTTATGACTGGTGGGTCAGAAGTTCAGGTGACAGTGATGAGGGAGCAGAAGGCTAGCTGAGAATAAAGAACAAGCTGATACCCTGCAACCTCCCAGCCTCCCACTCCTGGATAGGATATGTGACATTCCTCCAGGAAGCTACCAACTGTCTTAATGCTAAGGCCTTGCTAGAGAGGAAAACAACTTTAATTTCAAAATGGCAAGGCCTCCATTGTATCTTGTAGGTCCTCTTTAGCATGTGAAAGTTCTTTTGAAAATCTCGTTTTCCTGACCTCCCTCAATTCCCAAGTATATAAATCAGTCACTCCTCACAATCCCAGTGCAGCCACTCTTCCTGCCCATGGGTCCTGTCCCCGTGCTTTAAGAATAAAACTACCATTTTGCACCAAAGACATCTTAAGAATTCTTTCTTGGTTGTCGGCTCTGGACCTCACCTATATTCCAAAACCTCATCAGAGATAGCCAAATTAGGACTAATTCTTTGTAAAACAAGTCTAATTTTAACAAAGTTGGCCTAATGATTTACATAAGCTCAGCAAGAGTAGTGATTGATCATATAGATATTTTAGAATCTGCTTTGCTGGAACTTTTTATAAGGAATCTCTAGACTGAACTTGTTAGTACCTCTCCAGGCCAGAAGTCAAGCCAAGTGTTTGCCATCAGAAATACCTGGAATTGAGGGAACCTGGGTGTCTCAATGGTTGAGTGTCTGCCTTCCTCCCAGGACATGATCCTGGGATCTAGTCCCACATCAGTCTCCCCAAGGGAGCCTGCTTCTCCCTTTGCCTATGTCTCTGCGTCTCTCATGAATACATAAAATCTTAAAAAAAAAAAAAAAAATTCCTGGAATTACCTGTAGATTTGGGCAAATTTGTCTTCTGGAGGACCCCAGAGTATCCTGAGATTCCTGCATCTGCCAGGAACTGACAGTCTTTACTCACTTGGTAAGACTGCTGGGAACTCTGTATCAGGCTAAACATTTCCAAAGGGCTTTAGTGGATTCATGCTTCATAAAGTCAACCTTAGTTCCTCAAGGCTGTGTGGTCATATCCGAGTCTATGTATGTCTCTAATATGGCATTCTAGTCAAAGCCTTGGTAAAATAACCAATGTTTCCAATGGTGTCCTGTTACAAGGAGAACACACTCTTTTTGAATTTATGCAAATGACTGCAATTGCCATGAAATAAATGATATTTATGGAGAACTTTTTTTTTTTTTTTTTAAAATTTTTATTTATTTATGATAGTCACAGAGAGAGAGAGAGAGAGAGAGAGAGAGGCGCAGAGACACAGGCAGAGGGAGAAGCAGGCTCCATGCACTGGGAGCCTGATGTGGGATTCGATCCCAGGTCTCCAGGATCGCGCCCTGGGCCAAAGGCAGGCGCCAAACCGCTGCGCCACCCAGGGATCCCTATGGAGAACTTTTGAATTTCAAGAGGGTCCAGGTAGAAAAATGAGTCTTCAATTTGTTCTCATCGGAATATTTTATCTTATTTTCTATATCATAGCTATCTTAAGAGAAAGTTTCCTTAGTCTGGAAGAGCAAATATTAGAGAACCAGCAGTGTTTTTGTGGAGGCCGAGAAAAATTAAGGCCATCCCACCTAAAGTTTAGCATTAGCACAAGTACAGCCATCTTAGGCCCCTGTGAATAAGAGCTGAACTTTATGGGAAAAACTTCAGAATGTCCTCAATGTCCTTGGCAGGGAATCCCATATCAGAAAGACAACAGAGCCCACGCCCATGGTAGAAAGTCCCATATTAGAATGAGAACAGAGCTCAATGCCCTTAAGCCCCATATCAGAATGTAAACAGAACTTGAGAAATTCCTTCACCCCTTCTGAAAATCCCCTAGACCAGCCTATAAAAAACCCAGCTGTAACCCACTTCAGGGTGCAAGTCCCTGCTCCGCTGTGTCGGGTATACTTGGACCCAAGCTCGAGCTTGCTAATAAACCCTCGTGCGCTTGCATCGGTGTCAGCTCCTTGGTGGTTTCTCAGATTCGCAATCTTGGGCACAACATCTTAAACAAGAGTCACAAAAACTATCAGTTCTTCAGTTTAGTTCTGGAAATTCTTACCAGTTTTAGTTTTAGGATTTTAAAGATATAAAAACTGTATTTGTCAAAAGTCTTTTTAAAATCTGGAAGATAGGGGATCCCTGGGTGGCTCAGCGGTTTAGCTCCTGCCTTTGGCCCAGGGCGTGATCCTGGAGTCCCGGGATGGAGTCCCATGTTGGGCTCCCTGCATGGAGCCTGCTTCTCCCTCCTCCTGTGTCTCTGCCTCTCTCTCTCTATGCCTCATAAATAAATAAATAAATCTTAAAAAAAAAAAAATAAAATCTGGAAGATGAAAAAAATAAAAATAAAAAAAATCTGGAAGATGAAACAGGTTTTGCAAGAGAATATGAACAATAATTACATAAATAAGTAACAAAAAGACTCAAAAATGGACATAAAGGTCTGATGAGAGGTTATAATAGAGCTGACAAGGAAATCTGGTTATTTATGTGACATGTCACACTTCAAAAAACAGAATTTTAAGTGATGGCCTTATATCAGAACATGTTAAAACTTTAGGAACTGCGTATCATCTCTAGAATAGTTACAGCATTTACCCAAGCAATATAACCTAAGGCTTATCTTATTATTTAACGGTGCTTCCAGAGTAACTTAACATACCAAATAAAAAGGCCTTAAGATTCAGAGACTTCATTTACAATTTAAATCTTTGGAAGTTTTTTTTTTTTTTTTAAGATTTTATTTATTCATGAGAGGCACACAAAGAGAAAGGTAGAGACACAGGCAGAGGGGAAAAGCAGGCTCCCTGTAGGGGGCCTGACACGGGACTTGACCCCGGGTCTCCAGGATTACATCCCGGACCAAGGCGGCGCTAAACCGCTGAGCTACCCGGGCTGCCCATCTTTGGAAGTTTAAAAAAAAAAAAAAAGAAAACCCTCAAAGTTATAACATGTGCCTGAATAGGATTACAGATAATTACTGTCAGGTTTAATCTGATCGGCAGTGAAATGGAATAGAGAGGCCGGGCAAAAGTTGGTGGAAACAGGCTTTTATTGGGACGCCCTCCCGGGGGAGGTTCCGCAGCCGCAGGGGAGGGAGGGGAGAAGTCGCGCCAGGCAAACCTTAGGGGTAAAGTTTTCCGCGGGAAGATGGGGGCAGGGCGGCATTCCGATTAGGGCAAGGGTTACAGGTTTTTGTGTGCTAAATTAGGGTAGGGCGGCAAGGCGGCCTTATTGGGAGGTTGCTAGCCTGGGGTCTGCCGTTTTGAGGTCCCCAGTCTCGCCAGCCCAACCATTACAAAACTTCTTTATTTAACCAAGGTGACAATAAGAGATTCCAAAGGCAAATATGTAGGGTTATATAGTTGTTAGTAAAACTTAGCTCCTTTAATATTGAGAAGCTTTAACCAAGTGATCAAAGACTTGATAAAGATAAAACCTAAAACCTGCCTGGTTTTCCAGGCAGACAAAAGAAAAATATTTGTTTACATTTTCTTATCAAGTACAGACCAACAATTCCAAAAAACTTTAGTCTTTTTAACAGAGAGAAAAGCAGAATTTTTTACCCATTCATTTCAACTTGAGTCCTGACCCACATATAAAATTCCTTTCCAAAGATTTTCCTTTGTAAACTTAGAATTTTTTCATTCAGAGTTGCTTCCATTATTCCCATCAGTCTTATATTTAGCAGAATTTCAACTCTTCAGGGTGCTCAGCAGTTGAGTGTCTGCCTTCGGATCAGGGCATGATCCAGAATCCGGGATCGGGTCCCGCATTGGGCTCGCTGCAAGGAGCCTGCTTCTCCCTCTGCCTGTGTCTCTGCCTCTCTCTCTCTGTGTCTCTCATGAATAAATAAATAAATCTTAAAAAAAAATTTTTTTCTACTCTTTGAAACCTCAGTATCCAGTGAAAACTAAGTTGTAACCAATTATGAACTGTCAAGAATTCTTTAGATGGCAAAATTATGAATCAGTTAAGTACAAAGAATGTTTTCAAACAGATACAGAAATCCTTAGTTTCTTTGCAATAAGAAGTCTAAAGCACAAACCTACACCAGCAATCAATGTGTTAGTATTTTATCACATTTGGGAAAACTCTAGATGTCCAAGAATTCAGTCCCATTTATTATCTAAGGAAGACTTTAACGTTTCAGGTTACCAAACACTTTGAACATTATCTTTAACAATTACCCATGAAACCTTAAGACAGACAAAATTAACTATCATTTTAAGTCATCTTTTTGCTAACAAATTGCAACAGAGATAACATGAGCTTATTTGACTTTTAGTAAATCTTGTTAGAATAAAGTTTCAATTAGCTTAAATACCGAATTATGTTCCACCTGGACTCACTTTAAAGTCAATTAATTTGATCCCCTTTGTCAGTTTTTACCTGCAACCCTGGTGGGGAAATCTGAAGTTAGTTAGTGTTAAGTCCGAGGGGGTTCTCTCTACTTCTGGACAGTGAGGGTAGGAGGGGGAGCAATGGTGCAGAAACAGGAGGTGAGGACAAGAGAGGTCAAATGCCTCAAGTAAGGCCAAAGGCAGATAAAAGCCTAGAGTGCAGAGGTAGAGGTCCTAAAATCTGTCAGCTCAGATGAGCAGATACAGATTCTCTTTCCTTAAATGTTGCTACTGAACTGTTTCCAGTGGGTTAAAAGGCATCCAAGTAAAAGTCCTTGGGGACTGAAGAGAAATGGTTCATTCCCCCCAACTCTCAGAAGTGCCCCTAACAGGATGGATCAGGGGTTCCCAGTGTCAAAGCGACCCAAGACATCCCTCAAATGAAATCACTAGGATCACAGCCTGTGTAAAGGCCCAGCAGGAGGGAGGCCTCTGCCCTACTCTTAGCTTTTCTGTCACATTTTAGACTACAGTGGGTGCTGGCATATGGACCGAGTTTGCCTTGCTGTGAAGGCCACAAAGAACTAGCCATTTTTGACCCATGGAAAACACTAGAAAAGTTTTACAAGAGGAAACTGCCCAATTTTGTAACTTAAGTAGTTAGTAGAGGACATTGGGAGAAAATAGTAGAAGTCCATCGTGATATAAGTGACATTCCAACACATATAGTCTTTATAGCCAACTTTGTTAGGAAACAATCCCCAGGCAAGTTGTTTTTTTAAAGATTTATTTATTCATGAAAGACACAAAAAGGCAGAGACATAGGCAGAGGGAGAAGCAGGCTCCCTGAGAGGAGGCCCAATGCAGGACTCGATCCCAGTCCCCTGAGATCACCACCGAGCCACTCAGATAGCCCCCCCCCCCTTTTTTTCCCCAGTTGGGTTTTAACTCAATCGGGTTCTGGTTTCTGCGGGCTCCCAGGGAAGGTCTCACAGCCAGAAGCGGCTAGACCAGAGAAGCAGAGGGGGGAATCACATTAGACCAATGCGGAGGAAACCTCACATGGGAGTCTTAGGATTAGTAGTCATCTGGGTGACTTAAGTGGCTGTCCCATGCCCAAGGCAGACAAGTTTGTATAAGGACAGGAAAAGAGAGGACATCAGGTTTCTGGATCCTTTTTTTTTTTTTTTTAAAGATTTTATTTATTTATTCATGAGAGACACAGAGAGAGAGAGGCAGAGACACAGGCAGAAGGAGAAGCAGGTTCCACACAGGGAGCCGGACGTGGGACTCCATCCAGGGTCTCCAGGATCACGCCCTGGGCCAAGGGCGGCACCAAACCACAGAGCCACTCAGGCTGCCCAGGTTTCTGGATCTTACTACTATTCAGGCCATGGTACTACCTGCCAGAAGGCAGACATTTTCTGTCCCCATAGAGTAGCCACAAGCTAGAGGATGGCAGCCTGAACAACTGACATGAAAGTGTTCTGATAAAATTGTCCTTTGGAAAGCCCTGGAATGAAAGTAAAGGGAGAGGAAGTACTCACCAAGTTGCAATGTGGCTCAGAGTCCAGATGAAAAGACTCAAGCCCCACAGGCCAGCGCCAAGTGATATTTTTGGAGTAGCATTGTTGGGAGTCTGGAGCAAATAGCCAAGAAAGAATCCTTGAGACATTTTTGGTGCAAAAAAGTGGTTTTACTAAAGCAGGAGGATAAGGCGCATGGGTAGAAAAGAGCTGTTGCCCCAGAATTGTGAGGAGCAACTGACTATATACTTTGGGGCTGGGGGTAGCAACGGGAAAGGAAGTTCCAAAAGGATTTTCACATGCTGTAGAAGACTCACAGGATACCCGAGGCTTGCTATTGTCAAGCCAGGGTTATTTTTCCCCTCTGATACGGGAGAACTTGGTTCTTGTCTCACAGAGTCGAAGAATGAATGGTCACAGGAGAGTGAGTTGAAGGCTTGCTATTGTCAAGCCAGGGTTATTTTTCCCCTCTGATACGGGAGAGCTTGGTTCTTGTCTCACAGAGTCGAAGAATGAATGGCCACAGGAGAGTGAGTAAAGGGACAGAAGTTTATTAAGTAAAGATACAGAGAAAGCTCTCAAGTGAGAGCGTCCCGACAGGGATGCTACCGAGGGCTTGAAGGGTTGATCTTTTATTGGAAGCCTAATCAGGGAACCTAAATCCTTTTAACATTATCTATTGGCATCACCATTGAGTAAGGACTATTGATAACATCTTTAATGGCTTACTCTTCTTTGGGGCCTGGTTATTCTTTATTGGTCACAAGTAGCTGTTATAACAAGACACCCTCCCCACCCACATCTTAGGGCACGGTGGTCTAACTTGTTCCTTTATCTCTAGTTTCCTTACACCTCAGCATTTTGGGGATTTTTGTGAGCCTGCTTTTGTGGCTCCCTACCTAGCCCTGCCTAACCCTATCTCTAACTCACGTTCAGCAAGGCATTAAGATAATGAGGAACTTTCTGAAGGAAGGTTATACTTCGCTTGCCTATGTAACCTATGAATTGCATCATCACAGTTCTTAGGGGATCACATACAAAAATGCCTCATAATGACCAAGGAACAAATGAGTAAAACAGGAAAATATTTTCTTTTAGTATGATGAGTCAGGTCTCAAGCATTTTTTTTAAGGATTTTATTTATTTATTTATTCATGAGAGACAGAGAGATGTAGAGACACAGGCAGAGGGAGAAGCAGGCTCCATGCAGGGAGCCCGGCGGGACTCGATCCCAGGACCCCAGGATCATGACCTGAGCCAAAGGCAGATGCGCAACCCCTGAGCCACCCCAGGTGCCCCTCAATCATTAATTCTAAAGATTATCAGGTTTAGCTGAAGACTGAGTTCTGATCATGTTTGCAGTGTTTTCACTCCTAAATAGCTCATTTAAGAGTTTCTTATGTAATAGTTCCTGAAAAGCCACCCTCAGAAAGGGCTGGCCAGGGAAGCAGGAGCCTCTCGGGTCACTGAGGGAGGTGATGCCCACGCGTTCCCCAGGCCCCGGGGGTCCACACCCTGGAAAGGGGCCACCCCCCCGCCCCCCACTGTCGAGTTCTCCCGGAGCCACGGCCAGATCCAAAGGGTGGCCGCCGCCTCTGCGCCGCAGACTCTGAGCCCGGCGGAGCCGGAGTAACTGCCGGGGGCGGCCGGCTGATGGCCAGGGGCGTGGCCGGGGGCGGGCGGCCGGTGGCCAGGGGCGGGGCCGGGGGCGGCTGGCCGATGGCCAGGGGGCGGGGCCGGAGCTGGCCGGCCGATGGCCGGGGGCGGGGCCGGGGGGGGGTGGCCGACCAATGGCCAGGGGCGTGGTCGGGGGCGGGGCAGGGGCGGCCGACCAACGGTCAGGGGCGGGGCCGGGGCGGGGCCGGGCCGGGCCGGGGCGGGGCCGGGGCGGGGCCGGGGCGGCGGGCCTGGGGCGAGCGCGCTGCTCGGCGGCGGGGTTGGCGGCCCCGGCCCGCGGCCCTGCCATGCGGGGCCCCCCGGGCGCTGAGGCGTGCGCCGCGGGGCTCGGAGCCGCGCTCTTTCTGCTGCTCTTCGTGCTGGGGGTCCGCCAGCTGCTGAAGCAGAGGCGGCCGGCCGGCTTCCCCCCCGGGCCGTCGGGGCTGCCATTTATCGGCAACATCTACTCGCTGGCGGCCTCGGGCGAGCTCGCCCACGTCTACATGAGAAAGCAGAGCCGGGTGTACGGCGAGGTACAGCCCGGCGGGCTGCGGGATGCGGGCTGCGGGCGGGGGGCCCCGGGCCTTCCTCCGGGGTGGGCTGCGCGGCCGCCGCCGGGCCCGAGCCGTCGGGACGCCCCTTCCGGCGTTCTAGCGACTTGGAGGGAAACCGGCTTCCCGAGTCGGGGCGGGGGCGGGTGTAGACCTGCCGGAGGCCGCGCCCCGCCGGGGAAGCCCCGCCCCGCAGGGCCGCCCGCTGCCGCCGCCTAGCGCTATCCCGCGGGACCCTCCGGGCTGCTGAGGGCGCCGAGGTGCTGCGCCTGCGCCGTGGGACCCGCCGCTCCGAGAGCGCCCAGGCTGTGCTCCGCGCAGGCGCAGTGTTGGGTTTATTTGCCTCCCCCCCCCCCCCCTTTTTTTTTTGTCAGCCCGTGAGAGGTAGACGTGTGTGCGGATCTACCTGTCGCTTCTGGCGAAAATGAGGCATCCAAACCCTAGGTCCAGATTAACGTTTAATGGGACATTCCTAAATGTTTGCATCTAAGGATGGCTCGTCTAGGCGTCTACTGGAGGGAACAGAAAGCGCAGGTGGAGGGCCTGGCCGGGAGGGGCTCTGGGAAATAGTCATGGAAGAACGAAGGAGTTAGGGACTAAATACGGGTGCGGAGCCCCACCGCGCAGGGACCAGGGGCGGCCTGGGGTCGGGAGCGTCCTCGTGGCCGACGCGGACTGTGAGGCTCACCTGTCCTCTCACCGCCGACCCGCCGACCTGCTACTTGCAGTCTTTCCTGGTGAGGTTTTGGTATATAGGTGAGGTTGGGTGGGGTGAGGCCCGGAGCCCACCACCAAGAAAGAATTCTTGAGACCCCTTTGGTGCAGAATGGTGGTTTTATTAAAGCACAGGGACAGGACCCGTGGGCAGGAATTGCTACTGCTCCAGGCCTGTGAGGTGTGGCTGATTATATACCTGGGAGCTGGGAGGCTTTGAGGGGAGGTACTCTCCAAGGAATTTTGGAAGCAAGGTTTCCAGGACCTGGAGGGGGCTAGCTATTGTTGGGAAAAGGCCACCTATTATGTCTGATAAACCCTGAGTCCTGAGACCCTTCAAATGTCTTTCAGTGGGCCATGTGCTTGGAGGATGATTGCCAACATGTATCTTGGGGGTTTAGAGATAAAGGGAAAATTCCTTTTTTTTTTTTTTTTTTTTGATTTTTATTTATTCATGGGAGATACAGAAAGAGAGGCAGAGACACAGGCAGAGGGAGAAGTAAGCTCCATGCGGATAGCCGGACTTCAGACTCATCCCAGGTCTCCAGGGTCATGCCCTGGGCTGCAGGCAGATGCTCGGCCACTGAGCCACCCGGGCTGCCCAAAGGGAAAATTCTTTTTTTTCAGTTTGCCAACATATAGAATAACACCCAGTGCTCATCCCATCAAGTGCCCCCCTCAGTGCCCATCACCCAGTCACCCTTACCCCTCAACCACCTCCCCTTCCACCACCCCTTGTTCGTTTCCCAGAGTTAGGAGTCTCTCATGTTCTGTCTCCCTTTCTGATATTTCCCACTCATTTTTTCTCCTTTCCCCTTTATTCCTTTTCACATCCCCCCAAATGAATGAGACCATATAATGTTTGTCCTTCTCCAATTGACTTATTTCACTCAGCATAATACCCTCCAGTTCCATCCACATTGAAGCAAATGGTGGGTATTTGTCGTTTCTAATGGCTGAGGAATATTCATGACCACATCTTCTTTATCCATTCATCTTTCGATGGACACCGAGGCTCCTTCCACAGTTGGCTATTGTGGACATTGCTGCTATAAACATCGGAGTGTAGGTGTTCTAGCGTTTGACTGCATCTGTATCTTTGGGGTAAATCCCCAGCAGTGCAATTGCTGGGTCATAGGGCAGGTCTATTTTTAACTCTTTGAGGAACCTCCACACAGTTTTCCAGAGTGGCTGCACCAGTTCACATTCCCACCAACAGTGTAAGAGGGTTCCCCTTCCTCCACATCCTCTCCAACATTTGTTGTTTCCTGCCTTGTTAATTTTCCCCATTCTCACTGGTGTGAGGTGGTATCTCATTGTGGTTTGGATTTGTATTTCCCTGATGGCAAGTGATGCGGAGCATTTTCTCATGTGCTTGTTGGCCATGTCTATGTCTTCTTTAGTGAAATTTCTGTTCATGTCTTTTGCCCATTTCATGATTGGATTGTTTCTTTGCTGTTGAGTTTAATAAGTTCTTTATAGATCTTGGATACTAGTCCTTTATCTGATATGTCATTTGCAAATATCCCATTCTGAAGGTTGTCTTTTAGTTTTGTTGACTGTTTCTTTAACGGAATTTGTATATGTTAAAGTAGGCTTACAGGATCCTGGGGGTCAGGCTGAGATTGCCTTCTGCCCTTAGCAAAGTATGAACATCTAGCAGTTGAGTCTGTAGAGGAATGTCACTTCCCCTGTTTCAAGGACTTGTCAGTGTGCTTTGTCCTCAGCCAGTCCTGTGTTCCCCCATCATTTCCCACTGTGCAGAGATGGAAAGCACAGCCCAGAAATGCTGAGGGACTTGCACAGAGTCACACCGCTGCTCCCTGCGGGGGAAGGAAGGGGGTGTGCAGTACTGAAGTGTGTGATTGCAAGGGTGTCCAGACCTCAGATGGAGGCAGACTTCCCAGGGCACTGGCCAAGCTCACCTGTTTTGCTTTGAATCCATTCATTCCTGTGCAGCCACAAGCCAGGCCCTGCAAGGTGCTGAGGATGAGATGAGGAAGGCAGACACTGCCTGATTTTAGGGAATTAGAGCCCAGTGAGAGAGAGCAAATCTAAATATTGGCCACAAATTGTGAGTGCTTTGAAGGAATAAGATAGCGTTGCTGTTTGGCAATTGTGGTATTTCAGGTGGAGGCTTAAATCTTTATTTGAACCAGAGTTTACAAGAATTATCCTGGGTTTTTGCACATGTCTCATGGTTGACGTTAAACAGAAAGTGAACTTAGGTAAAGCAAATGTATATAATTCTTATATTTTATTGTCAACCTTCCAGTTCTCCAGGAATTGAGTGTGTTTCTATGATTTCCGTTGAACATGTATGACTTCTGGCATGTTGGAACCATGATATTCTAGAGAAATCCTAAAATGTGGAAGTATGAGATTAGAAGTTGAGTCCTCTTTTGTCAGATAAAACTCGATTTTTCTCTGAATGTTAATTTTTCCTCATGTGTAATGATAATAACTAGAAACAAACTGCTACTCAAATGTTCTTGGTTATTAATTGGAAACAATTTATTAGGCCTATAACATAAAAAGTATCTTTAAATCAATTATGTGAAATGCTGTCTTGAATAGGAAGTTGTTTTTCATACACAAATATTTGAACTGATAGGAGCACTGTATTTACAAGGAACATTCTTTTCCAGAAGGAAGTGATCTGAGTTTCCTATCAAAATAGATTTTTTTTTAAAGATTTTTTTTATTTATTAATGAGAGACACGGGGGGGGGGGGGGCCAGAGACACAGGCAGAGGGAGATGCAGGCTTCATTCAGGGAACCTGATGTGGGACTCGATCCTGGGATTCCAGGATCATGCCCTGGGTTGAAGGCAGATGCTCAACCCTGAGCCACCCAGGCGTCCCTCCTATCAAAATAGATTATAAATTATGATAAGACTGTCATTTTGATTCAATGGATTTAAGAATTTGGTATCGGTAATTACTTGCATTGCTGTTGTAACTATTTGAGGTGATTGTCGTTCTTTACAAAGAGTACTCTTTACTGGAAGTGGAAAAATCAGTAGTACTAGTAAGTACAGGAGAAACAGAGGAAAGATGAGCAAAAATGAAAAGGATGTATGCATTGAAGAGTAGATAATTGTTTGACTGACTCTGCCTTACACTTAAGCTGAAAACCACCTAGCATATTGAAACCACTTAACATCTTAATTAAGTCATTGACAGCATTTGATCTTTTGTTTAATTGAAGTATAGTTGAGGCACATGTTACATTAGTTTTAGGTGTAAAGCAGTGATTTAACAACTCTGCACTATTTTAGGCTCACCGCAGGGTGGCCTGCCACCATACAATGCTATCACAGTAACATTTCCCTGTGCTGTATCTTTCATTTCCCTGATTTACATGTTCCACAACTGGAAACTTTTTTTTTTTTTTAAGATTTTATTTTATTTATTCAGAGAGAGAGAGAGAGAGAGGCAGAGACACAGGTAGAGGGAGAAGCAGGCTTCGTGCAGGGAGCCTGACATGGGACTCGATCCCGGGTCTCCAGGATCACGCCCTGGGGAGCCTGACATGGGACTCAATCCCGGGTCTCCAGGATCACGCCCTGGGCTGAGGGCAGCGCTAAACTGCTGCGCCACAGGGGCTGCCCATAACTAGAAACTTTTATCTCCCACTTGCCTTCATCCATTTTGTCCATCCACCCAGTCCCCCTCTGGCTGCCTCCAGTTTTCTGTATTTATGAATCTGTTTCTGCTTTTGTTTGTTTTGTTTTTAGATTCTACATAAAAGCGAAATTATATGGTAATTGTCTTTTCTGTAGGACTTATTTCACTTAGCATAATAACCTCTGTGTCTGTTTATGTTGTCACCGTTGGCAAGATCTCATCTTTTTATAGCTGAGTAATACTCCAGTATATATCCATTGTATATGTATTCATTATATCACATCTTATTCATACATTCTTTTATTGGTGGACATTTAGATTGCTCCCATATCTTGGCTATTGTGAATAATGCTGTAATAAATGTAGCAGTGCATCTATCTTTTTGAAATCGTGTTTTCAGTTTCTTTGGACAAATAACAGTAGAATTACTGAATTGTATGTTGTTTTTTCTCTTAAGATTTATTTGAGAGAGAATCCATACATGGGTGAGAGGAGGGGCAGAGGGAGTGGGGAAGCAGACTCCCTGCTGAGTGCAGAGCTGGCCTCAAGACTCCATCCCAAGACCTTAAGATCACAACCTGAGCCAAAACCAGAAGTCCAACACTTAAACATCTGAGCCACCCAGGCACCTTGTATGCTATAACTAATTTTAATTTTTTGATGAACCATACTGTTTCGGAGTGGCTGTGCCAATTTACATTCTCACCAACATTGTGCAAGGGTTCCCTTTTCTCCACATCCTTGACAGCACTTGTTATTTCTTGTTGGTTTTTTTTTTTATGCTAGCCATCCTTTATTTTATTTATTTATTTATTTATTTATTTATTTATTTATTTATTTATTTATTTATTTAATGTAGGCTCCATGCCCAGTGTGGAGCTCAACTTGGGGCTTGAACTCACAGCCTTGAAATCAAGACCTAAACTGAGATCAAGAGACAGGACTTTTAATCGACAGAGCCACCCAGGCATCCCAGATACTAGCCATTCTGACAGGTAAAATGTGATATCTCATCGTATATTTGATGTACATTTCCCTGATGATTAGTGATATTGATAATCTTTTCATATGGTTTGTGACATGTGTTTGTCTTCTTTGGAAAAATGCCTAGTCAAGTCCTCAGCTAATTTTTATTTTTATTTATTTTTATTTATTTATTTTTAAAGATTTTATTTATTCATTCATTCAGAGAGTGAAGAGAGAGGCAGAGACACAGGCGGAGGGAGAAGCAGGCTCCATGCAGGAAGCCCGATGTGGGACTCGATCCCTGGTCTCCAGGATCACGCCTGGGCTGAAGGCGGCGCTAAACCGCTGCGCCACCGGGGCTGCCCCTCAGCTAATTTTTAACTGGCATTTTCTGGTGTTGAATTATATAATTTCTTTATATATTTTGTATATCAAACCCTTTTTGGCTATATCATTTGCAGATACCTTCTCCCATTCAGTAAGTTGCCTTTCAGTTTTTATTTTGTTTTGCTTTGTTTTTTCAGTGGTTTTCTTTACTGTATAAAAGTTTTTCTTTTGGTGTAATCCCAATAGCTTATTTTATATATATATATATATATTTATATTTATATTTATACATATTTATTATATATATTATATATATATATATATTTTTTTTTTGCTTCTGTTTCCTTTGCCTGAGGAAATCTATCTAAATAAATTGCTAAGGAAAATGAACAGGAGATTACTCCCTATATTCTCTTCTAGTATTTTAATGGTTTCAGGACTTATATTTAGGTCTTTAATCCATTATGAGTTGTTTTTTTTTTAATTTTTATTTATTTATGATAGTCACAGAGGGAGAGAGAGGCTCAGAGACACAGGCAGAGGGAGAAGCAGGCTCCATGCACCGGGAGCCCGACGTGGGATTCGATCCTGGGTCTCCAGGATCGCGCCCTGGGCCAAAGGCAGGCGCCAAACCGCTGCACCACCCAGGGATCCCTGAGTTTATTTTTGTATATGGTGTGAGAAAGTGGTCCAGTTTTATTCTTTGCATGTATTGGTCCAGTGTTGCCAGCACCATTTGTTGAAGAGGCTGTCTTTTCTTCATTGCATATTTTTGCCTGCTCTGTTGTAGATTAATTAACTGTATAATCCTGGGTTTATTTCTAGGCTGTCTTTTCCGTTCCATTAATCTATGTGTCTGTTTTTGTGCCAGGATCATAGTATTTTGATTATTGTATCTTTGTACTATATCTTGAAATCTGGGATTGTAATACCTCCACTTTTTTTCTTCTTCAAGATTGCTTAGGCTGTTTGGGATCTTTTGTGATTCCATACAAATTTTAGGATTGTTTGTTCTAGGATTTCTAGTTCTATGAAAAATGCTCTGTATATTTTGATGGGGATTATGTTAAATCTTTAGATTGCTTTGGACAGTATGGACATTTTAACAATACTGATCTTCCAATCCATGGGCATGGAATATCTTTCCATTTGTGTCATCTTCAATTTTTTTTTAATCAAGTGTTTTATAGATCTCAGAGTGTAGGCTTTTCACCTCCTTGGTTAAATTTATTCCTGGGTATTTTATTATTTTTGGTGCAATTATAAATGGAATTGTTTTATTAATTTCTTTTTTTTGCTACTTCGTTATTAGTTATGACAGTGGAGTAAATTTCTGTATGTTGACTTTGTAATCTATGACTCATTTGTTTGTTATTTCTAAGAGTGTTTTGGTGGAGTCTTTAGGGATTTCTATGTATAGTATAATGTCATCTACAAATAGTTTTACTTCTTCCTTATCAATTTTGGTGCCTTTTATTATTTTTTTCCAGTACTGTGAAACTGTGGCTAGGACTTCCAGTACTATATTGAATAAAAGTGGTGAGAGCAGACATCCTTGTCTTGTTCCTGATCTTAAAGGAAAAACTCTTAATTTTTCACCATTGTGTATGATGTTGGCTATAGGTTTGTCATGCGTGGTCTGTATTATGTTGAGGTGAACTCCCTCTAAACCCACTTTGTTTTGAGTTTTCATTGTGAATAGATGTTGAATTTTTTTTTTCAAATGCTTTTTCTGCATTTATTGAAATGGTTGTGTCTTTTTTTTTTTTTTTTTGCATCCTGGTGATCACATTTATTGAGTTGGAAAAAAATTAAAATGCCCTTTAGCTTAAGAATTTCTGAGTTTATCTGCAAATCAACTCATTTCAGGAGTGAAAGAATCCTTGGTCATTTCTTAATATCAAAATGAACGCAGGTTTCTCTTTTGGATGTCTTCTACATTTAAAGAGGCAATCATACAAAATCTCCTATATTCCATACACGATAAATTCTTTGTTTCAGCCAACTCTTAATGGAGGAGCAACTAGTACAACACCATCTCCCCGGACAAAAAGCATCAGAATATTCTGTTTTGTTGATTTATAGATCTCTTCATATGTTTCTTCATCAATTTCTATAGTAGTCACAGTTTCTTCCACATCTCCCAATATCACATTTAAATGCTGATCAGGGATCCCTGGGTGGCGCAGCGGTTTGGCGCCTGCCTTTGGCCCAGGGCGCGATCCTGGAGACCTGGGATCGAATCCCACATCGGGCTCCCGGTGCATGGAGCCTGCTTCTCCCTCTGCCTGTGTCTCTGCCTCTCTCTCTGTCTCTCTGTGACTATCATAAATAAATAAAAATTTAAAAAAATAAAATAAAATAAATGCTGATCATATGCATGTAATCTGCCTTGAAGCTCTCGGTCATTTCTCATTTTCACATAAATTCGCTCATCCAGGCTGAGCCTGATGAGATCCAGGGGCTCTTCTACGGTGTTGGTAGTTTGTTGCTGGTCCACGTCGTCCACCATCTTTCAAACCCTGCGCCCTTTCCCGGGTTGTGTTATTTTAATCCTTCATTTTGTTAATGTGGTGTGTCATTTGGATTGATTTTCAAAAATTGAAACAGCCTTGCATCCCCAGAATAAATCCCACTTGATCATAGTGAATGATCAATTTAATTAATTTTTAAATTTTGTTTACTAATATTTTATTGACAATTCCTGGTTCTGTTCATCAAGGATATTGGCCTATAGTTTGGGATTTTTGTGTGTGTGTGTGTCTGTGAGTGTTTGTAGTGTCTTTTTTGTTAGTATTAAGGTAATGCTGGCCTTGTAAATGTATTTGGAAACTTTCCCTCTTCTGTTTTTTTGGAATAGTTTAAGGAAACTAAGTATTAACTCTTAAGTATTTGGTAGGATTCACTTGTGAAGCCATCAGATCTTCTTATTTGTTGGGAGTTTTTTATTAGTCATTCAGTGTCATTACTAGAAATCAGCCTGTTCAGATTTGCTGTTTCTTCCTGATTCAGTTTTGGAAGATTGTAGGCTTCTAGGAATCTATTTCAACTAGGTTGTCCAATATGTTAATATATAATTTTTCTTAGTGGTCTCTTACAATCCTTTGTATTTCTGTGGAGTGGGTTATTACCTCTTTTGTTTCTGATTTGATTAATTTGGGTGCCCTTTCCATTTTTCTTTATTAGTCTAGCTAAAAGTTTATCAATTTTGTTGATCTTTTCGAAGAACCAGCTCTTGGTTCATTGATCTGTTCCACTGTTTTAATTTTTTTTAAGATTTTATTTATTTATTTATTCATTCATTCATTCATTCATTCATGAGAGACAGAGAGAGAGAGAGGCAGAGAACACAGCAGAGAAAGCAGGCTCCTTGCAGGGAGCCCGATGTGGAACTCGTTTCTTGACCCCGGGATCACACCCTGAGCCAAAGGCTCAACCACTGAGCCACCCAGGCGTCCCTTCCCAGCTCATTTAGTATGAGGTTAGGTTGAGATTTTTCTTGTTTCTTGAGGCACGTCTATATTGTTATAATCTTCACTCTTAGAACAGCTTCTACTGCATCCCAAAGATTTTGGCCCATTATGTTTTCATTTTCATTGGTCTCTATGTATTTTTTTATTTCCTCTTTGATTTACTGCTTGACCCATTCATTGTTTGGTAGGATGTTATTTAACCTCCAAGTATTTGTGTTCTTTCCAGATTTTTTTCTTGTGGTTGGTTTCTTAGCATTGTGGCTGGAAGAGATGCATGTTATAATTTCAATTTTTCAATTTTTTAACTTTTTTTTTGCCCTAACATGTGATCTATTCTGGAGAATGTCCCATGTGCACTTGAAAAGTTTAATTCCACTGTTTTAGGATGGAATGCTCTGAATATATCTGCCAGATCCACTTGGTCCAGTGTGTCATTCAAAGCCATTGTTTCTTTGTTGATTTTCTGCTCAGATGATCTATCCATTGATGTAAGTGGAGTGTTAAAGTCCTCTACCATGGGCTTGAGTTGGGTCAGACCAGGTATTTGGCAGAGCCATGGTCCCACCAGACTCCCGGGGGCCCTCCCTATTTTGTTCCCTAAAAGACTTTCATTGGTGGGTGTGGGCTGCAAGCTGACCTGATGTCTACCACCCCTCCTTCCCCCGCCACCCACTCTGGGGCTACAGTGGAACTGGGGTGTGTAGTTATCTTACCCTCACCCGGACAGGAGCCCCTTTGGAGTGTTGCTGGCCCCCAACAGGGCTGCTTGCACAGTGCCAGGCTTGTGGTGCTGATTTGGATGGACTCCTGCTGAGGGCAGATTGGAGGAGTGGGTCCCAAAAGAGCACAGGGCTGGGTGTGCTTTCCACAGGCTAGGTCCAGAGTATTCCCACTGTACTGGTTCCCCCAGGCATCTGTGTTATTTAGGTGAGAGGCAGAATGGTGGCTGCTAGCTCTTTTGTTTTTTGAGAAGTTTCCTAATGGTCCCTACCCCTCCAGCATAGGTTCTGAGATTAGTAAATAAATCTTTCCATATCCCCTAGGCATTTTTCGAATTGCTCTTTCTACCTGTATCTCAGCAGTGCTGTTTATTATGCTATCTCTTTAAGGGTGGGGATTCAGTTTCCTATCACCCTCCAGCTCTCCCAAGAGCTTACCCCCCCCCCCCCTTTTAAAGTTCCAGGTATTAAGCCTCATTAATTGTGAAAATTCACGATAGTAAGTCTCTCTATTTTCAAAGCCAAATGTTCTTTGGATTTTTCTTGGTGCAGGGGCCCGTATCTGTGGTGCCCAGTGTGGGATCTGCTCCGTGCTTACAGGGGCCCTCCGTCCCCATGGGACAGGTTTCCTAATGAAGTCACCCTTCCTATCATTTTCAGTGTGGACTCTTTTCTCTACATTTAGCTGTGGAGAGTCTGTTCTGGCAGTCTTTGGGTCGTTGTCTGGGTTATTTACTCTGATATGGGTGTTATCTAGGTATAGCCATGGGACAAGGAGATTTTGAGATCCTCCTATTTCACCACCTTCCCCAGAAATCAAACCTGCTTTGAACTCTATCAGGTAGATTGGTTATCTCCATTTTTTTTAGTTCTTTTCTCACATTTTGTCTTAGTCTTTCATTTGGAACATATTCTCCTGTCTTCTCATTTTGCTTGACTTTCTGTGTTTGTTTTTATGAATTAAATGAATTCGTACTTCTAAACATTAGCAGTCTTGTGTATGGTCATTCCTTGGTTGACTGTGCCTGGTGACTGACTGACTGGCTGGAGCTGTGGCTTATGTGGGCTAGAGGTCCTGGACACTCTGCTGGAGCCCCTCTGGTGGGATGGCTGGAGCTGAAGTAGGCATGGACCAGGGTAATCCAGGGGTCTTCACACAGAGGGTGCCCTGGCAGACAGCCTAAGCTGAAGTGGTTGTAAACCAAGTGGTCTTGGGGCTTTCCACACAGAGAGTACCCTGGCAGGATAGCTGAAGGTAAAGTAGGTGCAAGAGGGGGAGTCCCAGTGTACTCCGAGCAGAGGATGCCCTGGCACAGAGTCTGGAGCTGAAATTGACATGGGGTCCCAGGGCCCTCTAAGCAGGGGGTGCCCTGGCAGGGTGACTAAAGCCAAGGCAAGGCAAACGGCTAGGAGTTCCTTGGGCCCTCTACACTGGGGGTACCCTGGCAAGTCATCTGGAACTGAAGTGGTATGGGCCTGGAGTATTCCAGGGTGCTTTGCCCATGTCACATTGGTGAGACAGCTGGAATTGTGTGTGCTGTGCTGGGGCCTTCTGATCGGGATGGCTTGGACTGGTGTGGGGTAGGGGCCCAGTGCACTGAGGATGCAGGTGGCTTTGGTGCCTACCCCCTGCTTCTTTCTGTGCTGTCATGGTGGAAGAGATATGTAAACCATGCATTTGCCAGTCCTGGCTTCCTAGCTTCCAGTAGCTCCCCTGCCCTTTGGCAGGGTTCTAAGGGCTAACTTTTTTATATTCTAGTTGCTCTTTCTTTTTTTTAAGATTATTTATTTATTAGAGAAAGCAAGAGAGTACAAGCAGGGGAGCCGCAGAAGGAGAGAAAGAAGCAGGCTCCCCACTGAGCAGGGAGCTTGATGTGGGGCTTGATCCCAGCTAAAGGCAGACACTTAACCAACTGAGCCACCCAGGCACTCTGCCCTTTTTTCTTTTCTTTTCTTTTCTTTTTTTTAAATAGGCTCCACACCCACTGTGAAGCCCAACATGGGACTTGAACTCATGACCCTGAGCTCAAGACCCAAGCTGAGATCAAGAGTTGGGTGCTCAGGGTGCCTGGGTGTCAATCGGTTTAGCATCTGCCTTCTGCCTTCTGCCATCTGCCTATCTGCCTTCATCTCAGGTTGTGATCCCAGGGTCCTGGGATCAGGCCCCACATAGGGCTCCGTGCTCAGCAGAGAGTCTGCTTCTCCCTTTCCCTCTGCCCCTCCACCCCGCTCTTGCTCTCCCTCTCCCTCTCTCTCTCTCTCTTTCTCTCAAATAAATAAAATCTTAAAAAAAAAAAAAAAACTCAACTGATTGAGCCACCCAGGTACCCCAATATATTCTAGTTACCCTTTTAAACCATGGCTTTTTTCCTGTGCACCAAGGCAGGTGAATCTCATCTCAGTCCCTCAGTGCTGTCCCTCCCCACTGCAGTTCAAGCACTGGGGGTGGGGTTCCCTTTGTTACCATAGTCTCCATTTTCTCTTGTCATTCTTTATGTGGCCTATCTTTTGTTCTATAGAAGCTGTTCAGGTAGCCCTCATTCCTTCAGGAAGAATTGCTTTATAAATAGGTATAGATTTGGTGTGTCAGTGGAGGAGGTGAGTTCCAAGTCTTTCTATATCTCCATTTTGGACCCTTCTCCCTGGCAACATTTGATCTTTATCTTAGTTGGGAAGCAGTAAAGGTATCTCATTGCTTTTGAGGTATTTTGCAATTCTGCTAAAGTCTCACAGTTAGTATAAGTTGTTAAAATACTATACTTTTTTTTGGAAGTAGGAAGAGACTGTTACCTCTTATACTTCTGAAAGGTTATAGAAAGTTGTTTATAGGGCTTATTAGTAAATGGAATTTTATTTTTCTATTATCTTCTTCACTGGAAATGTAGGCTCACAGGAAAAACCTGGACTTGAAAATTGCTTGTGAGAAATGGCGGTCACTTTAAGTGTCACTTACTTTTATGAAGTCTGTGACTTCAGTTCTTTTTTTATAATTCTTGAAAACAACCAGACCTTGGGGCTCATACATTCATTTTAAAGGTAATCTTAGATAGAAATATACCACATCAAGAAGTATCATTTCCTTGGAGATTCACTCTGAATGTGTAAGCTTCTGCAATGACTTTAATCTGAATCCAAATTTTGAGTAGCATTTCCTAGCTAGCAAAAGGAGTAAAAGTGTTTTTTACAGATTATTTTCAGGTAATGCCTGTAAGGACAATAAAGCAATTCCTTTACTTTAAGGCAAGTGGATCTGGCAACTTATTAATTTATTTATACAGGAAGTATTTATTTAGATCTTTATGCAAGGCACTAGGTGTGATTTTATGGAAGGTTCAGAAGATGAAAGAGATGAAATCACTGATTCTGTGGAGTTTATAATTTAGCAACCAAGCAGAAGACAAGAGTATTCCTGGCTTCCGGTGCAAGGTAGTATTAAATGAGTGCCATGGGAGTATCTAAGCTTGTGCTGTGGTGGTTCAAAGGAGAGAGAGAGAAGGAGAATGCACCAAGAAAGGCTTTATAGAGGATGTTCCCTAAAGACTTGGTATAGTTTGGAGAGTATGACAGTCAAGGGAGGCATTTCAAAATGAGAAAACAGCCCACACAAAGGTTGAAAAGTGGGAAGCAGTTGGTTGTTTTCATCAATGGCACTTTTCACATCCCTCTGTTACTAGCCCTTCACCTATGGTGTTGTATAAATAGTGTACTTAAAGGTGTGTCTTCACCACTATTCAATAATTCAGCATATACTTACTGGTTGTCAGCATCTGTTAGGCACTGTCCCAGGTGTGAAGATACCTGTTTGGTAGTAAACCAAACAGTGGTAAAAATCCCTGTCCTCATATAGCTTACATACCCTTGGCGGTTGAGGTGGTGGTGGGGGAGACGGACAATATAAATACAATAAGTAAACGATACAGTACATCAAAGTACAGAGTGTGAAGTCAGTTAAGTTAGGGATAGAATTTTAACTGAGTTAGAGCAGGCCTCACTGCAAAGACATTTGAACAAAGGCTTAAAGGAAATCAAGGACAAAACTAGGCAAAACTGGAGGAAGAACATTCCAGGCCAAGAGAACACGTACAAAGGCCATGTAGCAGGAGTATGCCATGTGGAGAACCACCTATCAAGACACAAGTTGAGAGGCTATTGTGATAACATGGGAGAAATGAAGGTGGTTTGGATCAGTGTCAGGGATGGAAGGGTAAGAAATAGCCATCTCCTGTTTACATTCTGAAAATCAATCAACACTCTAGGCAGTGATGTCGGGCTGGGAAGAAAAACAGAGCCAACACAGGCAGTTTAGGTCCTCAACAGCTCGAAGAATGAAACCTTCCTGAAAGTCCTTGAAAACAGCATAATACCAGAATAGATGCTAGGTCAAATGATAATTTCCCCAGGTTTACTCTCAAATAGGGGTCCACATTTTTTAGTAAAGGTGGATTGTGTAACAGCTTTCTCAAGCCATGGTCTTTGTAATCCATAGTGTCCACACCTGACAGCTTTACCCTGCAATATGATGCTCCTGTTTGTTCTCTATCCGTATTACCACAGCTTGCAGCCCCAAGGTCTTCTTCTACCATCCTTGTGAAACCATCAGTCTGTTTTTTGTTTTTTTTTTTTTCCCCTGCATCAGAACAAGTGCCTGTTCACTAATGCCTTCCCTTCCTGCTTTGATACTGTGATTTATAATAAGAAATCCATATTTGGTCTTTGTCTCTTTCCTGGAATATACTAATGTCCTTGGAATTTCCTAAGTGTTAAAAGTGATACAGGTGTTTTTTTAATTCATGACAAGCCTCTTTCAACTATACCTGAGTTTATGCTAATGAGATAATTTTTGGAGCATCTCTAAAGTGGGAGTTTATTGCCAGGAGAACCAGTCATGATTAGATGGTGGAACTTCCCATCATACCCCTGCTACCTCTGGGGGAGGGGGAGGGGCTGGAATTTGAATCAGTCACTAGTGACCCATGATATAATTAAACATGCCTAGGTAATAAAGGCTCCATAACAATCCCTGAATTCCAGGGTTCAGAGAGTGTCCATGTTGGTAAACAGGTGGAGGTGAGCAGAGACTAGATAGCATGCCTGGGGAGAGCATGGAAGCTTTGTTCCCCTTTCCCCATACCTTCCCTATGCATATCTTCTGTATGGCTGTTCCTGAGTTATATCCTTCTATGATAAACTGTGAATCTAGTAAGTAAAATGTTTTCCTGAGTTCTATGAACCACTCTAGCCCACTAATCGAACCCAAGGAGGAGGTCGTGGGAACCTCTGATTTATAGCCTGTTGGTCAGAAGAACCCGAACTTGGTGATTGGCATCTGAAGTAGAGATAGGGAGCAGTCTTATGGGACTGAGCCCTTAACTTGTGGGATCTGAAACTATGTCCAGGTAGGTAGTGTCAAAATTGAGTTAAATTCTAGGACACCCAGCTGGTATCCTAGAATTGCTGAGGGGTGGAAAATCATACAGCTGGTGTCAGTTTAGAGTAGAGTACTGAGATGAGAGGAGACACACGAGAAGGAGGCGTTTTCCCTTTATATCTGATACAATTACACTTCTAGGGCTCGACTTTAAAACAATTTCATTGCTGCTTTGGGAACTGAAAGAGTCCCACATTTGCCAGCTGGAAGCCATTCTCTTGGCACTGAAACTCTTCCACTGCCGCTCTTGACTACTACCACTGCTTGTCGCGCACAGTCGATGCTACCTCCCCAAGGTTCTAGGGGTTCCTGCTGCTCGGTTGGCAGAGCCAAACCTGTGCCAAAGCCTCCATTGTTCAGTTGGTTGCTTCTGCTACTACTTGGAGGTCTTCATCACATTTTTTCCTGTAATTACTACTGCTGAACTTCTGTTCTTCATTAAACCTATTTGTTGTTGGGTTGTTTTTTTTTTCCCTCTAAAGTAGTATAAATGGTTAAATTTGCTCTACTTATTTGCACAGAATGAGGCTTGATTCAGTATTTTGGCCCTAAAAATTAGCTCTCAGCCAAGCCCTGACAGGATGAAGATAAGCAATCTTTGCACACCACTGATAGTTCTCTCACTGCATTAGCCTCTTATTTTGGACTAGCTAGAGTAGACTACAGGAGGTGTTCTGTTGTAAGTGAACCTGAGGTGAATGAAGCACAGGCATAGGATGGATATTCATTCTGTCTTGCCTTTCCCTTAGCTGAGGGCACCCACCTGTGCCTATGTGGTAAGTGCCTTTTCTCCAAAGTCAGATTCCCTTTGGTACCCTCTTTGTTAACTTGGAATTCAGAGACCCAAATACAAATGAGGCTAGTTGTAATATGTTTATACATCAAAGTTCTTTCTCAGGCAATCCCCTCCCTATATAAGCCTGGAAATAATTGTGCTGCTTCCTCATTTATCTTGGAAATAAAAAGAGATTCCTAGATCTTACTGAAGGCATTGAGTTGGAATGAATCTTAAAGGAGCATCTGAATCAAGTATCATATTTTCTGGGGCAGCCCTGAAGCCCAAAAAGGTTAAAGGTTCTGTCCAGGGTCCTCTCTTTGTTTAATGACAAAGCTTAAACTAGAACCCAAGCCTCATGAGCCCAGTACTGTCTTCCTTATACCATTTATAAGATTATGTCTTCAGGCACTGACTAGGTCATGAAATTGTAGTGTTTGCTATGCCTTGTGGAGAGAAGGCACTCAAAACATTGTCAGTTACAGAATAAATCCTTACATTTTCAGGGAAGTAACAAATAATGGGAGAACCGGGATTAGCACATTTGGATTTCCATAGTTAATATTTCTGTTTTGTCATTTACATTTTTTTTTTCTTCTCAAAGATCTTCAGTTTAGATCTTGGAGGTATATCAGCTGTGGTTTTAAATGGCTATGATGTAGTAAAGGAATGCCTTGTTCATCAAAGTGAGATTTTTGCAGACAGACCATGCCTTCCTTTATTCATGAAGATGACAAAAATGGGAGGTATGTTTATTTTCAACTATTTAGTGAAATAGTGATTTACTATTTTATTTATTTGCTATTATAAATTACACTCCTTATTTTATGTAATTTTAGTATATAGAGTTTAGGTTCTATTGTACTGATTAGCAGGAAAGAATTAATTAATTTAGATTACAGAACTTAATATTTGAAGACCTTTCAGGCTACATTACACTCATATTTTAGACCAGTACTTGCTAATTCTGCTGTTGTAATTCTGTCTTATAAATATTGTAAATAATATTTTAAAGAATTAGCATTTAATAATACCTGCAAGTTTTGTGAAGCAAGCTAGGAGAACACATACATGATCATGCACACTTGAATCAAAAGTGGTTTTCAAAGCTAGTCTTGAGTACTTGATGACATTTTCACTATCAAAATAGAATGTGAAGAAGACTTTCTTAACTACTAACCAGTATGACATATGCTAGAACACAGATGGTTTTATCCAAAGATACCAAAAGCTATAGCAACAGAGGGCAGCCCGGGTGGCTCAGGGGTTTGACACCTGCCCTCAGCCCAGGGCGTGATCCTGGAGTCCTGGAATCGAGTCCCACATTGGGCTCCCTGCATGGAGCCTGCTTCTCCCTCTGCCTATGTCTCTGCCTCTCTCTGTCTCCCTCATGAATAAATAAATAAAATCTTAAAAAAAAAAAAAAAAAAAAAGGAGAAAGGCTGAAGGTTAACAGAATTGGTGAGCAGAAAGCCCAAACTAGAGTGTTGAAATCAGATGTAGTGGTTTTAATACTTAATAGTGTAAGAATCTTACAATAATGGTGTCCAAAACTCTCTAATGAGAGCTACACACTTATTTTCAAAGAAAAATGTGACAAAATTTGGTTTCCATAGACTAAAAATAAAGATATTGAAAGGAAAATAAAATTAACCATTTATTAAATCACAAAGCAAACTGACTAGTGCAAAGAAAACACCAGTTTTAAAGGACAAATTCTCAGGCTAGAGTATAATGATACTTGGAAACAATAAAATAAATAAAACAAAAATTTCCAACCTCTTACTCTTCTTAATAATAATTAGGCCAAAGAAGAAATTATACCACAATTATAATAGAAAACCTTTAAAGAAATGGTGAAAATGAAAGATGATGTTATCAGAGTAATACTTGGGATAAAGTATATACTATATATTTTTCAAAGCTACAGTTTTGTAGTTTCAACTATTTTTATCATAAAGTAAGCATTTGGTATTTTCAAAAAAACAGTAAGAGAAAAAGAAGTAGAAAATTTTGTGTTATTGTAAATACTTATGCACTGAACTTGCAACTGAGAAATCATAGCCACTATTAGCTCACTCTTTGGGTAAAAGTTGCCCTATAGGTGGGCTCAGCCCATGTTTGGCCAGCATAGAGTTATCACAAGGCTCCTCTGTACCCTCTTGTACATGTATCCAACATACATACATTGCTCTAGGGCTTGCTGTCATCCCAGTGCCTTTGCACTAGCTTTTCCCTGTACAGCAGGAATCTTTCCTGAATATCTGCTAGACTCACTCTCCTGTCCTATATCTTTACTTATGTCACTTTCTCAGTGAGATTTTCCCTGACTACCCTATGTTTCCTTCCTGGCTGTATAATTTATTTGTTTGTCTCTTCTCCCTAGCATGTAAGGTCCAAGAGAATAGGGATCTTTGCCTCTTTTGTTTACTGATATATCTGTGACACTTAGAATGCTTCCTGGAACACAGTAAGTGTTCCATAAATACGTATTGAGTATTTGTTGAATGGTCATCTGGGAGTATAGAAAAGACAATGGACTATAGGAACATAAGATGGCTGCATAGCACCAAAGACCCCCTTATGTATGGTTAGCTTTATCATAAGCTCCAAATTTATTTATTTTTTTATAAGCTCCAAATTTAAAAACTGTTACACAAAAGTTGCTGAAATGTAAATTTTATAGGTACCTTGTGTACACAAGAGAACGTGACATTTTTTATCATAGGTACATGTATGTACCAATTGTGAGTGAAGTTTTGAGTAAAGTACATATTATATATATATGTGCTAAGGATGTTGTTTTTCTCTTTAAAAAAAAAGATTGATTTAGAGAGAAAGCATGACAGAGAGGAGAAGAGGGAAAGGGAGAGAGAATCTTAAGCAGACTCCACACTGAGTGCAGAGCCTGATGACAGGGCTCAATCTCATGACCTTGAGATCATGACCTGAGCCGAAATCAAGGGTCGGATGCTTAACCGACTGAGCCACCCAGGTGACCCTGTTTTTCCCTTAATAGGTAATTTGTTTCTTTTTAAGTTTTTGCAAATCTCTTTCTTAATTCAAGTATAATTAAACTACAGTGTCCTATTAGTTTCGGATATACAATGTAATGATTCAACAACTCCATACATTACTCAGTGCTCATCATGATAAGGGTACTCTTAATCTCCTTCACCTATTTCACTCATCTCCCCGCATACCTCCCCTCTGCTGACTACCAGTTTGTTCTCTATATTTTAGAGTCTGTTTTATTGATTGTCTCTTTTTTCTTTGTTTTGTTTCTTAAATTCCACATATGAGTAAAATCATATGGTATTTGTTTTTCTCTGACTTATTCCACTGAAAGTTATATTCTTTAGATCCATCCATGCTTTTGCAAATGGCAAGATTTCATTCTATTAGGGCTGAGTTCTCTATTCCATTTTGTGTGTGTGTGTGTGTGTGTGTATATATATATACATATATATATACATATATATATATCTTCCACATCTTCTTTACCCATTTGTCTATCAATGAACACTTGGGTTGCTTCCATATCTTGGCTATTGTAAATAATTCTGCAATAAACATAAGGGTGAGGGTGCCTGGGTGGCTCAGTGGTTGGCGTCTGCCTTTGGCTCAGGGCGTGATCCCAGAGTCCTGGGATGGAGTACCGCATCGGGCTCTCTGCATGGAGCCTGCTTCTCCTCCCTCTTTCTCTGTCTCTGCCTTTCTATGTCTCTCGTGAATAGATAAATAAAATCTTTAAAAAATAAAATAAACATAAGGGTGCATCTTGATAATTAATTTAAAAGGAATATATTCGACATCAGAAGAGCATACATAGTATACTGTGGAGACTCTGAAATTTTATGGCAACAATATCAACATGAGAAGTTTTGAGTTTCATATTTGCCCTCTGTCTTCATTTGGGCTGCTTTAGTAAAAATACCATAGACTTAGTGCCTTAA